>NC_052532.1:29303046-29606546 GCF_016699485.2 Gallus gallus
GAATATAAATTTGCTGCTTAAAGAAATATTGGAATGTTGTCTACTGATTTACCACTGTATTTTTTTAAACAACTAATACTGTAATCTAGATTCAAAATCAGTTAGGCACTCTATGTTAGAAGTTCAGGAGGAACTGGTCAGATACTTAAGAAAATTAATGTACATTCCTGAATATGTATCTTAAATTATCTTTCTAGGCAGAAATTAGCTTTCTGGTATCCAAAAGTGATTCTTTTATTGTGCCTCATTTCTCCACTTTTGTTTGTTTGTTTTTGTTGCATTTTTATTACTGCTATTATTCTGGAGATCATCTACCCAAGTCCCTGGGGCTTTTCTAGTCAGAGAAGAGCTACTTCGTGTGATTTTGATGCTGTGATGGCAAATATATGAAGAGGCACATCTGCTTTGTGTGAGTGAAACTGGTCATAAATCTGGTTTCCTCTGGTGATGTCATGTTCAGTTCGATCTTGAATTCTTTGTTTTTCAATTTACTTTTTCTGACGCTGATTAATTGTTTGGGTACCTATTTCCACATGAGAAGACGAGGTAAGGTGCCACAAAAACAGAACTCAGTTGTTAGAAAGTATTCTGGATCTTTTGACGGGAAAGCATTGAATATTTTAAGATCACTATACAGAAATGCTAAAACCTACACAACCATATAGTCATTCAAAAGGTAGTAAATTAAATTTCTGCTGCATGTACTGCAGTGTCCTGGCATACTAAATGCAAACTGCCTTGGGGTGCCTCCTGAACAATTCAAGTAGCTCCTTCTCTGGTGAGCCTCACCGCTGTGCCTGGGAAGATCATGGAACAGATCCTCCTAGAAGACATGTTAAGGCACATGAGGGATGAGCAGATGATCTGAGACAGCCAGCATGGCTTTACTAAGGGTAGGCTGTGTCTAACCAATCTCGTCGCCTTCTGTGATGGAGTGACAACATTGGTAGACAAAGGGAAGGTGACCGATGTCATCTACCTGGACTTGTGCAAGGCCTTTGACATGGTCCCCCACTAGTTAGAGAAAGACAGATTTGAGGGGAGGACTATGTGGTGGATAAGAAATTGGCTGGAAGGCCATAAGCAGAGGGTTGTGTTGAATAGCACTATGTCCAGGTGGAGGCTGGTAATGGTGCTGAGCGGTGTCCCCCAGGGGTCTGTCTTGGGAGTGGTGCTCTTCAGCATCTTCATCAGTGACATTGATGACAGGTTGAAGTGCACCCTCAGCAAGTCTGCTAATAACACCAAACTGAGCGGTGTGGTTGACATGTTAGAAGAAAGGGATGCCATCCAGAGGGACCTCAAGAAACTTGAAAGGTGGACCTGTGTGAACCTAATGAAGCTCAACATAGCAAAGTGCAAGGTTTTGCACTTAGGTTGGGGTAACCCCAGATGTGTATATAGACTGGGAGAACTCCTTGAGAGTAACCCTGTGGAGAAGGACCTGGGTCTTGGTGGATAGCAAACTGAACATGAGCCAGCAGTGTGCTCTTGCAGCTTGGAAAGCAAATGGTATCCTGGGCTCCATCAGAAAAGAGGTGGCCAATAGGGACAGGAAGTGACTGTCCCTCTCTACTCTGCCCTTATGAGGCCCCATCTGGAGTACTGCATCCAGGTCTGGGGCCCCCAGTACAGAAATGATGTGGAGCTTTTGGAGAGGGTCCAGAGGAGGGCCAGAAAGATGATCAGAGGGCTGGAGTACCTCCCCTGTGAAGACAGGCTGAGGGAGCTGGGCTTGTTCAGCCTGGAGAAGAGAAGGCTGCAGGGACACTTTATTGCAGCCTTCCGGTATTTAAAAAGGGATTATAAACAGGAGGGGAATCAACATTTTACAAGGCTAGACAGTGATAGGACAAGGGGAAATGGTTTTGAGCTCAAGGAGGGAAGATTTAGATTGGATGTCAGGGGGAAGTTCTTTACAGAGAGATTGATGAGGTGCTGGAACAGGCTGCACAGAGAGGTTGTAGATGCTCCATCCCTGGAGGCGTTCAAGGCCAGGTTGGATGGGGCCCTGGGCAGCCTGGTCTAGTACCAGAGCTGGGGGTTGGTGGCCCTGCCTGTGGCAGGGGGTTTGGAACTTAATGATCCTTGGGGTCCCTTCCAACCCAAACCATTCTATGATTCTATGATTCTCACTTGCAAGAGAGTGTCAGAATTGCTTAGTTTCTGCAATATAGTATTGAGTCTCAAAAAAGTGCCTGATAACAAGAATGAATTTCTTTTTGAAAATCTGCATGCCAGCACTCATGTGTGACACTGCAGCACCATGAGGGGAAGCTTCTCGTGGGAGTAATGGCCTCAGGCTAGTCTCCCCTCCCATAGTTTAAACTTCATTAGCCAGTCTACTTGTTGCAGACATGATGTGGGGAAAAAAATATCCATTCTTTATAGTTAGATATTGTTATTATTTGGAGTAGTTTATATTTTCCAAGCTACTTATAAACTGTTACACCTATGTTTTTCATGTTTTCAAGTATTTCCATAGCTTAACTTGGTCACAAAGGAAAATTGTTTGTTTAACAAATGTGTGAAAATGACTGCTGATCCTACTGTGTCTTTTAAAGGTAATTTCTACCACTGTAACAAGCCAGAATCAAAGTGACTAATCAGTTATAAGCCAGTATTCATTAACTGGCACTAAATTATTTTCATTTGGCATATAAAATAGCTACCCTTAATTAGAATTTGGTCTAATAGGATTGACAAGTCAAGCTGGGGGGAAAATGCCCTCGTTAATTGCTTTTAGAATGGAGTAATTTTTTTTAACAGCAGATTGAATTTGCTATTTGTCTTATAAGAGAAATCTGCCCACTGAGCAAATGTATTCTTTTTGTTTTCTTAGCTTACGGCCCATAGCAAAATAAGTTTGAGTAGTGTTATCTTTAAACAAGTGCGTTTGTACAGTACTGCACTGCACTAAGACTGTAATCAGGATTTTAAAATAGAAGCATTTGAGGGAAATAGCCATTCACTTTTTTCATTCAATTTTCAGTGTCGTAATCAAATGCAGTCACTTCCAGTCAAGTGAAAAAGGGATATTCCTTAGCACTTGTCTTCTCAATGAAGCTTTTTTTTTCCCTCTTACCGCTTCTGGAACACACTGAATCTCTCTTTTGAAAGTTGTTCTATAGACATATTTTTCTCTTCTTAATTGGAAAAACATAATCAAATTGCTATTTTAATTTACATCATTCAAACTATTACTCTTAAAAAGTTTGTTAAACTAGGATAGTTAGCGTTTCTCTTTCCAAGCTCACTTCAGTAATGACTTTCTAGCTTGCTTTGGCCCGTGAATGGCTGGACCCATTATGAAAAAGTGGAGCAGTGTGAGCCCAAAGGGTTCAGATGAACCCTGCAGTATGAACCCTGCCATATGAACCCAAAGGGCAAATATCATAGAGTCTGTAAATATTTTGAGGAGTTTTTCTGCTGCCAGTCAATTCCTGAATGAGCAGCTCACTGCTTTTCTGTTTACTCATAGCTAAAACTACGGGAGTTGGTCCCCTGCTCTCCAGGACTGACTGAGAGATGCCAGCAATGATTATGGTTAAGGCTAGTGCTTAAGTTGTTTCATTTCATTAATTTTTTGTTGTACTCTCTTAGACAGCTTCAGTAACATAGATCAATGAATTAATGACTGTTTCCCTGGAGATCCCACAAATAAGAAATATGCTTATGCTGATGCTTCACAGGTTTTGCTCTTCTTGAAATCTTTCAGTCCTTTCATTTGAGAAAGAGTGTATGAGGATAATATGAAGAAACAAAACATATGTCTTTACCCCCTACACCTCAACAATTTTTGGTCTTTGAACTCTTTATGGAGCCTTGCTTCCACCTTGAAGTCTTTTATATTTTTCGTCACAATATACTAACTAAAATAAAATAAGAAATTTTTTAATCTAAATCTTGAAGGAATAGTTGGTTGAAGTTTTTATGGTAAGATGGAGAAGCCTTATTTTGTCTCTAAAGCATGTTTGATAAAGCCAGTGACAGCTTATGTTTCCCACTGCTACTCATCACTTTGCATCAACCTAATGCAGGCAAAGGTCTTTTGGTTCTCTGTCAGGAAAATGAACCCAGTCCATAAGTCTGCTCTGTCCTTGGACTCCTTTCTGACACTGACAACAAAGCCATTGATTTAAGTGGTGTGATTTTATTAATACAAACACCTGCCCAGTAGGAACTGGACTGAGACTACCAGCTTGTTTCAGATAGGCCATAGAACAGCTGTCTCATCATAATAATTTTCCATCATGATCAGCTAGGGCTGAATTCAGACCTATGACCTACAGGTGAAGGGCTTTGTAGCCATTACCTATGCCTTCAATCATCAAGCCATTTAAATGCCTTCAGAAGGGGAACAACCTAAAAAGAGGGAAAGGGAGTGAATTTGCTCCCCAAAATTGTCCCCTATTCTCTTAATTAAAAACTCCATAGATGTAATATTTTGTATTTGCATGAGCAATTTGAGAAAAGCCAGGTAGTACCAATGATGTCTGTGGCAAAGATAGGTGATCACAGTTCTGTCACAGTAGTGTTTGGGGTTGGGGGTTGTTATGCCATTAGGCGCATTCTTTTCTGTTTGGTCTTCTCGTGTTCGGATTTCTATCAGTGTAAAAAGAATAGTGCATTGACATAGTGTCTTTGTTTCATATATATCCTGAATCTGCAGTTTTGTAGCGCAGTAGTCTCTACTGTGCATTTAACTTAGATTTGACAGAAACCATAGAATGGTTTTGTAATGGATATTATCTGTGCTCTCGGTCCCTGAAATGCCTTTTGGATGGGCTAATATCAGCAAAATTTTAGTGGGTAGTCAGGGAATTATATAGAAAACATGTAATTGGACTTCATGAGAAACTGTTGACTAATACCCTTCTGATGGTACCTTAGTATCATCTATGGCTGAGTAATCTGTGTAAAGTGATTTGCATCACAGCCGAGTTAGCGTCAAGGGTATACTTTGGACAGAAGGCACAATTTAGAAATTAGGATCTTCTCTTTTTTTTTTTCCACATGAAAATACACTACATATGCTCCCTGCTTTTCTCAGGGACTATCACACAGCCCTAAAACATTTACAGCTTTGCTTATGCTAGAAGGAGGGGATGAGAGGAGAGGAAATATGACAGTGGGGGCTGGTGGCAGCGTGAAGCTGCAGCTCTCCATGTGCTTTCAGTGCCTTGTTTATTGCTTCATGCAGCACAGCCTAGATGAGGCTCATTGAGAGCCAGCTCTAATTGAAGCTGTTCTATAAAAGTGCTGTTATGAGCAGATGTGGCTGCACCAGGAATATTTTTTTTAATGAACTTAAAAATATTTCAAGACATAAAATATTTTTGGCCAGAAACGGGATTCTTGGCACAGGCTGAGCATTTAAGCTTCATCCCGGAAATTTGTCTCGGTTTTCTCTCTTAGTTTCATTCTTAGTTCTCAGTGTCTCCTGAGGATCTGGTCGTCACTTGCCCTCATTAATACTGCTTGCTTTAAAAAGCTATATTTGGTGTTCTTTTTTTCCTATCTTTTAGATTTTATTTATTTATTTTTTTATTGGAGAGTGGAGGAAAAAGATCTCACATTTGTTAAAGACCTCAGGGAATATTTGGCACATTTTTCAGTTATTTTTTCATAGCAGGGCATTCTTCAGCTTTCCTGGGTGTACTTTTCTGCCTTCTGTTCTGATAACTTGGCACTTGTTGAAAACAGCCACATTTCAATAACCCTCTTCCCACCCATGTACTGGTTTGTGAGGTGGCACAGATAGGGGGGTAAAGAGCAGGGACCCACTTGGGCACCAAAATCCAGGTGAAGGATCTACAGCGTTGCGATAGCTCACTGCAAGTAAGGCAGAACTTCTCAGTTTGTTCTTCAATAAATTCCTCCCTTGTAATTCAGTTTCTGAAAAACTGACCAGTGGATTAAACCGTGGGTGAGCTGGCTTAAGCAAAACAACCTATAATTGCCCGTAAGTTTGGATTTGTCTGTAATTCTGTTTTCGCTTGAAGCAACTTTCTTTGTGAGTCAGAAACTCATAAAGGAGATGTGTTCTAGAGTCATCAGAAAAGTTGGGCAATGGTGATGGCCCTTGGAAAAAGTTGGTAGCAGAAATTCATTTTAGGATCTTTGGACTGTGTCCTACCAGTAGAAATGGGGTTTACAAAAAAGCAGTAATAACGACTTGAAGATTGAAGGGCTATAATTGAAAGAAAACTTGAGCAGATATTCCAGGGGTGTAACTCTTCCTGTGCTTTGCTTTTTTTCGTTTGATCTGAGCCTTTGCAGCATCCTTGCTGTGCTGCTTTGATGTTGAGCTGTGGCTCTGCACCCAGACAGAGAGAAACTCCACAGGGAGCACTGCCCAAGAGCTCCCTCGGGGCCCGCAGCCACGGGATGCTGGAGGAAAGGGGCAGGTGTACTGCTATGGGTTAAGGGGAGGGAGCTGTGACCATGCTTGGAACTGCCTGTGAATAAATAAACCATTCTGTACAAAAACTTAATTTATTATGATAAAGGAAAAGAGAGAGAGAAATGAGAAGTTCGCCATGTCCCTGCAACAGAAGAGGCATGTTGGCAAGAAGTGATTCAACCTTTTGCTGTGCAAAGCGATGGCTGATTTGTGAGCGTGGCTCCTCCTAGGCTTAATCAGCAGTGCGTCCTTATGCAGAACTTGTGTTCCCCATGGATTTAGCACTGTCAGATCTATTAATTTATGTTACAGGGATCAATGTGATCTTGGGCAGAAGCACTGTGCCCCACCACGGCAGAGATCTCTCCTAGGGCTTCTGGCAGCCCCGTGCCTGGGTCTGTAGGCACTGGGGAGGGTTGGGGAGTGCTCAGCCCTTCACCTTCCAGCTTCTTCCACTTTCTGTGGGTTCAAGGTAGGAAGCAAGGAGTGATTTTGTAGCTGAATTCTGAGCAAAGGCTTCTTTGTCATAAGCACTGTCAAACAGCCTTGTTGCCACGGCAACCCTGGCTAGATAACCCATTTGGGAAAATACTTGTAGGACCTAACACTCTATCATCTGTCATTCAATAATTTCGTGTTCATAATAACTAGGAAATCAATGGCCATCCTCTGAGACAGTTTGCTGAGAGGGTATGTGTGCTGTGGGCAGCCCATGGTTGTTTTGGCCTGTGGGGCTGCCAGGGAACACCGGGTGCCACCCAGAGGGTGGGCCGGCCCAGAGCTCAGGGGCAGGTTGGCCTTTGCCATCCAGTGAACCTGTGCTGTTGTGAGACGTGGCAGAGAGAAGCAAATGGCACATAAAGCAGTTGGAACAGTGTGAGGAAACAAAGGGTTGGGTAGAATTAACATTTCGTATTTTAAAATACCAAGGGAAACTATGTACTCAAGTTATCGCATGGCCAGCATGAGCAAATTCAGTAACTTAAAGGCATTTTTTCTTATCTTGGCTTCCTAATTAAACTGCTTATCATCATAAAGGCTGTGTTACCTGGATGTTATGTGTTGAATATAAAGCAATCATGGAGCAGTAATTAAAATTCTTAAACATGCACCCGTTGACTTTACATACAATTAGTTTACTACAGTGTGTCATTTATTAATAGTGCAAGTTTTCAAAATTGAGCCCTGGTTGGCTATGCGGAGAGAGATGTATTTAGTAATTACTTTGGTAGTGTTTATCTGTTTTGAGAGGAAAAAAAAAGCACTAATATCTCTAGAAAGTTATACTATAAATAAAAACCATGTTAAATTGAGGCTTGGGGAGAGAGAAGGAGTCCTTGCTGGTTTGGTATATTACAGAAATGTAGAAAACGTAATTCTTATCACTCTATAAACAGTACTTGAAAGAAAATTATTCTCCTAATTTGTAACAGGAGTTTATTTTTTTTCTTTTAAAAGTTATTTTGGGGCAGAAAGATATGGTGGCTCTTTTCCAGTTGGCTGTTTCAGCACATCTGAGGTCCAGTTAGCTGATGGTACAGAGCAGACACTTGCAGGGCCTTGGGCTGAGGCATCAAATAATGGCTTTAGTTCTCGTTTGTCCTGGGGAATGTTATGAGGTGGTTTTTATGATTTTCTGCAAAGAAGGTACACCTCATGATAGGAAATTTTTGGTCCACTCTGAAAGAGTAGTAGTCAGTGTTCCAGTGTGGGGATACTTTATGCAAGATGAAACGAGAAGGCAGTGTGATTCTTCTCATTTAGTACCCAGAGGTCAAACTGAGAGCTTCTAGAGAAGTCACGCCAAGCTCTTCATCATATTATGTATGCTCTGCTGTGGTTTCCCAAGGTAAACATTTGCTTTACCAGTTTTGAAAACTTGTTTGAATATGGCACATCTGATTACCCTCAGACTGTGATTTCTGCATAAATTGTTTTCAGTTGTTCACACTGGCAGAAACACTTTGCAAGGCCCAATTCCTGTGCTGGTGCTGTGTTAGTGTTATCTCAGAAGCAGAGTGTATTTCATTCTTCCATGTGCACTGAAAGCTTTGGTTTCATATTTCTGGTTTAGAAAATCTGTTTCTGAAATAATTCTGCGTGAAAGTGGGTGAAGAAACCATTTCTTTTTGGAGTTTTTGAACATAGTAATTTCAGAAGCAGATGACAGAGGTTCAGGAGGTGCATGTGAAGGTGTCACAGCCCGGCTATGGAGCAGCCCAGAACTCAGCTTAGGCACAGGAGGAGTAGAGATTTCATTGTGAGGAATCTGATGTAGAAAGACTCCCTAGAAGAAACAGATGTTAAGGAGATTTACGAATGAGATACCAGAATTTTGGCACAGAATGTATTATCTTCACATTGTAGAGCTCCATCAGTAGCAGCCAAGGGGTACAAATGGAAGAGTTAAGCTGGGGTTGGAAAGAAGGGACTCTGGAAAGAGAAGCAATGATATAAGAGAGTGTCAGATGCAGTTTGTATGTCAGAGTCTCTAGTGAAGATGCCCACCTTCAATGAGAAGTGATTAAAAAAAAAGAAGTGATCTCAGCAAAACTCAAAATGAAAAGTATTCAATCATCAGCAGACAGGATTGATGATAATCAAGCTATAATGTGGCTCAACCTTTCACGGGGATTTTTTTTATTCCACATAGAAAAACAATGAGGACAATTTGGAGAAGGCACCAAAGGGGTTAATAGTAGACCCATCACTGAAGATGACTGAGAGACTGTCCTCCAAGATATCAAGATAACAAGCTAAGAGAAAAAAGTATGATTGGATGAATGGAGAGGAAACAAATAGATTCTCAGAGTGGTCCAAGTGACTTTTCACACCATGTCCATGTAGCAGTCCTTGAGGTTGCCATTTTTATATAGGATGTAATCTTCTCCCGTGGAACTAACTGACAAAGCCAGCCTTAATTCTCTGTGTTCATGCCTGTTAGGTATCTCCTGCAGAGGAGCTGCTCCCCATGGCCTTTCCAGTTACCTCACTCATTACTGGAGTGGTTGGCAAGGGAAAGGATGCCTTGTGTGGGTGAATTAATACATTCTGCTGTGTTACTAGTTCATAACTTTTATTTGGATTATTAAAGAAATGCAGGGAAGAAGTAGGAAAATCCATTTATTCAACTTCATGAATGGAACTGGCAGTTTCCATTGCTTCCTAAGGGAATTCTCATATGTACTTTGTGTGGACTTGAAGGACAGCATTCTAGAGATATGGATGCATCTATTATTTATTGGTTAGGTCTTGTACTTTCCACCAGAATTTGTCAGTAACTGCTATTTTCTGTCACCCACTGGAAGATGGAAAGGATGAGAATTTGCAAGAGCGCTGAGGGAGCACGAACTGTGACTGCCTCTTCCATACTTAATGTGAGTGGATAAACACACAACATCAGTTTCCAGTGCTGGTGCTCCTTTCTGTCCTGTGAGTCCCTTTTCCCTCTCCTCCTTCCACGCCTCTCTTAATAGAAGAGGAAAGAAAAGAGGAAGTTGTAACGTGACATTCCCTGTGCGTTGTGGGGGATAAATATTGCCTCCCCTGGTGCTGCTTTGATCAATCTATTTTTAGTTGAGGGTTGGATCAGCAGAGCTTGTGCTGGGGAGTGTGAAATAGCACTGATCAGGCTGACATCTGAAGCAGGGTAAAAGACCAAAAAATAATAATAATAATAATAAAAATCAATTAAACCAGCAACCCAGGCATCCCGGTTTGTTTTGCTGTGCACAGGAGAGAAGACACACAGCTGTTGCTTACAATAGCTCCCAACTGGGACCATCCACAGAAGCACTCCTAGCAAGTCTCCTCTGTGGTCTTCTGCCCAGCAAGGGGGTATTTTAGAGTTCAGGTCCTGCTAAGATGCATAAGACGAAGAAATTTTGAAACCAATGGTGAAGGAAAATCAGGCATAGGAGACTTGGGAAGGAGGAGAACATGTTGTGCAAAAGCAGTGAAGTTTAGAGTAATGAATGGATGAGTGGGGAACAAATACTGAGTTATGGTGGGGCAAAGAATTTAATTTGGGCATAGGAAACAAGAAAATAAGGTGCAACATGTGCAAAAGTGAAATTTCACTGTACAGTAAAGGAAGGAGAGGAGAAAATGAGATGAACTGCATGGAATTGTATTGCCAGTGGGAAGTTACTGCCAATTTTGTTTTGTATTCTACGTGGCTTATTGCAGGCATCACCTGCAAAGAGACTTCTTTTTGTTTAAAATGGGATTTAATGTCACACTGATTTTGTTTCTTTGCAAGGTATACAAAAAGATCTTGATTTTGTTATTGTTGTTATTCCAAACAGTTTCTGAAATCCCCTAGATTCTGTCCTCTCCTTTGCTATTGCTCTGCAGTCACACTCTTTGTTGCTGGGTAGCTCCCCCAGCTTCGAGCTTCTTGCTGTTTTGCACAACTGAACTACATTTTGGCAATTACTTGTAGTATATAAGTATTGTGTACTACTTGTCTTTTGTATTATTCACATATTTGTACATTGATGATAATGTTACCTGACTTTATAAAATACTTTGATACCCCTGTATGAAGAGTTCCGTATGAAACTTGACTTTTGTTGTCATGTAAATATTTTACTGACAAGTAGAAGATTTTTTTGATAGAAGCTAAGATTTAATAGTTAAAACCAAAGTGTTTTACTCTCCTCTGCTTGCGCCTAACATAATTAACAATATCTCAAATAGAAATGTCTTTATTTAAATTATTCTCCTCCACCAGTAGTACAGACAGAGCTTTGATGAAATTGCTGAGGATTACAGTTTTTCAGCACCCTTTCTTCTCACCCTTATTTTATCACTTAATTTTCCATTATGGTAGCATGTGTTTGGAAAAGCACCCAAATGATTAATTTTACCAGTTGACTTGTGACCTTTTGATTAACTACAGTAGGAAGTAGAAAGATGGCAAAAGCACCTTCTAGTCATACAGACACCTGATCAGTTTGCATGGTGGTTATGATGTGAGCATAGCTGGGTCTGAGCCTTACTGGATAGTGACCAATATGCATATGTTTCATAACTTAAAGGGAAGAAGACACCCTATAATCAGAGAAATTAACAACTAAATGAGAGTTTGTGATCAGCTGGTATCCACTTTTCCTTTGAGCTCAACTAGAACACAGTTATGTTTGGATTTTGCTAAGAAAGCCAGGAGAAACTAATTTAATTTGAATTTCTGACAGGGCTCCAGGAGAAGTAATCAGTGAAGTTGTCAGGATTACCGTATGAGACACGTGTTATTTTTTTATAGCAAACGTGAGTCCATTGTGATTTAGGTTCTGAATGTCTTACGTCAGGAATGTACTGACACCTTTTAGTCTCTCTGGTGCTTTAGTTTTTGTGCAGGAGAGCTCTTGACTGTGTGCTTATGACTTGTTGAGAAAAATAACTCTTGAAGATTCTTACTGAGGTTTGCTCTGTTGCTTTGAATGCATCACTTTGTTTCCTGCTTCAGCTGTTCCAAACACCATCTTGGATGTGAAGTATGCTGAAATTGAGCTTTCTCACAATTTTTATTCAAACAGAAAGTGTGAATATATATCTATATATATACACACACACACACACACACACACATATATATAGGAAGAAGAACCTCTGTTCTTACATGTTAACTTAGTTCTGAAGAATGAATAGCATCCAAACTTTCGGGTAGATAAAGTAACTGAAATTGTATTTCACATTTCTAACTTGAGACAGGAGCTTCTTGCTTTCCCTGAGCTGACAACGTTGTTGCTCAGCGCATGATAAATTACATTTCCTAATTTATTTGACCATCACTATTTGAATCCCTAAAGCATTAGTGTAAATCACTAAAAGCAT
Source organism: Gallus gallus (assembly GCF_016699485.2). Taxonomy (NCBI): domain Eukaryota; kingdom Metazoa; phylum Chordata; class Aves; order Galliformes; family Phasianidae; genus Gallus; species Gallus gallus. The sequence continues at coordinate 29,315,291 of NC_052532.1, forward strand.
ACACTGAAGGGAAAGAGAACAACTTTACAGCTTCTGGCTATAGTCACTCCAGTGACACTTTGAGGTCACTGAGATATTAGCTTCTGAAGAACACTACAGAAATATGTCTGCTATATGCAGGTAGTGTTTAACCATAGAAAATTTGTTGTCTTTTGCTAGTAGTCAATCACTCCCTTAGAAACTTGTAGTTCAGTAGCTGGGGAAGAAAAAGCATTGTTTTCCATAGCAACCTTACCATCCCGATACAACATGTCTGTCAGGTTTGCAAGGGCTAATTTATCATGTAAAGTATATGCTGTGTGTGTCACATTTTGCTGTCTGTTCATTTGTTTTGATAATCAAGATCTTGACAGATTTGTCCCACATGGTAGGATTTATAGTAAGGATTTTCTTATCACTGAATTAGGTTGATGCATATAATCCCAGTGTCCTACACAAGAACTCAACAGAAATGAAAGAGATTCAGCCTAGAAGTGAAGGTCTTGCAGCAAAATCAACTCTCCTCCCCCGTCCATTATTCTGCTTGATTTTTATTTTATTATTTAATTATTTATCTATAATTTGTATTGTATCTCTACAGGACCAATGACAGAAACAAGGCTTGACTTTGAGAGCTTTAATAGTTCCCCTTCTATTCAAAGGTCTTTCTGATTTTTTTTTTTGGGGGGGGGGGGGGGGGGGGGGAAGGAAGGAAAGGGGGCAGGGAGGTGGAGAGTTACTTTTTTTTTGTCTGTTTTTCGAGTTGTATTTCTGTAAAAATGAAATATAAGGGAGTTTTGGAAATGTGCAGCTTTTCCCTCCAGTACATACTCACATGCATGCCTCCTGTAGTCTGAAGCCTGATAAGTAAATTCATTTTTCACAGATGTCATCTTCTTTCCTGTGGTAAATGAGGGAATCTTTCTCTCCCTTCTAAAAATGAAGAGTTGAAAACGTGGAGGCTGAATTCTCACAAACTAGTAGAAATACGGTCAGATTTAGCCACAGGAGATGCCAACCTGTCCTGAAGCACGCTGTATTCCTTTTGAACTTAAATGATTTGGTACTACTAAAATTGTCTTTGAAGTATGTAAGATTAGGTCTATCTGTCTTTATATTACAGCAGAGTGCTTTGGTCTGACTGGACGTTGATGGGTAGTTTCATGGGCACAGGGAAGGTGTCACTGTGAGAGCATCTTTAAACTCTTGCAAATGTAATTACAACATCTGGCTTGCTAGAGCAGCTGATAAATGTTATACAAGTGGCCTGGAGCTTTTTGTGATGGAGATCTCCTAAAACATTTAGCCTCATTCGGTAATGTATAAGGATAACAAAGGCACATGCTGTGGTATTGGACAAAGCATGTTGACATTTCTAATAAACAAATACATTCAATTGAATATAGGGATACTTCCCTTTTCCCAACTCTAGGACTGGAGAGAATACCAGTGGAGAACTAATAAAGCAGAAGTTATTTGTGCAGATTTTTGTCTCATTTCTCACCATATTTTGCTATTCCATGCTTTATCTTTATTTGTGTCTGATACTGTCAACCAAAATACACACGCTTCGAGTGTGCATTTCAACAGGAGCATATTTTGAAATCTAAAATGCAAAAACTTCAGGGAGATAGTTTTCACACTGCGAAAACTTGATTGGAAAGGGTTTCCATCCCAGATGAATTGCACTTGTGTTGCTACTTTTACATCTAATAATTGATAGTGAAGAAAGACACCGATGAGTCCATCTTCAGAATACATTGGGATTTTTTAACTACTTCATTCTTGGTAAAGTGAATGAGACCCTAAAATTTCTGCCACCCATCTCAAGTTTTCTTTTAAGTGATTCTGACATTCATAGAGTTTCTGATAGTTGCCGTACCAAGTATTAGTTAAACTGTTCACTTTAATTGCACCATTCGACTGTAGTATGTCTGAATGCTTTTCCTGTACTGCAAACAGACCTTTGGCTACTTTCTTCCAGCAGATTTAATCTTTAGGAAACTGTATTCAAAAAGATTCACCTGTCCAGAGGGCTGGGACCAACCAGCAGCACCAGAGTGCTGCAGTAAGGCAGAGGGAGAACAGCAGCACTGACATTGGTGTCACCACTGCTGGGCAGCAAGGCTGGCACCGGTCCCTTAAAACTAGCAACCGGTGACAAATGTCCCTCTGAAGCTGCAAAGCTCCTCGGTTTGGCTCTTTGTTCCGTGAGGAAACAGCAGATTTCAGATTAAGGATCTGAAATTCTGTTCTGAGATAAAGCAGGATTTGCTATGCTAATTTTCGTTCTGCAAGAAAGCACAGCAGGAGAAAAAAAGAAAAGAAAAAAAAAAAGAAAAGAGGCTTTGTTAATCAGATTTCATTTTTTCTGTCCATGTGGCCCTTCAAGAGTTGCTTCTCCCTTCTCACATCCCCTCACCTGCGCTCAGGCATTGCTGCTTTATGAAGGCCTGGGTGAGCACAGCAGGCTGTGGGGCTGTGAGGCCGCTTGGCACGGCTGGGCTCGCTGTGCTGGGGGGTCCTGGTGCCCCCATGCTGGTGGAGCAGCTGCTGTGGGGTGCCCATGGTGCCAGCATGAGGGCCGGGAGCTTGCCAGGCCCAGGGCAGCGTCCAGCAGCCCCGCGCACCTCCCAGACAGCTGGCGCGGTAACACAACACCAGCAATTTTCAGAGGAAAACACAGCTAATAACATTAATTTTCTTATAGAGCAGACGGCAAGGTAACTAAAGCCAGGTTGATTGGACTTCGTTGGGATTTTTACCTAATGATCTTCTAGAAAGCAGGTGCGTTGGCAGTGATTTTACGCATTAGAAAGCCCGAACAGGGTATAAAGTAAACCTTCATAGGAGGGGGTGCTGCTTTTAGATCATTAGAAAACCTTTTCTGGCTACAACAGAATTAATGTTGCTTTTATGGCAGTCAGTTAATGGCTGTCAACAAACAGAGCTGATTTCTGCTCAAATTGTAATTTTAAATCAAACTAGCCAGCTGTCAGACACTGGAGCAGTATGAATGATTCCTCCTGTAGCACTGCACAGCGCAGCTCCTGCATCCATCATTCTATCAGGTGTGTGTTAGGAGCCAGATTTGAGAGGCACGTCTACAGCCTGATACTAATTTTAGTGTAATGAGATCACAAAAAACAACCATCTCCCCTCTGCCCTACTATTCCTTTAGAGACTTCACTTAAGAAATTACTTATTTCTATGCTGATTTTTTTTTTTTTTACAATAGCACACATTTTTTTACAATAGTAACATGAACTTCTGACAATAATATTACAACACCTTTATGTTTTGGCAGAGGTGGAAAGCAGTTGATTTTATGGCCTGATTCAGTACAGTTCTCTTTTTGTACTTCAATACTATGAAAAACCATCCAAAGCCATGAAGACTTGCCCAATCCTGCTTTTTAAGGCAGAGTAGGTTGTTTACACTGGGCAAGACAAAATAATCTATTATATTTATTTTCTCACTTAATCACTCTTCCAGATTTTTATTTGTATGAGCTTTGTCAGTAAACAGTGAAGCATCTATATTAGTAAATATATCCTTATAATGATACTGCATTATTTATATGACAGGATACTTTTCTCAGAATCTTGACCTCACTTTGGAAATACTTGGATGTGACAGAACTACCTTTTAGATTTATCCAACTAAGGGTAGTTAAGCCAAAAGGCAACCAAAAAAATCAAGTAGTCCTATCTACCTTTATGTCATGGATTTTAGCCACCCTGAATTAAAAACATCATTCTGGCCTATCTGTTGTTTAGCTTTTTTGATCCCTCACATTGCTCTTTGTCATTTTAGCAGGAGACTTTCTCAGATCAAAAGTAATTTTTTTTCTTTCCTACTTTTATACTGATTTGCACACCACGGATGCTACTTAAAACTTTTAATTAGTAAACCACACAAGGCATGATAATTACATTTGACTGCTGGACACTGTGAGGGTGGCCTCAGTAGAAGAACATAAGATGTGTGTAAAATCACTAGATAATCCATTCCTTAAAAAGCTCTGAAAAGCCTTAAAAGGTTTGTTGAATTAATACTCCTACAAGACAGGTGTTACTTTTTTAATAAGTAAGAACGTAAAAAGAAAAAGCACTTTTGATGATGCAGGTACCAGAGGACAGAGCAGAGGCAGGGATTCCGTGCTGCTGTTCCCATCCTGTGAACCAGTTCCTGCTGCTTCAGTATTTGAATCAGTGTTTTGTGTTGTGGGCTCAGTTTCCCATTGAGGCATTTCAGGCTCTATGCCCGAAGTTGGCTTGTAGTATCTCAGATCTGTAGACAGACTTTCTTACAGATACCAAAAGGCTAGGGTTTAATCTTCAGATGTGGGGAAAAAAAATTAACAAATTCTGTGGCTTGTTTGTTGATTTCTTTTTTTGTGTGTGTTTGTTTTTTGTTTGTTTGTTTGTTATTAAATATGTGACTTGAAAAGCTTTGAAACCCATGGGGGTAGTGATGAAACGTAGTTTTATAAGCATTTTTAAAGTTCAAAGTCATTATGCAACCATTAGTAAAGACTTGTAATGCAGTTAGATTATATGCTGTTTTACCAGCTAACATCGGTTAAGGAAGTTTGGGTTTAGTACATATCCTAGCTTGTTGTGCAAGAACTGGTAAATTTTCAGCTTTAGAATTGAATTAGTAAAGATATCATATTGCCAGTATTAGATTTCAGAGGCCAACAATAAACACACAGGCAGGAGGAAGCATGGAGAGATCTCTCACTGCTGTCTCATCGCTCCCAGGAGTCAGTGAATTACAGACTTCTTAAGCAGGCAGATGACTGCTGACAGTTCTTTGTCATAAAGTTGTCTCATACCTTTCTGAACCTTTTTCAGCATTTTTCTTCCAATGGGTTTTGTAACGAGTTCCACAGTTACTTGGGAAAAAAAAAAAAAAAGCAAACTCCCTTTTGTTGCTTTAAATGTATTAGCTGATTATTTCTCTGTGTAATGTGAGAAGGAATGGCTTCTGTGTCAGAATTAGAGGGAAAAATAAAGATTAAGACAAAAAAAGGTGGAGAAAGTGAATTTTTTTACACCTGTGTTTCTCATCTATTCTCCATAGCTCTTCCATTTCCATGGAATGATTTACAGATGGAAAACTGCTGGCTGTGTTCAGGTGCAGGTATTGCTTGCTTTTGTGCAGTTCCCTGATGACAGTTTTTGTTCTGTTGTCATTTGTTTCCTAAAAATCCTCACATTCTGCTTGACCTCTTCCTGTGGTTGGACACTGAACTTGTATTTCAAGGAAAGTATCCACAACTGAAGGTCTGTTTTCTGAGTATAATTCATGACTTTAGAACCCATAGTTCTGGATGTTTTAACAATGTTCCCTAAGTGCTTTATTTAATTGACATGGGATTTCATATTCCATCCAGGCTGGATGTGGCTCTGGGCAGCCTGGTCTGGTGGTTGGCGACTCTGCCCATGGCAGGGGGGCTGAAACTTGATGATCTTCCTGGTCCTTTTCAACCCAGGCCATTCTGTGATTCTATGATTTTTTTCCGTAATCAAAAGTTTTTATGCAACTCTATTCAGCTGTTTTAGTTTCAGATATCCTGAAAATAAAAGTTGTCATTTCCTTTAAATCATTTTAAGCTTATTTACGAGTAATTCTATTGAGTGCACTTCAGAGTGTTGAAACTCATTAATACAGTAAAAGCTACAACCAGTCCAGTTTCATGTGATATCATGATGGGGAGGGAGGGGCAGGCAGGGGGGAGGAGGCAATGTAAAGGTGGGCCATATATTTTCCTTCTAAGTAATTGATGAGGAAGAGAAAGTCCAGTTTCTTTCAGAATTTCTTAAGAAAGTCCTTAGTTAAGAGAAGACTCTTAGAGTTTAACTGACCATTTAACTGACACTGCTTATTCGAAGTCCATACATTCAGGAGGCCTTAAAATACAGAAGAGACATAATTTGCTACCTCTATATTTGACATATCTATATTTGACATATCTATATAGAGGTGACACCTCTATATTTGATTATGGGAGTGGGTTAAGAAAAGATAGGGAAGCCAATCTGAGTGAAAGCCTCAGAGAACAGTGCCATAGACAAAACTTTAAGAGAAATAAGGTATCTGATCTGTCAGAAGTTTGGCCAGTAGGCCTGGTAAGGGCATGGTACTTTTCCCCAATGAAAGCTTACAAGCCTGTTTAAACAAGGATGGTAAATAAAGTGTTGAGTGCGGTGTTTTAGTTTGCTTGTTATTTGCTTTTTTTTTTCTGTGGAGAGCAAAAAGGATGAGTAACTCCGATGTTGAAAGGTATCCTGGTAGAGACGGTTCTTCATGTGCTCGCTGTCCATTCTTTTTTAAACATATATTTACTCTATGGACTAGTAATCCCATCGTTCCATAGTAAAGGTCATAAATGTCAGTTCCACCATGGATGGAAAAAGTTCCAATAAATAGAACTTCTGGCATATGATGTGTGGTCCCTACCTTCCAGGAGGCATCTAAGCCTGATCGTAGAATCACTTATGGACCACATTTGATGTGCAGTCAGAATGACCTGCATAATTTTCAGATATATAACCCTCCTGGAAAAAACGGAACATGGGGATTCCATGTCCTACATTCCATTCTCCAAGGAAGTCCCTTTTTTCTTTATTATTTTTCTTCTACAGCTTTGCAGCCCTAATACTATAAATTGCAATCCTGTCTATTCTGTTAGCTGAATTCTCAGGGATTCTTCAAAATTTATGGAGTAAATTTATATATTATTTAAAATTTATGGAGCTTGGTAAATTCAGGAGGAGAGCGTGTGTTTAGAGAAGGGCAAACAAAACTTGGAATTCTACATTTGCCTCACTGGGCTTTAACACTGAGTTTGGACTGACAACTTCATGATCTTCTCTCAAATTGAATGTTATCATTCATTTAATGTCTTTTAGCTGTGTGATAAAGAAGATAAAAGAGTAAGTGACCTTTAATTTGTGGTGTCATTGCCTTAAATTTTTCCCATTTGGAATGATAAACTTTCAATCATGACTACTTATAGTTAGATGCTTCTGTATCTCAATGAGGAAACTACATACCAAGTGTATAAGTCATCTCATTGATACTTAAAATGAATTAAGGGACCTAAACAAGGGCACCTTGTTTAAAAATGTTAACAGAAATTTTGCTGTAACTCTTCTGAAATTGAACTCCATCACTTTGCATTACAGCATTCCTGGTTTGACTGTAAATTATGATTTTAGTCTTTAAGGTAACATTAAATTGTAGGTGATGAACATGGAGAACTCCACAATCAAGAAAAGTATTGAATTATTCAAATATCTTTGAATTACATGTAGAATAAGAATTACTTGATTATGGTTTAGTACCTCCTTGGTCCATTTAGCTACAAATTTGATGTGGGAGGGGGATCAAGATGGGGTGGAAAAGGAAGGAATGGAGGAAGGAAGGAGATGATTGATTTCTTTTCCTACATAAAATTCGGCTGGACAAAATCACATAATACATTTCAATTTAGTCATTAGTTAATTGAGTTTTGCCTTGAATTTCATTTTGTGATGCATGAAGTTTGGTATTTTGACCACATGTAAAATCAAAGCAGCGTATTTTAGATGGAGCTCAAGAACCTAGAAATATATATTTCCTTCTCAAGTAAATCTATTCAGCCCTGCAGACTGTGCCCATCAGTGGCAGTAGAAGCAGGAGACAGAACCCTTTTTATTCTACGTATAGGCAAAGGGCAGGCACTTGATAAATGAATGCAGAAGAGCCTATGTCGGCTCCAGAGGAGGAAACAAAAGAAGGAGAGAAAGAACAATGAAAAAAAGAAACTGTCAAGGGAAGCTGATGAAAGATTAACTGCAGTTTTCCACTGTTTATTTCATGTTTGTTGTTTCTTTTGTTTGTTTCTTGTAATGTAACACCAGATTCCTGTAGTAATATATCTTCTTTTTTTCTTTTTTTTTTTCCTTTTTTTTAAGAATTAATTGTAAGGGGCTAGCAAAAATCCACCAGGTTAAATCATGGCTCCTTTTATGAGTCTAGTTTAGCTTTAAGACTGTGAATGTGTCATAGGAAGTTGTGTCAGTGGAAGGAGAGAACACTTTCATCGAAAGATGGCATGGCTGTCCTTGCACGACTGTTGTCTGGTTCCTTGATCTGACTTTCTTAGGTTCAAAATTTGCACATCTGAGAATCCTTCTGCACCTCACAATATAGAAACCTTCAAAGATTGAGTTAATGTTTGCTTCATGAGTTTAAACCTCTCAGCATAAGCAGCATTTCACTGGCGTGGAGGAGAACACAGGCTGATTCTTTCAAACAATGATGAACCTGCCTCCATGTTTTGGCTTGGGACCCCTTGGACTTTAAGAGAGTTCTGAATTGAACTTGTCTCTTTGTGTTTTATCGCCAAATAAATCTTAACGTTATATTTCCGAGATACGAGCTGTTGTAAGAAGAGCTTGCTCTGTTAATCATCACTATTTGATTCCTCCTGACTCTGCCCATTTATTAAAGGAGATGAAATTTAACTAATTAAAATTTAGTTCCAAACTATCTGTGATTTACATAGAGGTTTTAGTAAGCTTTACTTATGTGTAGAGTTTGCAGCAATGGTCCAGTCCTTCCTCTACGTTTCTTTGCTTGGCTTTCATCCTGGCTGTAAGGTAAAATGAAGGCCCAGAAAATCAGATTATTACATCCCAAGGGGCAGGACTGATAAGCAGTGCATGATTGTTGATCTTCTTGCTACTCGGTGGTGGTGATGTTTGAGGTGCTCCTGGATGCAAAGCCAATTTGTTAGCAATTAGTGCTCATTAGAATCATTTCCTGTTATCGATTTTAAATGTTTGACAAAGCACTTTTAGGAAACTGCACCAAAAAAAACCCCACACAATAGCTGTACATCAGTGCTTAGTAATTACAACTCTTTAGGGCCCAGTGTCAATCTCAACTAACTGGTCTCATTGGTTTCCAAGTAATTATTTTTGCTTTGGATCCCACCTGCTATCGCCTCCCGATTAAAGATGCTTTGAAACGAGGGCATAGTTCTCGATTAGCAGAGCTGCTGATAAAGGAGTGAAGAAACAAAAGAAACTTTTCATGTTCCATCTCTGTTTATGGGGCTTATTACCTTGCGGGACTGTTCTAATGGATTACACAATATACAGCATAGGAATTAATGTCAACTTGGAATTAAGTGGTGATTTCCATCGGTCCTAGTATTTAACATGTAGGTTTAATTTTAAATGCATCCTTGCCTTTTACACACACTGAGAATTGTGGAGGCATTAAAATCTAATTTACAAATGGTAAAATTAGATATAATGACATGTTATAATAAAAGCTTTGATATCCAGGAGTCCAAGAGGGTATAACTGTTGAACTGGGGCTACAATTACTGTTAATCTGTTTTACATGCCAAAAGTGACTTGTAAGCAAGATTATTTAATAAGCAGTGCAGTGTGTGCATATATGTAAAACACACCATCATGCATGGCTGCAATTCCACATGTACTGGGTATTTATGACAAGTTGTTGCAGACTTGTGCTTTTTATGAGTACACTGGAATTTTGGCTAAATTTGACTGCAGCATAGTTGATGCTAGCAGTGAAAGCATCTGGGTTAATTTTCTCTCCTTTTTTGCTTTTAATTTTTAGCAACATCATCCCAGGTTTTAAAAGCACTCCCTTAAAATGCTTACCAATACTGTAAATGTATTAGATGATCCCTGTTGCACAAGGTGGAGACCTAACATAAGACTTGGCTTGTGCCTTTCCCATCCCCATTCATGAATTAGTCTCACAATTACTATAAAAATTAAGGCAAGTGTGGGTGAAATACACGAGCCACAGACCCTCTAACCTTAATAAACAGAGATGGTATTGACACAAGTGAATTTTGTTTAACCACAGTACATTTGCTTCTTAATTAGTGAATATTCATCTGTCATCAGCAGCAGCTATGACACCCCTCCCCGCTAACACGTTCTGTCATAAATAATCAATGAGAGGCTATTAATATTCATGAGTGAGAATCTGTGTAGTCATGTGCACTGATGCAGAGACAGGGGGAGTGTTGCCATGAACTGAGTCGAAACTCTGTGTGTATACGTGAGTGTAAGATAGTTAGGGAAAGGGAAGAAGAGCATGCTGCTACACACTGCCCTGCCTGGTGCTTCCCGCGCACAGTGGTGTGTCTGTGTTTCTGGGCTGGAGTGACTGATGAAAAACAGTAGTCAAGTCTGGAGGGTGATTCCCTGTCAGTGCATTTGCCTTTCAGTGCTGGGGAAATAAGAGGCTTTGCTCTTGTGTTGCGTGTTAGAATGGGCTGCAATCTGTGCACTTTTCAGAAGAGAGAGGAACACTACAAACTGCTCTATGAAGTTTCACAGGTGAGTGCAGAGGATATTACCAGCATCTCCAGACTAAAAATGTGTGTGCTTTGCAGACAATAAGTAGAGATGCTTTGCTTTTCTTTTGCTTTTATTTTTTCCTTTTGTAAATTTGCTAAGTTGTACTGGACGGGGGGGGGGGGGGGATGATAATTATTGGTATTTTGGGTGCCTGTTGTTTTCTGCTCGTTTGCCACTCCCCCTTCAGATGACTTCCTGTGGGATTCTTTTAACATTTTTGTGCATCTTCTGCCAAGATGTCAGTCATATAGCAGCAGTCTCACTGAACCATGTCGGTGGTGTTTTGACAGAGCCCTTGGCTTTGCTAATAAGACTCATTTCAGTAAAGTTGCACTGCTGTCTCTGATAACGTTGGGTCTGTGATCTCAGGTATTTGTAAGTTAAGGAACAAAGTTTCTATGGCGTGTCTGTGCTGGCCGAGATGTGTGTTAAATTTGCAAATTAATTAAAATGGAAATTACTCCAGAACATGCTTGTTACCTTTAACCAGGTACCAAGCACAACAGGGTCTCCATGGATGAGGTGTGCTTCTTGTTCATCCCTCGCGTGTGTTATTCCTGCTTACTACTAGACAAAGATCCTAATCCCATCCCATTATTTCGGCGTCTCATTCAGCAGCAGGAGAATAGCATGGTAGCAGCGTGAGCAGCAGCGTAGCAGTGTGCTGCTAACGTGTTCCCAGCTCCTACGGAATAAGACGAGAAAAGACGAAACAAGCACTTACCATAATAGCCCCCAATTTTGCTTGGATCCCATTGAATCAGCATTTGATTTGCGGCTTTTTTGTTTGTTTTTCCCTCGGCACAGCAGAGCCTCCCAGACTGAAGTTTAGTGCTTTTCAGCATCTGCTCGCTCCCCCTCCGTAATTTGTCCTCGCTTTGACACACTGCCGTTGACGGAGGCTGAGCGCTGCAGTTTGGGGCTGCGCTGCTGCTGACAGGCAGCGCGGAGGAGAAAACAGCTCGCAGCATTGGTGGTCTGTTGGCACAGCAGCAGCTAAGTGCCCATTGCCGACTGGTTCCCTGCGAGTTCCTCCTGACGTGATTCATTTCGCAGTGGGCTAATTACAAAGTGGATTCTCTACACACGAAGCAGCCTCCTCAGTTGCAGTGCTAATGCACATTTTCATGGTAATGTGATCAGAGCCTCATTAGCCAGTTTCCAAAATGATCCTCTGCATTAATTAAATACAAAAATGACTCTTTTTATCACCATAGAGAGGAAGAAGAAGATTAACATTGTTAATTACTACTGGGGGCAATACCTCTGCATCATTTTTTTTTTTTACCAGTGAACTGTCAGGCATATTCAATGCTCAAAGAATGTCTGCTTGCAGGTAACTGCCCGCTGCTCTGGCACGTGAAGACGGTCTCTAGGTGGAACACTTCCCTTTAGTTCAGTAGTCGCTCATAATCCAACCATCATCTTTTCTTATAGCAGTAGCGGAGGGAAAAGCACAGCAGCACGTTTCCATCTCCTCCCTTTCCCCCTCCCAGCTCTGAACTGCCAAACTGATCTGAAAGTGCAAAATGGAGAGAGTGGAGTAGGTCGGTGCCTGCTTTTCTGTGCCAGAGAATAAGAAATTTGGGTTACGCTCTGAAGGGGATTAGACAATCTTTGAATGGCTGCGTGTGTTTAGGGAGACAAGAAAAGAAGCTGTTTCTGATTTAGAGTGAATGCATTTGCGAAATGTTCCTTGCATTAACGTTGCACAGCAGTAAATGCTACTGAAATGGTTAGCAAACTATAATGCTGGGGCGTTCTTCCCTTTATTTATCCTCTGTGCAGTTGAGTTGGAGCATTTGTGGATACAAACAACCAAGGTGCAGAATGAACTAATGCTTTTACTTTTTACTCTGGTGCTTCCAGATAAAGGGTAACCTCTGAGGAGAACCTGAGTGAGGTTCCTTGGGGAGTTAAATGCAGCAAGCCTGGCGCTGCATCTTGTGCTGTTAAGGAAATGTCACTGATAAAGTACAGAAGGAGAGCTGAGAAATGACTTAGTATGCTCACTGCCAGATCCTGTGTTCATCTATAAACCCCTTGCTATCTTTGTTTCGATGTATGCAGGTCAGAGCCCAAAGGATTCTGAGCATGTGAGTAACCAGGTGTTACAGCAGGGATCAGGCAGAGGCTCACACCACAGCTAGCTGTCTGTGTACAGTCCTGGTTTGCTGCTGTGGGTGGGAGGTGGGAGCAGCAGTAGAATATGATAAATTAAATTAAGCCAAGACAGGCATTACTGCTTGATACGCAAATCCCTTTTTAACTCTCCAGTCCTATAATTCCTATTCCACAGTCTTGGCTCTTTCATCTGCATGATTTCTGGAGAGCCTGGGACAAGTTAGCCTGTCGGGGACATGAACTGACTGAGGATGAGCTGTGGCTCACTAGCATATGTGGATCAGATAGAGTAATTTATATTCATATAAGGCAGCAATCCTCGCCTCATCTCTCACCTTTCCAGCGCTAGGCTACCTGATTCTGTGGGCAGTCAGTGTGCTCTTGTACTGAAAATGCAATAAACAAAGGAAAGCAAAGCATGTCTGCAGAGGAAAGCCATGCAAATGCTTACAGCGAGACTTGTTTTCTGCTACTGTTTGTACTGAGGTCGATTCAGCACTGGAGAGCTTTTTGTTGTAGAGCTGCTGGGAAATGAAGACATCGTTAGAATATGTATTCCTTGTTCTTCCCCACCCCCTCCTACATGCTCAGTGCCTGTCACTGAGGTAGCAGTGCAGGGACCATGGAGGCCCGCTCAGAAAACAGCATTTGCTTGAATGCTGAAGACTTTTATTTTGATGGCTGTCTCACACCTGTCAATTGGTATTAAAACAAAAAGTCAAACCCTCACGTTTTAAGAATAAAGGCTTTTCAGGTACCACTATGCATTGGTGAAGCACCCTTGTGCTCCTGAGTGCCTCTTCACCTGTCCTCAGAGCACGATGATGCCTCAGCTTTGCTCTCGACTTCCCCCCTGAGAAGGCACCAGGCAGCATCTGGTGCTGCTGAGCACCCATGGAAGTCCTTGTCTCCATACGCCTGCAGGTGGACAAATGGAAGTTGTCTCAATTTGAAATTTATGGCCCTACATACTACCTTGTGGGGCACTTCATTGTTATTTCCTGCATGCTGCATAAGCAGGATTGAGCTAATGAATGTGCAGCCAGGAAGTCTACTTTGAGTCACTTAGATTAGGTGGGACCTGTTGGGTGCTGGTGTCTATTAGGAATAGAGCTTGAAAGAAGAGAGTTTAAGTAATTTCTTAGCTAAATGGAGAGGAATCTTCCTGCTTAGTGGAAAGTAAGAGGTAATATGCCAAAGACTGGAGAGAATGGGCGTCATTTAGCAGAGGGTTGTTAGACTTGGGGTAGTATGTTCAGGTTGCAGTTGGATTCTTTTCCAACCTGAGCAATTCTGTGATTCTATGAATGAAACCGGAGTAGCATCTAATTAGTTGTCACCAGTGATCTTTACTATCTTTAGGTGAAACTCAAGGAAATGCTAATTTTCCACTCAGTTTTATGGATATCACATGGAAATGTTTCTGTTTGCTGGAATTTTTAAGCTTGGTTTTCAAAATGGGCAATTTAACACAGAGAAAAAGAGGACAGTACTTCCAGAGGTCAGCTGAAGACCATTGTAAACTTTTTAGAGTTACATGACAAGAAACTGTCTCAGGTCAGGTGAAGTTAGAATTGAAAGGGAGAAGAGAAAGAAGCTGGAAGGGAAAACAGAGGCAGTCTGGGATGGCTCGAAAAAAGTAAGTGGTAGAAGAGCTGGGATTAAAGCTAAAAGGTTGCACATTTTCATTTTACATTTGACCTTAGATGATAGTAGAGCCTGCTTGCAGCGTTTTTAAATCCTCTGAAGACTGATTATGCAGTTTGCTTCTCGTGTTGGTTTCCGTAATTAGCATAAGGCTCAAATTTTCACCACTTAAGAGTTCTGATTTTATGTTCATTTTGACATCCCTTGGGCTACTTGAAGTACTGAGTAGTAGTGGTTCATCTCTTCACACTGAAAAGTGTTCACAGGAGAGACATCAGGCCTGCCTGCTGAAAAAGCAGAGGCACTTCTGTATTTTTCAGAACATGATCCTAATAGCTGGCATTGCAATAATGAAAGAAGACTGGAGGCCAAGAGTGTTTTTTTGTCATTGGGACCTGCCTTCTCTGATCTCAGTGAAGTCTGGATTTATTCAGAGAATTAAATACACTAGATAATGTGATCTTTATTTTCTTTCTGAGCCAGCCTCCAGCCACTAATACTCATTTTTGGTTCTTATACCATGAGAGACATTACGTGACTACTCCTCAGTGTGGAGTTTGTCACTAGCTCTCCTTCTTTGATGGAGGTGTCTGACAAAAGATTTTGCATCACCTTTGTTTGCTGTGTTCCAGTTTCTGTTCCAAACTCTTCTTGTGAATTTCACCAGCAATGGGAAAGTACCATCTTGTGCTACATCACCTCAAATGTATTTTGGGGTCCATTTATACATAATCTTTATTTTTAATAGAAATTTTGTGGCAGGATACTTTTAGCTCTGGAAAATGTGAGCCGAAAAGAATCTAGATATAATTTTGTGGAAGTTAGTTGAACTGTCCTACTTGAATTAAATCAGTAGCAAAAGCAGATCTGATTTAACGTCACTGCAATCCCTAGCATTCCCTTCTAGTTTCTCACTAAATTTCTAAACAAAATAGAGACCCCTAATTCTGGATCCTTCCATGCAGCTGTTCTGAATACTGATTTACCTGTTTAAAATCTTAAAAAAAAAATTGTGCTCAAGGATTTAACAAAACTGTAGGAGTACTGTTTTCTCTCAGTTAAGCTGCAGAAGTTTAGAACCCAGCTCTATAGAGTTCCCCTAACAGCTGCACTGTCTCATATTAGTAGAGCAAGGCATTTACAGTAAAAAGATGATCAGGTAGACTTTGTCAGGCATTTCTAGCCATGTCCTAGAAACTTGCTTGGAATTTCTCTGCTGAAGTAAAAAGAATTTTAAAACTAACTTCATAAAAGCTGGCTTTCCCTGATGAATAGGAGATATAGATGATGAATAGGTGATGTCTGTGGTTAGCAGACACAGCTTCTCTGGCTCTTCTGTTTGCTTGCTTCTGTTCTTTAAACGGATAATTGAGCAGTGTTCATCTAAGTAACTGGGCTTCTGTAAACTGTACTCCAGGGGAGGTTCCTTTGTTGGGGCATTGCTAACAACTGAGTGTTTGGCCCTTGCAGAGAAGCTGGCTACACTGCAGAAGGTGTTGGACCTCAGCAGCATCGGCTGCCCAACAGAGACAGACCCCCAGAGCCCCTTGTGTGGGCTTAGGCTCCCACCATAGAGCAACACTGAGCTGTGAAGGCTCCCTAGGGAGTCCTGGAGGATGGTGCCATGGGGATCTGGACTGCTGTAAGATAAACAGCCCTGGCTGCCCAGACAGCTGGTGGCCATGCATTCAACTAGGCATGGAAGGAAGTGGTTTCCTAAAAGCCTACAGCAGGATTTTGGGGGATCACTGTATGTGACACCTGATTTATACGTTAAGAGCCTAAGTCTTATTTTCATTGTCACCCCAACTGCCGCTGATAAGACACTTATTTTTTTTCCCTGATAAAATCCAGGAAACCCTGAAATGTTGCCATTAACTTCACTGTAGCCAGGCTTTCATTTTCTGTGCTTGTTTACTGTCTTGTAAAAGGCATACAGCTCCTGCGCATACCTCAGGAGGAAGGATAAAGGAAAAGTCATGAGATAGGAAAGCAGACAATAGTCTGTGAGATAACAATTCAGGGGATGGGTACAACAGTGGCAGCTATAAAAGCCACAGCGAGATTATATCAGTAACCTACAGGGATATGCAATGCCATGAAAAAAAAAAGAAATGGTTGAAGTATTGAATAGCATGATTTTCTCCAGTCTTTTCTATTCTTTGCATCTTGAATTTAACAATGGGGATTAAGGATTCTTCTAATGATCAGGTTTTTGTACGTTTTTCAGAGAGCTAGCGTTTCTTGAGGCTGGCTTCCTGATGTGTTTTGCTATGGATATAATCCTCAGGCCTAAGGCAAAACAGCTTCATGTGAGTCTTACACATCAGTGATGTCAGGAAGCCAATTTTGCTACCTTCAGCATTGGCGGGAATTATTGCTGCCAAAGAAGCATATGGTAGGGGTTCAGTTGGTGTTTTGGGGGGGAAGTATTAAAGGGGATGTGGGTTACAATGTCAGCTAAAAGCTCTGCTACCTTTATGTTAACTGACAGTGAGCCATTTTACCCAGAAGTCCTCTTAAGGTAAGACCTTAGTGGTGTCTTGCACAGCAAGGCCTGGTCACAACCAGCAGCTCTTCTACTTGCAGGGATTTCATGAAGTCCCATGTCTGGAAGTTGAAAAATGCCTGGGCCTTTGGCTTTAGGGAAGCTTAACTTCAGAGTGCTTGGCCTCTTTTTTTTAGAGGAAATGAGATTTTATAATAGTATTTGCTTTTCTGTTCACCCTATAACTTTAAACTCACTGCCTAATTTCAACTACAGTTGTTTTTGTGATAGTGCAGACATATGTGGGCTTTATGAAAGTTAATTTGTTGATACTGTTGGGCAAATCATTTTTTCAAAAGCAAGGGGAATTACCAGCCTGTAAATATCACCTCAACATCAATAGATGAAATAGTTTAAAAACTTAGAAGCAGGTAATTGTTTATATACTTGCTTTGTGCTTGCAGTGAAGATAATTACTTGCTACTTTGTGTGTTATAAGCTTAATATTTGTTTTCTTTTGTGTGATTATTATCGAAACAAAAATCATTCTATTCTCCTATGAAATCAATGACTGTTAACAAATTACTTACAATTTTTTATACAAAGCACTGGTTCATAAAGAGAATTTTCCTAATATTCCTTTTTTTATGCCATGGACTGAACCTTGAAATGAGATTGCAGTGTATTCATATAGCACATTGGAAATTGTCTCTAATAGTTGTTTGCATTTTGTATTTAAGGTTAAAGTGTTGGTGTAGACAGGCAAAGAGCATCTGTTTGGTCATTTCTTCATAATGTGATGATGTGAACTTGCATGACCTTCATCGTTGTGGGTTTTTTATTGTTTCATTTTGAGGAAGTTAGGAAACTATATATCCTTCTTCTCTCAGGTGGAAAAATATTGTTCATTCCTTTTCCTTCAGGAGGAAGGTTTTCTTTCTTTCTTTCTTTCTTTTTTTAAAATAAACAGAGGCAAACCCTAATAATCAGTGAAATGAAGCAAAGCAAATATTCGTTTTCATTTCCTTTGTGGTCTGACTGTGTATGGTTTGTTCCCTGGAGGTTTTGGCCATGAAGGTTGACCTCTGAAACAACATAAGCAGCATAGAATGAGTAATATTCCTACCAAGTCATGTGTACAATTCATATGCTTCATATGCATTAGTGCCAGAGTTGAACCTGAGAGAACTCCATCTGCAAAAGTCTACAAGCACCTTTAATTTGATAGATGCAGCTTAGCCTTGTGTTCTCAAACTAGCTGGAGGATTTTTGTTGTTGTTTTATTCCACACCATTACTTTTTTTTTTCTGGCTCTTGGAATTCTACTGTCTTGAGAAGATGCTTTTCATTAAAAGAACATCTTCACAATCACTGGGAAAAGTTCACTCATACGAGTCAGGTTTAATTGACTGCTTAAGATAATGGAAAGGAATTGGGGTGACCTTGAAAGATTTAAGAAACAGCAAACCCTCAAGAAAGTAGGTAATTCAGAGTGTCTGAGGTAGTCATCACTGCTGGAGTGGTGAGGCTGTGGGGTTAGAAGTCATGCGTGGCCCTAAGGAAAAGGGAGATGTTTGTCCTCAGTGTACCAGCAGGAGCCAGCTGTGGCTGCATGGCATGAGACTCTGCCCAGTTTCTGCTGAGGATCTCAGGTTCTGCCACTACACTCTTGGATATGCCTTTTTGCTTGCAGATGTCTACACAACTTTCATGTCTGCATGTGGCAAGCTGGAGAGGCTGCTGGGAAAGGTCCACAAAGTCATGAAGTGTTTGATTGCTCTCGTATGTCAGAGAAAGAATTAACTGTGGTGCCAAGTCTAACTGCAGTGCCAGCACTTGTGCCCTGACGACAAAACAGCGTGGAAAGGGGTGGACTGTGTGGAAAATCCTCTCGCAGGACTGAACAATTGAAATAATCAGAAAAAAATATTATCTTTGGTTACCTGCAGTATAACGGAACAATGGACTGACCTATTTCATATGTTGAGTCGTACTTGTAATATGCTTTTTGCATATTAAAGTGATGGACTTGCAGGGAAACTGCTTGGGGAATAATCACTATTCAGACTTTCTCATAGCTAGAATATGATGTATTCAGTTTCCTTATGATATCCATGGGCATATGAATTGTCAGTTAAAAACATTTTTAATTGCAGGAAAAGATAGGAGAAGGAGGTTCAATTATTAGTTAAAGTTCGGTATTTGGAATATCGGCTTTGTCAATATTCAGGGTTACTAAAAGTGCAGATGGCACCATTTCTCTTACTGTAATGTGTTTTAAGGCTTTTTTTAAAAAAAAAAAAACTTTCTATTTGTTTTATGTTCTGCTATTACAGTCAGGAAAGACACAGATCCTTAAGTGTATAAACAGGAATTCCAGAAAGTGTATGTGCTGTCTAGATTCTTCTCCCTGGTGTCTATTATTTGTTCAAAATGCTTAATAAAGAGATAGTAAATATATCACCAAAATGTTCTTGTTAAGAAGAAACATAGGAAAGAAATTTCCAAAAATGTGTGAGTATTTTTTTAGAGAAACATTTGGGTTAGCTAACTTTTGAACCATCTTACGTTCGTGACTGTTTAAGTAGAGTTATTGTACGTAAAATGAAATATGGAAGCCAAAAGTGAGTACAGTTCTCTTCTACCAAAAAAAGTTTTACTCTTTCCAGAGTTATTTGTACTCTTTGTGAAATCTCAAACCTTCTCCTGATGTGAAATTTCCTTTGTTGGTGGATTTCCCATTGTGAGATATGTGACGTGGTGTTCTGGTAGGGCAGTTGGAAAAATTCTCCTGTTTTTACCAGCGTATGCTTCTTGTAGAGGTGCTGTTAGAGAGCAGTGGAATCTAGTGGAAGAGGAGAGTATATATATCAAGGAGTGCTTATGTAAATGGCTTCCAACACAGTATTTGTTAGAAAAGAATACACAATCACATTACGGTGTGTATTGTGATGCCAAAAAAAGATGTTGACCTGTTTAGGAGTGCGTGCCAAAAGCTGGCTTTTTGCCTTCTGGCTATTGCATACCACTGGCTGGATGTCTGTGACATGTTGAGGAATGGGGCTTATTTAGCACAGCAGTGGGACTTCGAAGTCTGGCTTCAGTTCCTTTCCTTGTGGATATATTTGAATATCTGGTTTCACCTTTCCCTTTCTGGTATAAAGTTTTGTTTTATTTAAAGCTTTAAAGATTAACTGTAGAGATCTCGGTTAATAACTGATGAAGAAACCACGGTAGTATTGACTAATAATAATTATGGTGATCACAATAAGCATTGTAAAATGCTAGATCGATCCACTCAGTGATTATCAGTAAAGTTATTACACAGGTACGTTTTTGCAGTAGAATTAAGATCTGGCAGCATTTTCCAATATTAGTGTTAGCTTTGCTCTTGAATCCCACGCTTCCTTACAGTTCAGGCGGAGTTGAGTTCAATTTGTTGGAAGACTGTTTTTCCTCCACTGTGTGCTAAATGTCAACTGTGATTGGAATTTTATTTGCAATTTTCTGCGAACCTCTTCTCAGATAATGGGGATGCTGGTTTTGCATTTGTATACTATATTTTTCTGTGCCAATTATTCAGAGGCTTTTTAGTGTTGTGAGAATTATAAATATTATTGGTGATGTATTCTTCAAGTACTTACAAAAATAGGTATTATGCCACTTGTTCATTAGCAATTGAGTCCTCTTGCTATTGGTAAGTTCAGCTTAGATATAAAGTCTCCGTACTCCTCTGGGCATAATATATTTTAAATCTGATGTGAGAATCTTATTAAACCATTTAAAACATTCTTGATTAAGTAGTTTTAAGTTCTTAATACAGGAGGTTGTTCCCATTTATCTCCAAATGACCTCTTTGTCCCCAGATTTGCGTATTTCCTTGCATTAAAAATGTCATTTGGTCATGTTCAGTAAGAGGATGTCTTTGAAAGTCTGACCTCTGGGAACGTGATGAATAGTGACAGGGAAAGGATTTTGCCCAGTGAGAATACCAAATCATGTAGCACTGTAGTTTCACTTACTAAATATTGTCTAGGCTCTATTGTTGAACCCTATGCTGCCAGTGTCACTTTGTCAGGATGTTTTCTGTCCTGTGACTAGTAGCTTCAAATGTACTCATCCATCTTCTTGTCCCATTACATTTCATGTGACTGATGTTCTGCACCCATTAAAATTGATGGGAAAGAACAAAGAGAAGAAAAATGTGCCCTTCAACTGATTATGCCTTTCAAAGAGCAAATGAGACTCTACTGCTATGTAGAGTAAATGGAACAGTTAGATCTGTTTTAAGCAATATGAATTAACTTTTCTTAATCCTTATTAATATTAGATCTCTCATTTTGTTCTTTCGGTACTATACTGAGAGCAGTGAATTTATGTCAATAACTTCATGCTTTAATTTTGTGACAGTATGTGAACATACAAACTCTTTGTATCAGTTGTCTCTGTTAACCATGCCCATGAGATACAGCTAGTGTGCCTAAATACATTCTCAGGGAAGGATGGAATGATGTTTGATGAGTCAAGTGTTCCACTGAGGAAAGACCCACAGGTCTTTTCTTAGTCACAGCCATATGCCCTGGGGTAGCATTTGTGTAGGATTTCACAAGGTTCCACTAAGAGAAAAGTGCTTGTTCACCTTGTGCTAAGATCTGCAGGGAATTAATGGGAGATAGGAAATACAGAAGCCTTTGCAACTCTGGTTTTATCTTTATTTCATGAACACAGATGGTTTCCCAAAGTGCTAGTCCAATGTTTCAGAGTTAGATGAGGGCCATTAGCCAGCTGAATGGAGAGGATAGATGTCATATTTACTGACAATCCAAGAGAAAACACAGAGGAAAAGCAAAAGTGAAGTTTCCTGTGTGATTCGTATGTCCATTATTTATAGTTTATGTGACAACCTTCTCAGTATAGAAGCCAAACTTTCTTTCTCACTTGTTCATGGTGAAAAAAAGACTTATTTTTTAAAAAATTTGGGCTTTGACCATGGTCTCACTTGTAAGCCCAAGATATGCAACATAACATGCCCTATTAGACTCCCTAATATTCCTGTAGCGACTTCAGCAAGTGTTGAATGCAGTTCTTCACTTCCACAGTAGCACCTGTGTGCATTAGAGTTTATTTCTGTGTACATTTCAGGTTCATATGTGGGAGCAATCTGAGCTTCTTTGCCTTGAAATTGGTGCTTTTTCCTGGCATTTCTGGCTGAGCTGGTGATGTAGCTGAAGTTACCAAAATGTGTTTGGTAATGTCTATGACAAGCTTTGAGATAGAGAGCTCTGTAGGAAACAAAAGACTGTTTTCCACACCATTATCTATAGTTATTTGAGATTGCTAATACACATCGAGGCTTGTTGCTTTGTTCTACATTTTTTTCAGGGTGCAGATGTTGTATTATAAAGTGGATAATATTTTCACGTTAATGGGTTCACTTGGGTTATTATTTATCCATATTTTAAAGACAGTTGTATATAATTTGTGAAGAAGAGCTTGACTAAAGTTTAAATAGGAAAATCAGACTTTAAGAACCTTAATTTAGTCATTTCTCTATGAGCTCCCTTGCTCTATTCAGTTGCTTACTTGACCTCCAGCTGCGAATGGATTCATTATTTTAAGAGAACATTCTTACAGATAATTAACTCCTGAAATGAGTAGAAGATAGGCAAAAATACAATGAAACTTCAGTCAGTTTCTGCTTATGCAGGGCAGCTCCATGCTGTTGAAGCACACTGACACCCTTAACGTTAAGGACACTTGAACAAGTTACCCCACGGTAAGCAAGGACATGAACTGCATGCAGAAATATACTCTTCGCAAACTTGCACATTTTCTTCCCCCCCATTAAAATGATATGTGGAAACAGGGCTGGTAGGAGAAGAATTCACCTTTCCATTTATAAGAGTATGCAACAGATATCTGATGCTTTGAAATTTCCGCCTTAGTAATGACAATTATTTCCCATGCCCGTACCTTCTATGGGATATGAAAAAAGTGAGAAGTGGGACAGAAAGCTTAGTTTACCCTCCTAAATTGAAATGACATTTGTCTTCTGAGTTTTGTCCTTGTTTCTTTTACAACCTCCATTCCTATTTTGGGCCTTATCAAAGACGAAAGAATAGAGCAAAGTGAAAGTCTAAAGAGTTATTCCAATGACAACATGTCAGATACGGAATCAGGCTCATCTTCTGAGTAGTTTTATTGACTTTCCCAAAAGTAAATGGCTTTTTTAATTCTGGGCATTCTGCACCTAGAAACCCTAAGAAACTCAGTACTAATGGAGAAAGCTTTCCTTTTTATGAGACGAAGGCAGAGGGAAGTGGGTGAGCAGAGGCTTCCATTGATTTTCAGCTTCCTCTGATGTTACCTTTCCAAGTCTCATTTTCTCTATTTGTACCAAATGAGAACTTTGAGCATGAGAAGAGGGAGAGCTGGGTGCTGCAGCATTCAAATCTATGCAATATGTGGTGACATGCTTACACCACTGCTTTATTGCTTTGAAAGCTGGCCAAAGACTCCTTTGAGAGATGTGGTGCAAGGTTGCAGTTGCCACAGAAGTCACATCTCCACTGGAGAGATGCCCTAGGAGTGGTAAGGTTTCTTGACTTTTGCTGGTCAAACTTGGCTGAATTCTCAGCTCTGGATCTTGCTTTCCTTAGACAGTAGCTATTATCACTCACCTCCTGGGTCCTCACGAGCTTGGAGCTGTAAAATAATCCTTCCCTTCTTGGACTTCTTGTGCCCCCACAAACACACTGCAGACACCACTGAGGATGACTGAATTGATCTTCCCCTTGAAACGAGAAGAAAGATCAGCAGTTGCAGTGTGAGAATAGGACCTGTTGAATAAACTCTGTTGCCAAAGAAAACCCCCTCTTTGCACTGTGCAGAAAGGTCATTGTGTGCTCTTAATAGCGCTGTCCGTTTCTAATGTGACTTGAGAAGGGGTCAGTCTCAGCCTCCCACTTCCCCATGCCTCAGGAGATTTAAGTTGGGAGCTACTCCGTGCCTTGGGTTACAGGTTTTCAGAAAAGATGGTGTCCTCTTTTTTTTTTTTTTAATGAAATATATTGAGAAATGCCTAGGTTTTTTATTGCAGCGAGGAAGAGCTGAGTGCAAGAGGAGGGCTGAGAAAATCAGATTTTGTTTTATTGTACAGGAACACTGTAGAATATTTATTCCTGTCTCTTTCTTCTAATTTGATTTTCTGACTACCATATCAATCTTTGTTCACCGGTGAAACAAAATGATTAAGTACTATAGATGTTGCTACTTGTACCTCAGCAACAACTAAAAAGTTGAAAGATTTGAACTGTTTTAGAAAATTTATTTGCAAATTCATCAACAATGAAATACTTCGGGTGTATAAAGAATTATGGGATGGCTTCTCAAGCCATCAGCCAAATCGCCTCCTATGGTTTCTTTT
Source organism: Gallus gallus (assembly GCF_016699485.2). Lineage (NCBI taxonomy): Eukaryota > Metazoa > Chordata > Aves > Galliformes > Phasianidae > Gallus > Gallus gallus. The sequence continues at coordinate 29,339,358 of NC_052532.1, forward strand.
CTCTTCCTTTTGTGGGAGGTTTTCTAGAAAGAGTATGGATGTATTCAATACCATGACATACTGAACTCTGATTAAGTTACTCACCTTCACTCCACAATACACACATGAATAGTCATTTGAATAATGCAACACAGACTGGCATTGCTAATATGAACAACAGCGTGGAGTAAACATTACTCTCCACAGTTGAACTACTGTGAAAATTATTCCAGTGGTACGCTGACTCATCTAGTGGATAGTTACATCTTATACTTAGCAATTTAAGTGCATAAAGTATTGCATTGAGGAAATCGTACTTCCTTGCCTTGAATGTTTTTTTGTTCTTATTTTTTTATTTTTTTCAATCAGTCTATAAGGAAAAAGAGGATCACTCTCAGCCTTTGCTGAGCAGGACCTGCCCCACTTCTGGTAACAACACTTTGCTCCCTTAACAGTTTTTCTGATGGAATCTAAGGTTTAGGTTTCCTTTGGTCAAAGTCTGTAAATGATGACTCTATCAGTCATTCCATTCCAGGCAGGTCCCTATGGAGAGAGTGAAGTTAAAGATGCATGGTCAGAGCTTCATTGAGTCACTGACAGAGAATGACAGAGTTCTAGAGCCTTTCCTTTTATCTCGAAGAAATGGGATTTTGTTTGTTCCTCTTTCTCTCTAGATCAGCAGATTTGTTAACCAAGGTAGCTGAAATCTTTGTCTTTTGCTTTATTTGATATTATTCATATGCTTATAACAGTTTTAACAGAGTTCCCAAGCCAGGTACTGAGAATACCTGAACTGGAATACATGTCAAGTCTGCTAAAACCATGCTTCCGGATTTGCCAGTTTGCAGAAGGAGTCCCTCAGATTTCACAGGGAGGACTTCTTTGCACTGTGAGCTGTTGTCGTTCAGCATTTTCTGAATCTTTGGGATATAAATGAGCTGTGAGCACTGAGTGAACAGGGTGGTCCTTCTCTCTGTGGCAATGCTAATACTCTCCTTGCTTGTGGTTTGTAGAATCATAGAATGGCCTGGGTTGAAAAGGCCTGCAATGATCATCGAGTTTCAACCCCCGTGCTATGTGCAGGGTCACCAACCACCAGACCAGGCTGCCCAGAGCCACATCCAGCCTGGCCTTGGATGCCTCCAGGGATGGGGCATCCACAGCCTCCTTGGGCAACCTGTTCCAGTGCGTCACCACCCTCTGTGTGAAAAACTTCCTCCTAATATCTGACCTAAACCTTCTGTGTCTTAGTTTAAAACCATTCCCCTTTGTCCTAACACTGTCAACCCATGTAAACAGTAGTTTGCCATCCTGTTTATAGGTTCATAGGTTTCAGGTACTGCAACATGTTTTTCCCTTTGCCAGTTTAGATATTTGTAAAGTGTGCTTCTGAAACTCAATATGCAGAATTAAATATGTCAGTACTATAGGAAGGACACTTTTATACTGTAAGTGTAGTGGAGATTTGTATTTGCAGCAGGAGGGAGGCATGCTTCCTATATATTTTGGCATTACATTGATCCTACTTGAAGGGTAGAGTTTGCTTTAGGAGAGTATTTTTCTAGCACTGTTGTTTTCTCATTTATCTTTTTAGTATTCACAGAGCACCCGGCGCGCTCAGATCTTTGTTAAGTGTGTTGTAGACTGTGTAAATAAATTAGAAAGAAACTAATATATTAGGGCTAATCCACTGACTGAAAGTACAGGGTTTCACATTTTTTGTAGGGTCTGTACAAAAGTAAATTCATGAGAAGTATTTCAAACCAGTCAGTGAGAGCTAAATTACGTATCATTCACAGCTTCTAGAAAATGCTATGTGCTGCAGATGAATAAAGTCAGCAGAATAAGATGATGCTAAGAATTCATAAATATGTTTACACTTGCAAGTGGCAAATGTTACAGCTTTCAGAACTGAGAGTATATTCAGGAATATTGTCCATATGCCTCTATTGGCTGGCAAAGTAATGCAGCTTGCATTACTCTAAATGAACATTCAGAGATTGGAAACTTGCCGTTGTTTGAGAATTTAGACCTTACTTGCACCTGTCTACAGAGTGTAAACTTTTGATTATCCATTACAAGTGTTTAGCTGTAGAAACCATTTTCTTAAATTATGCATACTTAACTATTTGCACATTTACAACTAAATGTTTGCACTAGTTTGGATAGTATGGAAAGAACAGGGTCAGACTTTCTTCATCTTTGTGAATTTAAAAATAAATCATAGAGTTGTGGCTGTGTATGCTAGAATACAAATCATTTTACAGACGAGAAAGCTTCTACTGGAGGCACTTTTTGTGCCTTGCTATAAGTAACTGCCTGATACTAGGGAACGGAGAAAGCAAAGTTCTTCATCACCTATTTCCATAAATGTGTAGAGAATACTCATTAAATTAACATTAGCTTAAGAAAAATGAAACTTCTGAGCCAATTACAGTTTACTGTTTAGACTGGGGAAAAAAAAAAAAAAAGACCTTTGTTACAAAATATGTGACTTGAACAGGCAGTTCCTTATAAAATTGAGAAGTTGCAATTGTCCTACTCTTGAGTGATGGTGTACGTGTGATCTTAGTTCTACTTCATTAGCCCCTAGTGAATGAGTGGTAAATTTTTCCTATTTATACATCTCCTGTCAGAGGATCATAAACATAGCCTGACTACTGCATGTTTTCACTGTAGCTGTTTCATTTATATATTTTCACAGCTCTGATGAATAGTTTATATCCCACTTGAATAAATTTTTCTTCTTTTTAAATATTCAGATAGGTATTAGCAGTAGTTAATTATGCACTCAGTACCTTTTGTAATAGAACTATCTGTCATTATGGCAAGCTTTTATGTTGTTTTTGAGGGCTTCGGTCTTCTCAGTAAAATATTGCCTTTTCAGTGTGCATGCGAATGATCAATTTTATTTTCTGCTGATTTGATAATTTTCTACTAAAATTTAATCTTCTGTGCTGTGGAGTTCGTGGCCAATTGAAAGATTTTTCCCTCTGCTAATAGAATATCCAATGCTTCAGCTCTTTGCTTCTCATTTCTCTAAGTACGTACACTTTGAAGCTTTCTGTAGTGTGATACATAGAGAACTACTTACAAAAGTAAGAAGTGTGCAGCTAGGTTATGGTTTTTTCTGTCTCTCAGTAACTCAGCATACAGAGGATATAAACAGCAGTTCCATTTACCCAAGCATTTCACCAGAGGTGACATTTTGTGTAGCATATGTCAGCTGGTAAACCACTGTATATGTTACAGACATTATGAATATTGTATAGGTTGACGAGTAGTTTGTTCTACTCATGCTTTTTTGTACAAATGCAAATTATTCTGTTGGTTAAAGGCAGAGTAAGTTCCATATGGTCCTCATGGTAGCGTTGTTCAGTTTTTTTTCTAGAATTTTCAAAGGCCCTACCAGCAGTCAGGTATTTGTCGCGCCTGAATTTTGAGAAGTTTCAGTTTTCAGTTTTCTTAGTGTTCTATGGATCCTTCAGTCTTCAGCTCTGTTCAGAATGAGCCAAACAAGGCCAAGTGGAAAGCTGTGTCATTGAGGTAGCACTAAGCAAGCTTTCTCCCAGTGTTCTGCTGGTGTGTCATCACGCTACAGCTCCTGGCAGCTGACTGGAGGTGCCAGCAGTCATTTGGCATTTTCTTCTGATAATGGCCTATAAATCCTCAAGGAAACGCATGAAAAAATTGTCTAAGATTTGGATGGCCTTCTGCTCAGTGATGAATTTTGCATGGTTGGAATAAGATGAGGAAGGGACAGGAAAGAAACTTTGCTAATGACTGTTACTAAAAATGCATAGCACAGCTATCACGGGCATGCCTTTAAGGGCTGTCTGCTTTTATTACTGTTGTACACCTGGATTCTCAGCCACATTAGGACTGCTCTCCTAATCAAAATAAAATCATAAATGAGAACAGACTTGATAATAACAGCAGATATTGTCAAAGTCTAGGAGCAGCTTTTGGAAACTGGTGACTGACTCCCTAGTATTGACTACTCAACCTCACGAAGAATAAAAAAGGTGAAGTGTTGCATCTAAATTTTTCTTTTGATGTAGTAGGATTCATCATTATCCATCCCATATGTGTTCCATGGCTTGCTCTTAAGTCTGACCTCTTTCACAGGATGAGATGAGCCACAAGGCTTAGGAAGTAAGTGGTGGAGTCGGATGGAATTTCTTGTAAAAGGAGAAATTTATTTTGACTATTAGCATCTCAAGGCCTCTTGAAATGGTAGTAATGGTTAGAAATGGTTAAACAAACCCCACAGTCAAGCTTAGTTGTATTTCCAAATCTTCACTTGAAATATAGAAAATTCACAGTTAAGTTTAATAGAAACCAGTGTGAGCCATCAATGTGCTCCACTGGGGCAAAAAAATTGAAGATTCAGAGAGGTGAAGGTACCATGTGAAAATTGGAAAGAACAGAAGACCAGGAGTATGGAAGTTTCCAATGAAAACTATCTATCTTGTGGTATTAAATTTCTCCTATTTTCTTTGTCACACTGATGGATTCCTAGTGTTCTGTTCGTTTGGCCTTTGACTTCTACAGATCTTTACTTATTCTTCTTTGTCCAAAAAGGGTTTACAGTAACCTTGCACTAAGTTCATAATGTATCTATAGTTACATTGCACAGAGTGGAGAGTAGTAGTATTCTACATCTTGGGATGATTACCCTAACTGTATTATCAAAGCACCTATCAGCCTTATATCAAGATTAATCTTGATTTTGGACAAGAAAGCATAAGGCATAGAAAAATCTTTGCCCAAAGTCACACAGGGTACAAAGAATTTGAAAGTAGGAATTCCACCCTTTAAAAAAATAGAAAATAACAACTGCAGAAGATAAACAGAGAAAATACAATTGGAATTGCTTAGAAATTGGGCCTTGTAATGCTTTTGCAGTTCTACAGATAGAGGAAATGTCTCTTGCTTATGTTTTAAGGGAAGGTAGGTATATGTGTAAAAATAATTACGCCTGGATCAGCATATTTGCAGGTTAACAATCAACTGCTGATTATCTGCTGATTCTTGCAAAACAGAAAATCTGTTCTTCTATAAACATTAATTATGGAATATCTGACAGAATCATTCCAAACCAGTTTAATTATACACAGTTTTTATACCCTGTTTAATTGCATTTTACACCGAAAGAAGATCCAGACCAGTCCTCTTCCTAAGTCTGTTTTCTCATCTTTACATTTGCTTTAGAGGTTAAACTGGGTTGTTCTGGAAGACAGTTGTTTGAGTATCTCCCCAACAATAACAGCTGTATTAGGACGAACCTCCTGCCTTACATCAAATAGATTGTATCTGTTACACGCAGTAAAATGGGTGCGTGGTGGATATTGATGGGGCCTCAGCTCTCCTGGTTTTATTAGGACCATTTTTACACCTAGGTTACAAGTTAACAGCCCATTATCTCTCCCCAAAATCCCCTGGCAGTTAGTACCGCCAGCAGCAGTGGAAATTACAGAGGGATTAATCTCTGGCTCCAGCCCCCAAAAGCTTTTCTCTGGAGGTACAGAATGATATGTTGGACTGCGTTAAGCAGTGAAAGATTTAATGAAAAAAAAGCCCCAAGTGCCTGCCTGCATCAGAGTCGGCGTCCGTCCCTTTCCAAACTTGTCAATACCGTTTTCTGTCTTTGCAGGCCTGCTGGGCTGCTGAGATACGCGTGATGGCTCAGACTGTTTTGTTTCAGCAGCTGTTCTTAAAAGCACGTCCCTGCAGAAGGTTGGCCGGGGCAGTCAATTTCAGAGGAAAATGAGGAGACGAGGGAGAAAGAGGAGGGAACTGCAGCCCCCCTCAAGAGACATTTTCATTTCAAATAATTCCTCCAGATGTGGGAGAGGGTCTCGGGCTGCGAGCAGAGAGGGAGGACGGGGAGGAGGACAAAGGGGTCGGGGTTGGGAGGGGACAGGGCGCGCTGGCAGCTGCTCCCACTGCGCTCCGCACGCTGCGCAGCGCTCCGCGCTCCCTGCGCGCTGCGGGGCCGCCGGGGCCGTGGCAGGGAACGATAAGGAGCACAATGAATGACTAACAAAGCTCGCGTGATGAATGCAGTCATTGGCTCGGCAGCGCCAAGTAGCTTTGCTCCCGGTGGCTGACTGTCACAGCCGGCTACAAATATTATTTCCAATGACATGGACGGGTGACAGGAGGCAGCGTGGCGGGGAGGTTGTTAGGAAGTTTCACATCTTGCAAAAGAAAAGGAAATACGGAGGAACCGAGTATTTCTCTGTTGTTTGGTTCAAGGAAGTTATGGTAGGCAAACGTAGGCGACTTTGATTTTTTGAGTGTGAAGAAGTATGAGACAGAGCCAACATCACAGTTATGTATTGTGCCTTCCTGTTTGCAGTGTGAGATTAAATGGTTTAAAATGCCATGAGAATCAGAGTTAGCCGCAGTGTAGAGTTAATGCCTGCAAATGCAACATCCACGCACCTGCAGATTACTCTGTGTGACATCTTGAAGATGCAGTATAAAATGCTACCATCAGTTGGAGATACTCTCATCTACATACATTTTTTGTTTGTTTGTTTTCACTCTCATTCACAACATTTTCAGTGGAATACAGATGCATGCATTGTGTGCTACGTTTCGTTCTTCATACCTCATTCTCCCAGAAAAAAAAAAATCCATTACTTTTAATAAGAGAGATTACATAGGTAAAGCATATTTCAATCTTTAGCCTAGCTCAAGGAAAGAATATAAAAATACATGACCCAGAGAAAACTGCAGGCTTCAGCTTCAGCTCAGGTTGTGATCTACGACCAGATCTCTGACCTGTATCATCTGCTTTTGCAATGCAAAAGAGCACAGGACATACAGGACTTGGGCAATATATCTGAATGTTAGTTGCAGAGTTTGCATCCATTTACAGTGCACAGCCTTGGTCCATAAAGAGCTGGACATAAAAGCAAAGAACACCTTTTATTTAATAACCTTTGCCTTTCTTAATGTTCTTTTTCCTTCTGAGTGTTTACTTCGCTATTCAGTTTTCATTAGACATTAAGTGGCTTGAACTCATAGGTTTCACTTTCTATGTGTCTGTGATTGAAACCTGTTTATTTTCTCTGTATTTCCACTAGCGAATAATATTTCCACTAATAATAGCTAGTGGAAATACTGAATATATATGTGCAAGAAGGTGGAAAAGTGGTAAATACACACCTGTGTAATTCTTGTAAGGGGACTTTGATCTCTTGGTCTGATTTTTTGCAAGTGCACCTTGCATATACTTCCATTTTGGTGAGTCTCCCAGTCCAGACTGGGAGCACAGGGTGGAAGTAACAGCAATGCAACCAGAAAAACCTGGGCTACCCCAATCCAGTAAGAAACCTTTTGGCTTTGACATGGCTCAGCAAAAAGTTTGTTCATTGGTGGGAAACGTTTCAGGTAAAAACCTGAATTTCTGTTTCCAGAAGTAGTAAAAGGGGCTTCTTAATTGACAAAACATTTTCCCCACTGAGCTGCTGACTTTCTAATCCATAGCAGTGTCAGAGGACTGCTGGCTGCAGTCCAAGGAGCCTGACTTCCAGTTGCCATTATTCACATGAGCTGTGACATGTAGAATGCTTTGTGCCTTTAAAAGCCTGGAGTGTGGGTAGATTTGTTTCCAATTAAATAAATACAGCCATGCATCATTGCTGAAAGCACGTTCAAAGGTAGAAGATTTGCCCTCAAAAAGAAAAGAATATTTATTTAAATCATTAATGGCTAGAAAGTATCAACTCATTTATCTAAAGAGGCTTAACTTGCTGGTAAACAGACTGGGAGGAAATTCCAGCTGTAGGATGGGTTTAGTTTATCGGAGCTGTGGCTCCTAACAGGGCCTCCTGCTGTCACCAAAATGTGAGCAATAACTGCAAGAGGATAGCAAAGCTGTGAGATTATATCTGAACAGCACGTCACTTATTTCTTTCTGTTCCTCTAACTTGCTGGCTTTACTGGGGCTCTCCTGGAGCTTAAAATGCGAAATGCACAGAGGCAGTTTTTCATGTTGGAAGATTGTTGAGCGATACCTGGATTACAGTATTTTTGCAAATAGAACATCATTCTTACTGTTTTCCACAACTCGAGGCTAATCACTTGCCACTACCTTCAGCTTTCATTCTCACCTCTGTATGAATGTCCTTTCGTAGTTCAGTCTACTGCCACTGTCAAACCAAAATTGAGGCATATTCACTTATTAATATATTACGAACATCCTACACTGCCAACAGAGTTTAATCTCTCACAGTGACTCCCAGTCATCTTTCAGAAGTGTACAGAAAGTGAAAATGTGCCACTTGAAACATTTTATCCTGATTGGTAAATCCTTTTTCTCCTTACCCTTGCAGCTTCCTGGTTAAAAATAGATAGCCCTCTGTGCCAAGTATGGAAGCACAAGGCATTGCTCTGATGACCACCCATCACTTCTTTCTTACTGATGGCTTTCGAAAGAGCATGCTGTGTGATTGACAGATGCAAGGCACCAAAAGCTCTGGTTTATATTTGGCATTCTCAGAATAGCGAAGCACTCTTCGAGAAATCACATCATTGCTAAGGATATGCAGCATGGCTCAGTGTGTAAAGCTTCATAATTTATGTGAGAGAAAAAAACAGGAGAGAGAAAGAGGGTTGAAGTCACACCTGTGGGCTGGCAAGGAAATGAAGCTCAAGTGGTTTGTTATCCTCCGATAGAGGTCTGTTTTTAGAGATCTATTATAGAAATGTCTTCTGTCCATGCCTGTGATCAGTGAGGCAGTAAGTAACATGCACTCAGCTTTTTCCAGCTATACAAATTGGTGATGGCAGTGTACAGCCCACCTGCTCAAAAGCGTCTAGCACCAAACCAAGCCACTGGGCTTGTTTTTTGTCACCAAAGTTTCTTGCACTTCATTTTGAAGGATCTATTCTCTAAAAGTATATGCTAATCACATTCACAGAATCATAGGTATTGGAATGGACCTCTGGAGACCATCTAGTTCAACCTCCTTGCTAAAGCAGGTTCCCTAAAGTAGGTTGCACAGGAAAGCATTCAGGCAGGTTTTGAGTATCTCTAGAGAAAGAGATGCTACAACCTCTCTGGGCAGCCTGTTCCAGTACTCTGTCACTTTTAAAGTAAAGAATTTTTTCATTGTCCTGGTATGGAATTTCCTCTGTTCTAGTTTGTGCCAATGGCCCCTTGTTCTCTTGCTGGAACCACCAAAATGAGCCTGGCCCCATCCACTTGACACCTACCATTGAATATTTATAAGCATTTATAAGATCCCCCTTTAGTCTTCTCCAGGCCAAACATTCCAAATCCAGATGCCCATACAATTGTGCGTATGTGTAGAAAGCACCTTCAGGCCGTGTTCAAGATATAGATTCTACTTTACAAGCTGCTATGTAGAAAAATTGATACAAGACGTACTTCAATAGAATCATACAATGGCCTAGGTTGGAAGGGACCTTAAGGATCATTCAGTTCCAACACCAGTGCCGTGAGCCACTACATCCTTCCAATCTAATACACAGGATAAAGATCCACATACTTAGTTGTCTTTTACTGTCCAGGAGTAGTGCATCCTCATCAATTACACTCTTCAGGACTGTTGAGTCTTCAGCTCTGTGAACAGCAAGCTATCTCTGTGCTGTATGCTGTCCATCCAGTCTGTTCTATTCAGACCCACCAACCTGTTCATCTGCCACTCTTTCATCAGCCTGACATTTTCTTTAGGGCTGTGAAGATGATGAAGGATCTGGAGGGGAAGACAGCATGGGAGCAGCTGAGGTCCCCAGGTTTGTTCAGCCCAGAGCAGAGGAGCTGAGGGGAGGCCTGATGGCGGCTGCAGCTCCTCACAGAGCTGAGCTCTGCTCTCTGTGACAGCGACAGGGCCCGAGGGAAGGGCATGGAGCTGTGTCTGGGGAGGGGCAGCTGGGGGTTAGGGACAGAGCCTGCACCAGAGGGCAGTGGGCATGGAACAGAGCTGTTGGAGTTCAAGAAGCATTTGGATAGTGCTCTCAGACATAACAGGGTCTGAGTTTTGTGTGGTTGTGTGTAAAGCCAGTTGGGTTTGATGATCCTTGTGGGTCCCTTCCAACTCAGGATATTCTGTGGCTGCAATAAAACAGTAGAGCTATATAGGTTTGGGTTAAAGTCCAAGAACAACCTTACCTGAGTAAGAACAATTGCTTGGAGTTGCTGGTAGGCATCCATTACTAGTAGGTTTTGAGAACAGATTAAATAAAGTTCTCAGATAAATCCTTGAGATAGTGGGGTGGATTTTCCAGATTGTCTGAGGTGTGACTGTGCCTGTTTTTTTCTGTGGTTTTGTTCTGTGCGTGTAGTGGGTTCATGTGTATGTGTGAGGAAGAAGAAAAGGAAGAACAGAGATGATGGTTTTTATTTCACAGGGAACTTACAAAGCATCCTTCCATTCTCTGATCCTCGTTTGCAATTGCATATGCTATAGCAGCAAAGGAAAAAGAAGAGACATTTTCAATTTTTAGTGAAAGCTACATCTTCATTTGACATTCTGCAAAGCCATGTAGGAATGTAATGAGAAAGAGTGCAGTATAGCCTCACTTGGAGCTAGGAAGGGAATCAGAAAGTAATAAATATATGGCTTTGTTTATATGATTATGCTTATTTTGCCTGAGTAGCAGATTTTTCTGTTAGAGCAGAACTTGAAGACTGTGGCATTTGTCCAATCAAACTGCCTATGGCCCAGGGCCAGTGATAAACATGCGGTGATGAAGGCCCAGGCTGTCCTATCTCATGGGTTATGGGTTGCTCTGCAATCCTGTCAAGCTGCAGCCAGCTTCTTAGATAGGGATGACTGCCCTGCCTTGGGTGTGTGGGTACAGGGTGCTTCAGTTGCCCTTCTCCCTTTTCAACCAGGAGCACCTGCCACATGGGGCAGGGAACAGTGTTAATTGAATGTTAGCATCTACATAGTCTTCAAGAAAACTGTCATTTTCCTGTCTGAAACTTGGCTTAGGGCATATGGCCCTAGGTTTTCTGTTTCAGGATGAGCCTACTCATTGAGCCATGAACAGCAGTCCATTTGTCAGAAAGGAAGTATCACAGTTAATCATTTTACAGTCATTTCAGTCTGCTGGTGGCTTGTGTTACCTTAGGAAGGAATGAGTCCATTAAAAAGGTCACACATCTGAGCAATACACTTCTCCTTGCTCCGAGACCATGGATATGAAGTCTCTGTGATCACTTTGCAGCTGTAAAATACTGTTTTCATGTTGCAGCTGAATGAGACTTCCTTGCAATGTTTTTTAAACAAATGGATCTTCATTTTGCAAAATATTTCATTTATGGTAATTTTGTTCCTACCTGCTGTGTATCCTTCATTCTGTTGCACAAGTGAGTATTTTAATGCTGTGGTTTGAAGGGAAGACAACAGTCTAATTGCTTGTCTTATTAGCCCACTGGAATTAATGGAAGACTATAGCACCGAGTTGCCATTTAGCTGCCATAGCCCTGGGTGTACATAGAGCATGGCATAGCAGAGTTAAATCATTTATTAACTCCTTAACAACATATATTTAATCAGTTTTCTAGTGCTTCAGACCTTGCAATCAATAAATGCCTTTTGCTTTCTTATTCCTAATTAGTGTATATTTGTCTACCTCTGCGCATTTGTAAGCCATCAGCGGTGCATGTTAGTGAATTCTTTACACTGTCACATGGGACAGTTGTGAATTTTGGTTGGGATACCCTTGTGAGAGAAGACAGTCTCACTGCTTGACTCAAACCCATTGACATTGTTTTGCTAAAGGAGTGTGTGGTTTATTAAGACTAGGACTTGCAAGGGAGAAGTATCTTATAATAAGGCAAAATTCACAGGTACTATGGTAGGTTTGTCTCCTTGTGTTTGTAATTAAAAACCAAGTGTATTGTATCTATTCATACAGAGGGCTCTGCACAGGTGTAGAGCTTCTTAAGGTAGCACTCACATTTGCTTTAGAAATGATCTCACCTGATTTCTAGAATTATTTGGACCAGTCAAGAGCATTTGGTAAAACCTCACGTGATCAGAGGTATCTTTTACCAACATCTAATTACGCAGTTTTCATCAAATCTGAAACACATGCCCTTCTGCTTACCTATTGTTGAAGCCAGTTGGTGCGACTCTAGTATTACATTGACATGAGATAGGAAGGCTTTTCCTATTCCCCACTGAATCAAATGCCTTGGGTGCTAATTTAGTAACTTCACAGTCCTAGGACCCAAAGGCGAGTTTTCAGCAAACACGTGCTCCCCTACCTATGAGGCGAGCTTGCTGCCATGAGGAAGAAGATACATTTGTTTATGTCAGTAGTATATGAGAGGGAAATTGACAAGCAAGAACACCTTAATGGCTTCAAACTACCTGTTAATGATCATGGCGCCAGTGCCTGCCTGGCAGTCTCAGTCTCCAATTAAGCATCTGCCGGAGCTGGAAGCAGGACTCTTAATTGGAAAGAAACAGATTCAAAGCAGGTTGCATTTTCTGCCAAGACAGATTTATCAGCACCACCATGCCTTAATCCATTGTGCTTCCTTTCCCACCCCCACCTGGCTTCTCTCCCCGTTTCACCACGTGGATCCCCAGGGGTACGGGAGAAGCCGTAGAGCAGCAGCAGGTAGAGGATGCTCAGCATATCTGGGAGATTTTGCTCTCCTGTAACCTTTGGCTGACCTGGGGCCCAGTGATGGATTCTGTCCTAATTGCCGACTTTTCTTCCCCCAGACCCTCTGTGGCATGTGTATGCCCATTAAGATATATTGTCTCGTCCACATTCAGGAGATCTGTTTGGAGCTATCTTTTACATAAAACTGATTGTTTAATTGCAGATTAAAGATTAATGCAAGTATAATGATTCCACGAGGACACTTCAGACAAAAGCATCCTGCATCAGGCAGCCTGCATCCATTTTTCAATTTGGCCATAAATTTGGCTGGGAATTAAATAGTAAGTAGCCGTGATTGCAACACTGGTCTCTGAAGGCACTCATGGGAATGAAAATAAATGAACAGGCTCTCACACAAAGCATGTTTCATTATGGTCATTAGTGGACAGATCCTCAGCAGGGACTGAAGGTGAAATTGTCTGCAAGAAATGTTGGCACTTGTCTTGTGAAATTGAAATAGTAAGGAAGTGAGTATAAAAATGTTCAGGTCACAGAACCTACAGATGATAAACCTACTTTCTCTGTGCCGTGGGTATAAGATGCAGGAGGTGTAGATACACAGAGGACCATGGATTGCATTCCAGCATTGCTGTATCTTCTGTTCAGAGAATGAGCATATTCAGGAAATGCTTACAATGTTATGAATGCATAATTGTGTGTGTAGTTTATGGACCAGAAGTTGCTATAATTCGTTACGCTGGTGCTTTTGATGAATTATTAATGTTTTGCTTTCTGTTATGTTTTTCAGGTAAGGGAACTTTTATTTTCTTTAAAACACCCAGCTGGCTGGTAAGTTATTTATCTTCATTTCTCTTCACTTGTATGACATGTGGTAATCTAGAATTCCAGAACCAGAGTCTATCTAAACCAGGGGGAATCGTTGGAGGGCAGAGTCCAATCCCCTCCCAGAGCAGGTCTGGTTTTGTGTACGTAGCTCAGGACCTCATCAAGGGTGGAGATTGCACAGACTTCATGAGGAACCTGCTCCAGTGTTTGTCCACCAAATATTTTTTTCTAGTGTATGACTGGAATTCCCCTTGCATCAGAATTCACGTCTTGTTGATGTGTATTGCTGTCCCATTAGGTTGTTGAAGATATCAATGAAGTTCCTCTTAGCCTTCTCATGGTGTTGTAGCCTGTCTTGTAAGATGGGGCTGGATTGAGATGTTCTTGGTGTAGAACAAGGGTGTTTTATTGTTGATGTAAGGCTGGGTGAAGCTGTGGTCTAGCTTCTATTAGGGCTCCTGAATATCATGAGCTCATGAAGAGACAGAGCAATAGACCACAAGCCATCAGTGCTCACCAGATGTTACAGTAGATTGAGCAACCACAAGTGTTAATTCCATTTCTCTTTTCAGCAGCTCAGACTACCTGTGCCCACTGGAAATTTGGCAAGATCTTAAGTCTTTTTGAGCTCTCATCTCCACAACAGAACAGGAAAAGGGTGAAGACAGTGCTGGTTTTCTTATTGTGGCCTAGAAGTTTGATAGACTAAGGATGCATTTTACACATCCCTGTGTTACATTCACCAAACTTACATCTTTATGAGGACCAGGCTTTCACCACTTTAGTATGTTGGTTCAGAATTCATTCCATGGCCAGGGAATTACTTGCAGCACTGTAAGAGAATGGCAGAACAAAGCACTGAGTTTTAAAATAATTTTGGCTCAGTTTGGTTAAAACAGCTTTTTGGGGACTCCCTTATGTCTTGCATAGAATTTTTGGTGTTACTGAGGCTGTTTTGAGGCTGAGTAGGAATCCTGAAATTACAGCTATCCTTTTTTTCTGAGAAATTAATGTATTTTGATAAAATTTTTCCTTTATTTTCCAGCAAGTAAAGGAATCCACGTGGGGTTTGTTGAAATGTAACTAGAAGAATCCATGTGGGGATTACTGAGATGTGTGTGACTTAGCTTGACAGATTTTCGATGTAATTAGAATAAAAGTGGTGACATCTTTAAAGGTGCTCAATGTTTTAGGTTTTGTTTGTTTTCTGTTATTTGTTGAAGAGTCAGGAGTTTTCAGTTAAAAATGAAGTTTCAGTTAGAAATAAGGTCCAGTTTGCTGTAGTGTTTACCAGCTTCATTTATTTATTTGTTTGTTTGTTTGTTGCCTTTTGATGTTGAAGCTTCTGTAACTAGTGAAAGGGACACTAATTATGCTTTCAAAAATAGAGATATCATTTAATATCAGTAGTAAATTATAGAATGAGTTGATATTAATAATATGATGATAAAGCAAATTTCAGTCTTACAGTTTTTGTGAGGATTTCTTTTTCATGTGCTGAAATGCTAAGTCTTCCAGGCACAGACTGTTGCTTGTGCCTCCACATGAAGGTATGGCAACAGTATCCTGACCCTTGAGCACTTGTGTTTTACTGCATGCCCCGTGAACAGCATAAAAACCAAGGGTGTCGTGGCCCACCCACTGTTATCTTACTGTCTGCAGCATTAAGAGCGAAGCTCACTAGCCCCTTGCTTTCTTCATTCCTCCTTTAATCTGTTTCACAGTTGTTGGTAGGGACCTCTTAGCTGAGCCCCTGCCTACCCAGCTACATGCCTTGTTAGCAGACCCTCTCATCCTTCTCTTAGCAGGCTGGTCTGTTCCTGCCTGTAGAATGCTGTGCTGTACAAATCCTTCCCTTCTGGGAGCCAGAAGGGCCACTTAGCTCAAGCTGCATCTTCTTAATGAGCACGTACAGATCAGCTTGGATGCAGAGGTGATGATCATGACTAGGAAGAGGCAATACAAATGAAAACTTACAACCCACGTTTCCTCAAAACCCTTCGACGATCAAACAAGGAAGATATTACGAGAGAGGGGATATCTGCCTCAGTACTGAGGAAGGCTGCTGTTGTGGTTTTATTTGTTCTGGTGGAGGTTTGGCTTCGTGTCATCTTGTTTTTCAATATTCCAGGCAGTCGCAGTGTGGTGTTTTCTTTGCATTGATAGTCCCAGCCCTGACACCAGTGAGCCTGGCTCTTGCATGTGTACTAGCAGAACAAATAGTGAAACACACTATTTGTTTGCTGGGAATACACCATGCATATTTATTGGGAGTTTTAAAATACTTGAAGTGCAAGAGGAATGTTGTTACTTCTGTAAGGATCTTGGAAGACCATGAAATCAGAGCAATTTCTGTGACAGAAGTAGGGACTCTGTTCCTTTAAACTGTAGAAAGATCCACAACAGTGCGTGGAACAAGAGGGACTTAATCTCTCTAGTGGGATCTGCACTGACACCCGAAGACTCAAAGGTTATGTATAATAAAGTGTACGGTGACTTGCATTGGAGAGGCTGGGGTGTGAGTGAAAGAACTTGCAGTACAATTAACAAACTGTAGGGATGCCTACATCCCAGTCTACCACATTACAGATTTGTCTTTATAATTGGAAATTAGGTTGCTCCAAAAGTAATGCCTTCCTTTTGTTTCCATGGAAAGTACAACAGATACAGAGTGCACAATAACATAGTTTGGTAGAGGAAATTCTCAGCTACAAAACACTGTTTTTCAACACAGTCACCACCATTAGCTTGGCATTTTCACTAACAATGAACAAAAGCCTGCGTACCACACTCATAGAAGTCTGCACCAGCAGAGGTGACCCTACTGTAGAAGTGCACCACCCACTGCTCCACTGTGCTCACTTCCACTGTTTCATTTCCATAAATGTTCAGCAAGCATCAGTGAATGTCAGTGAGTGCCATTTTTTTTTTTCCACATGAAGGAATTCAGTGCTGCACCTTTGCTTCATCCACACTTCCATGTCAGATGCTATTTGTCAGAGTGCCCCTCTGCTGCCATCTGTCACACAGCAAAAACATGTAACAAAATATGAGTGGGAAGGTTCAGCCTCTCCTGCCATACCACCAACGTCTACCTCTGGCGGGGTGGGCCAATATAATGAAATAGGAGGCATTACTTTTGGAAGAGCCCTTGTAGACTCCTTTGAAATCTGAATGAAATTGTTGGAGTAAAGAGTCTGCTTGCTAAATAAACTGCAATGAAACATAGAAAGTCCCTGGGAAATCAGTATCAGATCAATGTTTAAAGATAACAAACTTACAGTTCCCCAGGTGCTGTGTGATCTACCTTACTTGATCAATGAAAAATATTTCTTATTGTTATTCACTTATTTTTGAGTTAGGACACTGTGATGTGTATTACTAGGTAACATCACTGCTATTTTTCAGGAATTCTGTTTGCCCAAGTTGCTGCAGTAAAGGGCTTTTAAAGGAACAAAAAGGCATTCTGTTACTGTTGTCGTCAATTGTTTATGACTAACTTCTTCAGAGATGTAACTACTTCAGAGGAAAAACTTATTAATATCTATTTTGGCAGCTGAGGTAATTCATGAGTAGGGACTCTTTTTACTTCAAATGACCACCAGCTCTTTGAATATATTGCTCTTTTGGGTTTAGAAGGTAGCCCTGCTATAAATAAAAGCCCTGCTGTGCCACCCTTCTGCTAGTGAATTCAGAAAGAGGAAGATAAGATTTTTCACCCTAGGCATGTTTTATTTGTCTGTGTGATTTATTGTAAGGATTTAATGATTCATAGTTGCTGGTAATCTGTTTGTAATTGATCAATAATTCAAGTAGCACAAAGCACAGACCATTCCAGTAAGTGTCCATGCCTTTACAACAATTACCTTGTATAGATGTGCAAATACAGGTCTGATAAGCACTGTTTGCATGGAAGTGCTAGTACTTCATGTGCAGCCTTACTGCACTTAGTGATAACTCCAGTGATGCATACACAGGGTGAGATGTTAGCTATGTGAACAGGCAGCAGAATGCATCTGTCTTATTTCGTACGGAACAGAGACTGACTGAGCCAGTTCCAGCAGTACTGGTACTCTCTTTCACGATGTTTCTCAAGAAGCTGGCTTGAATGTCCAGGGTGAGCCTTCTATTGTTAGTACAATATTTCTTTGTACTGAGCCAACAGTGAGGTTTTATAGGGAGAGCCATCAATCACAGTCCAGCATAGCTTCAAGATAATTCACTTAGGATGGATTATTAAAGAAAGATTAAGGATGTGTTAAAATAGTTTATTTTATATTAATAGCAGATCTGAAAGATGTGTGGTCATTCCAACGTGCTCCCATAGGCTATACATGAAACGAATGAACAGACTCTCCGCAGTACATCCGTATGATCTGTAGATAGAGGGGTCGTGAAGGGAGTTCCATGCACAAGAAGCAGCATTTTATATGGAGAGAAGGAAACTGAGATAGGACACAAAAATGCAGAAAAGGAAATATGAAAAAGGAGTGAAACAGAAACCTCTGCAGCTATTCTGATTCTCGAATTTTGTGTGCTGAAATCTCTATTCTGAGGACTGAAGAGAGAAACTGTATTTTTGTAGCAGGAGATACAACATTAGCAGTTCCACTCTGGGTAGATTGTGCTGAGTGGGAAAGAGAGAGAACAGCCTGGGCCACCACCATGTTCCCTTTGGCTGTTGATCAAATCTTTGTATGCCAACTATTCTCTCAGCAGCAGCTTTCAAGGTCTATGCCAACCAAAGGAAGTACTTACCTTGCCACTGGTGACATTACAAATATATTGATAAGCAAAGAACCATGGCATAGATAAGAGTAGCTAAAAGATTAGCTGTCCTGGGAGACCCTGTCAGGCTATCTGCATATAGACATTTAAATGGAATGGTTTGGTATAGAGAAAATGCTTTAGCAGTGGTTTTCTCTCAGATACATGTCTCCCTTACTGCTCTAAATCAATTCCTTAAGACAGAGGAAGCAGCACATGACTCCAGTCTGGAATCATTGCTGCTCAGGGGGCTGTTGAGTGCAAATTCACTCTTTAGCATCAGTGACAAAAGTTTACAGCTGGGTTGTGCAACTTAGCTTCCTTTGCATTTTGCACCATGGAGTGGATTCTTCTACTCTCCTGGTTGCTACAGTCTATTTGTGGCCATCTCCTGTGCTGGAGGTGGGAGCTATGAACTCCAGGACCTCTTCTGGTGGCACCACTTCACTTGTGGTCCCTTTGTGAGGGAAAGAAAGCAGTGGTGAGCTGTTATAGTGCTGCCAGGGCAGTCCAGCCAGCCCGGTCACTGCACAGCCTGTGGGCTGCCTCTTTTGTCACAGGCTCACCCTGGCTTTTCATACAGAAGTTTCCCATGACCTCTTGGTCCATTAAATTCATCTTATATATGTGATCACAGAGAACAGGAAAGCAAGTTACCTATTCAGTGAATGTTTTTGTGAGTCTTCTGGCAGTTTTTAATTCCTCTTGTGTGGTGTGTAATCAAAACAGAAACTGAGATGCTAAGAGATTGGTACCCAGTAAAATAGTACCAGGGGATACTTCCGGCTCTGATCCAGTTTAGGAATGGTGAAGGAGAGAAATCTGTTCTTGTGGGGTCTTTTATTCTCTCTGCTTTCAAGAGCTGGAACAATCTGTCTTTGTGCTTCCTTAATTAATGTGATGTCAACAATGATAATGTGCTAAATAATATAGAGTGAGTAGTAAACAAAGCAGGTTCTGAATCTTCCAAATGTACCACAACCAAAATTAATTGGCCAACCTCAGGGGAAATTGTAGTGCTGAACCGTTTTCTTGGGCTTTGTTTCCCTTTTTATGAACAGTGAATTAGTTTGTTTTGAAGCTTCCTGAAATATTACCAGTTTTGCTGTCTCACTTTGAGAAATAGCTCACTCGCTCTCAAGGAAGAAACAAAACCCCTGTGGCTGCTACAGGCATAAAGCCAGATTCTGAGTTCAGTATCCATCTGAACTGAGATTGGACGTGGTCCTGAATGAACAATGATGGTATTCAATCTATTAAAGCACGGAAATGTGATCTTAATTAGCAAATAGCTTCATCCAGTTAGCAAAATGTATGCAAAAATAAGACTACCTGAGTGAAAACTTCTGGTGGCTTGTTAGTGAAGCAGTTTATATATTAGCATACTCTTGGTGAATTTTTACAATTGTATATTTGTGTTTTCTTTCCATTGGGGCTGATGCCTAGTTAGCTGCTACATGAAGTACTGACTCACTGTGGTCAGTAGCCAAGCTGCCAAGAAATGAATGAGGCTTGAATGGGATTTATCTGTCCTAATTCAGGCATGTGCCTGGATGTAGTAAGAAACAGACACTATCAGAAGGCAGCGACCTCTTCCTTAACAAAGATAAAAAGGATCAGATGAATTGGCTCCCATTTCTCCCTTTGACTTCAAAGGAAGCCTGCAGCCTCTAGGCAAGTAGCCTCAGATATCTAAAAAAGGGTGAGGTAGGTGAGGTATTTATCTGGTAGAAAAAGCATAAGGAGGAATAAAAGTACCAATCCTTCCAGGGAAGGCTGATGCAGAGCTCTGAGTGAGCCGCCTTCCCCTCCAAGCCTCTTCTGTTCTTTCTGTGACATGAATCCTGCTATTACCCTAATTATGAGCACTGAGACATGGCCTCATGTCTAAATGTTCATCTGCATTTGTGCCCGCATGGGCACAGTTGGCCTCTGTTAATCCTACTGTGTTTCTGTTTTGCTCCTTTGAAGCAAATGCAGAGGAGGCAGAAAGGGGAATGGGAAAAGTTTCTATTGTATTTTCCATTTATCTGGCTGTTTATCCACCCTGATTGTAATTGGAACAAAAAAAAAAAAAAAAAAAAAAAAAAAAGATCCTACCTCTTAGGACCCCTGAAGCCTTCAGAGTAAGAAAGAAGGCAGCCTTTGCTTTTAATTGTTTTCCTTTTACTTTAAAGGAATAGCGTGTTGTACAGTGAAACAGCAGGCAATCTGTAAGAGCAGTCCGAAAGGTGAGCCAGACCTCAAACAAAAGCAATATGAAAGCCCTCTGCTTTTTTTTTTATCCAGCTCCCCCCTCCTGTGCCTCAGGCTTGCAAAAGAGTGCAGAAAGCATAATACCTCACTTTCTTAGATAACAGTGGAGGCAACAAAAAGCTGTTTTCTTTGCTTTTGAGAGTTTAGGTGCAATACGTAGAACTGATGTATGACATGCTGTTCCTTTGTAAAAGTACCAAGAATATTAAAATGCTCCCATTATCTGTGCTTAGCCTCAAGCTTCCTTTAATGATCCTGCCGCATCTTGTAAGAACTAGAACTAAATTGACTATGTGACTTCAGAAGCTAGCTACACAGTGACAATTAATGGTTCTTGTCAAAGTCCTGCACGATCAGTATCCATAAATTATGACATCTAACCACTAGCCCTTTTAATCTCCACTAAAGGTTTCTGGGTTCCTTATTAAAGCATCTGTCTGTGGCTCTGATGTGTCCCCTCAAAAGAAAAAAAAACAAACAACTAATCAAGCAGAAAGTGTTCTTTGTGTTTTAATTCAAAGGCTGCTGTTGTACATACGGCACATTTACATGGTAATAACAGTTCATCAGACATTTAGACGTGCATTCTTTTCATCTATATTTTGTGTTCTTGTTGCTATGTCAGTCTGCTGTTGAACTTTTTCCCCTTTTCCCCATTCAGAGAAAGTGACTCATATGGGCAGCTAAGCAGATGAAAGAGTTACAGAGATAGGAGTTAGATCCTGCTGTTCTTATTTTACTCACCAATAAAAGCCATGGAAAAAAAAAAAAGGGCAATAACTAACAATGATGTGAGTAGCAAGAAGAGCTTACAAATGGTCTGTAATAAGAATGAACAGGTTTTGCTTTTGTCTACAGGGTTCCTTTTTTAATGCACTGTGACTGATCATTGTGCCTTGTCTATTTTAGACAAAAACTATGGATGTGCTTACAACTTGTAAGAATTTAGAAGTTGAGATGCGTTTATTCCTAGATTTGATCCCGATTTTCATCTGAAGAAGCAAGACTAGTGCTTAGTTTTCTATATGTTCTGCATCTCTCTTGCCCCACAAGTAGCTTGTCACTTTTTTCTCCCTCCATTTAACTTGTGATCTTGGCATTTTCCTTGTTAGATGATGGCAGCATCAAGGCCACATCACACTGTAATCCTTTGTCCAGGCTGGATGTGGCTCTGGGCAGCCTGGTCTAGTGGTTGGCAACCCTGCCCGTGGCAGGGGGGTTGAAACTAGGTGATCTTTGAGGCCCTTTTCAGCCCAGGCCATTCTATGATTCTATGGTCTTGATAGAAGCTGCTTTGAATTTTGGGACATTTAGGGGGCCTTTCCCAGGTGTGAGTCATCCTAAACAAGGTGCAGCATATCTTTTTCTCTTCTGTTTTACTGAAAAATGAGTTGACTGTGGCCCTACAAGAAGGCCGGTAAAATCTAGCTGAAACCTCTTTCCCTGATGCACAGCAATGAGACAGGGCTTGCTTTAGCTCCAGAGTGGCTGATCAGATGTACTGAGGTCTCCACAGCTGCTTAAGAGACATTGCAATTAGACTATCTAATTAGGGGAGTATCTACAGCAGTTGGTCGGTGATGGTTTAGTGCGGGGATCAGAGTTGGTGTAGCTACCACCGTGTTGTTGAACAAACACAGTGTTTAGACCAGAGTAGGGCAGTATTTCTCCTTGTTGTGTTGGCCCCTTTACTTTGTACTAACCCTTTCCAGCCCATATTCTTTTTAAATGTAAATTTGACCGAAATCAAAGCAGACAACCTTGCTTGTTTTAATGCACTTCCTTTTAGTTTTCTCCTTACCTTCATCCTTTTCCAGTGACATGATTGTACTTCCTTCTCAAAACGTTTCTAGCCTCAAAGCACATTATTGGATCTATTGGTGATTAACTGTGGAGACTTTAGGGCCTGATTTCAAATTTTTTTAAAGAGAAAAAAAGATTACGCTCAGTAGTCTTAACAGTGAGAAAAAAAGATTATGCTCAGTAGTCTTAACAGTGAGCTTCTGTCTACAGCAGAGAACATTTGGGAGTGGGACACAAGCTTCTATACATAAGATTTTTGCACAATATCTGATATTAAAAAGCTAACATTTCTTGGCTAGGAAGACTCAGAAATCCCCCAAATCCTGAAAAACTTTAAATTATTCAGGAGTTCAGGAAGCTTGGTTCAGTACTAAGTCTGAAGCATCCAAATCATTTTTATAATGTGTCTGCTTGTCCTGTCTGATTGAGTGCATTTCTAAACTAAGACAGGAAATTTCTCAGAAACAGGCTTTCCTATGTGATTTACAGTGCTAGATATACCACAGTGGGAAAAAAAAAAAAAAAAAAAAAGAGAATTAATATCCCTAATGGAAAAGATTAATCATTTCTGAAAATGTAGAAGATGGAAAGTTTTTCCATAGGTTGGTGCAAATGAAAACACCCTTCCATTCCTGAACTTATTTTAGCATCCTAATTAGAGAATTAGTTATCTCTATATACTTCATTCACGTCTTTCAGGTATTTTCCCTATTCTTAACTGGTGATGTGGTTTGCTATTACCTTGTTAATAATATTTTAGAGTTAGTTAAACCCAGCTTTAATTTATATTGTTTTGTAATGACAAGAAATTGGATCTTTTTTCATTTTTTATTCACAGGAACTCCACTTTATAGACTTAGATAAACAGTATGTAATTTTTGATCCATTTTAATGATAGAACCTGTCATCATCAATCAATAAGAAACATTTAGTATGATAACTTCTTCTGTGAAGGTGAGAAAATCTGTTATGTAAGTGGTCCTGCAAAACAGGTCCTTGGAGACAAATGTTGCTTACTGATGTTTCAGTGCCTACCCAAAATCATGAGCTAGGTAGAGACATTTTCGTAGATAAACTACTATCACAGTCTGTGCCTGAATAAAAGCTAACCCTTCATTTTTCCCACCTGCTGATTAGTTGTTCTGCTCTCTTTCTGAGTTCTTGCTCCTTGCTTGTACCATTTCTTGTTCTTTGTGTGCTAACTACCTTTTTGTTACACTTTGTGCCATTAATACAGCTGGGTTTTATTTAGAGCAGTTTTTGCAGTCCTCATGTTGTTTAAAATTGCTGTGCCTGTTTTGATTGAGAAGAAAGGCTTGCCTGGCTAAATTCCATGTATATTTTCCATCTCTCCTGGGCTGTCATTCAGTGAGACAGTAAATGCAACTCAAGAGTTTATAAATAGAAGGCGTCAAATTCTGTAACTATATTGCACTTATCGTTGAGTTAAAATTCATCTTCCAGTTCAGTTTCGTTGAAAAAGTTGATTACTTAATTTCCTACCGGCAGGCTTAAGCTTAATACCAAATCAGATCTCATCTGTCTGCACCATTCTAACTTTGTGCTGGATCAACAATTGTCTGTTCTCTCAGAGTTGTCATGTAATTGGCATTGTACCATGAACTTCCTATCATGAGCTCTGGCAATACATCAGAAATGTGATTATAATGCAGAGTATACAACTGTGCATATATCTAGGATCAGCAAATTGTGCAACCACTGCATGACCTTTTCTTCTGCAAGATACATTATCTTGTTGTACGTATTTTACTCTGATGTCTTTAGATAATAGTAGCAATAATGCCATGACTGACTGTGTATTGTGTGTCATTGAAACAGAGAAATGCTTTTTTATTAGATCATTTATTGAAAACAATGAGAATGAGATTAAGTCTAATTCTGTCTCTTACAGCAGAGATGAGACGTATTGCATATTCTGATGTTTTCAAAGGCACTTGCTTTGTTTTGTTTTGATATTTTCTTTAATGTACAGCTGCTCTGGTACCTTCTCACAGCAAATTCTGAATGTTTGTATCATATCAGCAATTGGATATATAAAGCAACATTTTGATCCCTTTTGTTCTTACTGGTTTTGATGCACTTTTATTTTCGCTAATTATGAAGTGATAATCTACTCAGAGCGGAATAGATAAATGATTTCTGCTGCAATAATGTCTGTGAAAACAAGTGCAATCAGAACTTTTTAAACATTCCATTTACTAAGCACACCTCTTTCCAGCCTCCTTCTCCATGAAATATGCAGTGGGAGGCAACTGTGTAAGAGAACAGACAGCAAAGCTTGAGGAGTTATGTAAGAAGTATTATAGATAACACATTATATGTATATGAACAGACTTCATCTATTTTTGTTACTTTTGTTACATGTGCAGTTGTTGATCAATCCAGCTAGTACCAACTTCTTTAAAATACCATCTTTATCTCCTGATCCATGCTGTGTAAGGTACTACGGTTGACAGCATGTGGAAAATTCATAGGTGGAAATGAATGGTTTTATACCTCAAATTCCATGCTTACATTTTGATTGATTCCCTTCCAACATCTGTGTTTACTACAGACCAGTTTCCTCTCTTGACTGCTTATAGAACAAGCTGCTTATAGAACAAACTACCTGAGTAAGGCTTAACACATACATATGCTGACATCTTCTAAAAAGAGGGCAGGATGGAAAACACTAGGAACACCTGTTATCAATATGGAATTCAAATGTAGTTTTTTGATTCCTTCTTTTTTCTTCACATTCTTGGTGCATATTAACAACATGTGTATTTATTGTTTTCTTCCAAAGGTATTTGCTATAGCATAATTAAAGGATGTATTAAAAAATAGTGATTTTAGGCAATTGACAGTGTGCCAAAAGAAGCTCAGCTAGCAACAAGATCCAACAGAATAAAGGGGAATGTAGCTAAATAATGTGAGTGACTTGCTATCATGGAAAGTTAGTTACAGAGTAAACATGCAGAGTAAGCCCCTTCATTGCTTCACTTCTAATTAGAAAAGTTTGTAGAATCCTTTTCTGGGGATGTTTTTGCATGGGGATAAAGAAGGTTGATGGACCAGGTGAGTGTGATTAGGACATGTTTGTTATAGAGAATGGCCCAGCTGTAACTCTTGGAAGGCAATGAGAGAGTTTGTTGTTAAATGCAGTTCCCACTTACTCCAAATACTATACCTTTGCCAGACAAGTTAGATTAGGACAAAAAGATGACTTTATAGCCAGGCTTCAATTCCTTGCCTAGAGCACTTACCTTTTGTGATGTCCTTTTGAAAATGCAGACCATGAAAGGCAAGTTCTTTGGAAAGGTTTCCAGAACTCTACACTTTGCCAGTTTGCACCTTTAAATTTCTCCAACACACTGAGGAAGATGGTGTTTCCATAAATATCAGAAAGAGCAGGTTATGTTTCCTAGATGTTAGAAGAAGAGGACATTCAAGTAATAGGTGCCCAGAAGGTAGAAGAAGAAGAGACGATGAAAGAGAATTGGAGTGAGTGTTGGGTCTTCCTACAGGAAAAGAGCCTGTAATATCACACAGTCTATGCACATCATGTGTATGTGTTTGAGTAAAAGCAATGATCTATAAATTTACTGTGGTGTGACTGTAATGACCAGAGGTTGCAATGTGTGTGTATACATATATATATATATATGTATATGCATAATATATAGTATAAATGAAGCACCTATTTCCATTTCAACACTAATTCCCAATGAGCTGCAACTCATCAATACATGTTTGCTAGCAGATCAATATCTAATCTGTTTGCCAATTTAATTGTATCAGGAGGGTGCATCATAGTGATAATTTTCTAATCAGTCTCTTGTGTTAACTGAGAGAAAAGGTAAGAAAGTATTTTTATTGGTAAAACTGAATGCAGTATTGCAATGCAGATAAAATGCTTTGCATTCTGAACTAACTTAGCAAGCAGAGAATTAAAGCTGTTATTTATATTAGAGCATTAGACATTTCAGGAGTGAAAGATGCATCATGTTAGATTAATATAGCTATTTTATTTAACTTTGCATCTACCCAGTAAAGAAGGGGAGATAATTCAGTGCGGGACTACATGAAAAAACGTTACAGCAGCACAGTTGGGAATTTGTGTCATATAAATGTAAGGAAGTCTCTAGTAGAAAAAATGCTGAAGCAGCTCTTGGCCTTCGTTATGCGAGTAGATGGATGGGTGCTTCTGTGACTCTTGAAGCTGGAAGGTTTATGCTGTGTTAATGGGAGTGTTTTCATCTGGTTGTGTGGATCACATCCAGCATTTGGACTGGGCGGCTGGAGTTGGAAATCTGCCAGGTATTATACTGTACTGCTTGGAAACAAAATGACAAAAGATTCTCAGATTCTCTGTTCAACTGACATTTTTAAAAGATGATCTGTAAAATTATTTTAGCTCCTGGGAGAGTATGTGGGAATAGATTACCAGGAGTAGCTGGTCCCATAAGATCACTGTTCATAGCCTGTCCCGTTGCCATTCCTGGCAGCCAGCTACCTACATGGAGCATTGGTCTGAGCCAGAGGACATTTCTTGCATTCTTTCTGTGGCACACTGGAAAAGTCAGGAGTATTCAAGCCTTCTGTCATTTCAGATTATTTTTTCTTTTTCAGAGGAATCCAAAGCACTTTGGGGCATCTTTTTCAGAAACTGTTGTTATGACGTGACATTTGAAGCTGATTTCAAAATAGTCTTACATATTTAAAAGGAAAACAACCTGCTCTCTGAAGGATGGAATTGCAATGATCTCTCTTCAGCGTGGATCTTCCATACATATGGCATTCTATGAATTATATATTCTATTTCACAGAATTACTGTATTTATTACCAGAGGAAAATAGATTATTAATTACAGCCGAAGGCTGCTTTGATTAAATATACAATTAGTTAACTATGCTAAGCCCATCCCAAAGCTCCCAATATTTTCAGCTGGATGAGTTTTCTAGTATTTTTAATTAAAATTGTTCTAAAAAGCCACAAGTTAGCTGCATGCACACTTAAACTGAAGTTAGCACTTCAGTGTTTTGCTTGTTTCTTTATGCCATCTAATTAATCTGTAGTGATTAAATGTACATAAAATCATCTGAAACACAAGGTAATTTGTGCAGATATGGAACAGTGGAGTGCTTTTACCAGTCCTTGGCATGATTGTTTTGTCTTTGGAAAACATTTCCAAAGGCCACAGACGATAATTGTTTTGATGAAGCAAGTGTGGAAAACAGCTTACCAACCAGACAGTAACAAATGCAGTGCTAGAGACTGACTGGCAGAGATGGAGACGTTTGCTTTTTGTGTGCAGCTTGTCTTCTTTCCGGAGGTGCAGCTTCTTCCTACATTGTCCTCAAAGTTTGAAAGTGTCCCCTAAACTCCTCTGCTGGTGTGTCTGCATCCCACTCCTGTTCGATGAACTGGCTGTCACATGGCTAGGAGATAGTTCAGATCCGTGTTTTCCTCATTGATTTGTGAATAAATTTAGGGCTTCATTTTCCAAAGGGATCTAGGAGAGTGAACAGCTCTGACCAGAATTCCACAGGTTTTGTTTTTCTTGTGAAAAGGCATCAGTATGGGTCCTGGTGATGAGCAGTGAGGGGATTGGAGCAACACGCTCAGGTGCACTGTGCTCAGGAAGATGCCTCCTCTTGCAGTCACTTCTGCATTTGTCCTTTTCCTTTAGTAGCAATGGAGTTACTCAGTGCACACCAACGTGTGGCCCGATGGTTAGAGCAATGTCTTGTAAGGGTTTGAGCCCTCTGTACTTCAGAGGACCTTGGATTCAGATCTTGGTGGGCCTTCCAGACATTAAGTTACAACTTTATCACGCCCATGAGCCTCAAGCAATGTAGAAGAGCAGCACATCATAACGAAACCATATATTCTGTTTCCAGAAGTGCTGCCTTACCTCTAGTGTTCAGAAAGCTGATCCTTAATATGCCTTAGGAGAAGTAGCAAGATGACGTTCAAGTTCCTAGCTGGATGCTAGATCACCTCTGTCATGTCCCTGCACAGATAGTTTGTCATGGCACAGCCTGTGTCCTAATCTCATGTTCTTAATGCATATGAGCTGACAGCTTTTAATGGTACATTAGCTTAATTTGTACTTGGCAAAAATTACATTCCAGTTTTGCACATCTTGGTCTATAAATATCTTTCCACTTCAGGCAACAGTATTCTGGCCTTTCATCAAATATGTCTCTAACCTTTTTCACAGAGTTGTTTTGTTTGTTTGTTTTTGGCTTTGTTTTGTGTTTTGTTTTTTTAATTTTACATATCACAAGCCTTGTTTTATGTAAATGTTCCTGTGGGCTAGTTAATGTATTTAACAACATATATCCTATCATTTTTTTTTTTCCCTTTGTCCTCAGGACTTTCCCAGTCCTTTTTTTTTTTTTTTTTTCTTTTTTTGACAAAGGAGGGAGTTCCTGAAAGTGGCAAAGGTCCTGTTAATGGTGGTGTTCAAACATCTCCTCATGCAATGTGCCAAACACCAAAGGGGAGTGCTGGTTTCAAATCCGCCAACCTGAGAGTCCCAGACTCTTATAATAGGCAAAAGAGCAAATTGTTGTAGTGTCCTGGTCCAGCTGCATCCATGTTACAATATGCAAGATAAAGATGCAGAGCCCTCATTTTGTGGCTAACTCTGCCTGTATCCACTGGTGCAAAAGTGAGAAATCTCAGAACAGAGCTGTTTCAGCCCATGGCAGGGCTGGACAGAGCCATGTAAGTGTTCTCCACTGGAAGTGCTTCTTTGCAGTCTTCATCTTTTCCAGGACCCGTACCTTCAAGCTATTTACATCCGTGACACCAACTGTATGCCAGCTAGTGTTCAGACCTTAAATAGAGTCCTTCAGATGTCAGATAGATTGAAAATGCAGATATTCTGACGATTTGTCCTACTTATACTAACATGGCTCTGTGTTTCCCTTCTTTATAACGTATCCTGTATCAATCTTAAACATCGGTGACATTTGGAAATACATTAACAAATTGAGGGTCAAATGTCAGTCATAACTTTGGAAGTTATTGCTTTGTGCTGTTGCTGCTGCCTTTATCAAACTTGAACATCTGTCTTTATTGCAGTTTGCTTTGTGATTGTGTGCTCTTTTCTGAGATTCAGAATTGCTTTGCAAACATTAACTCAGCCACACAGATTCTGAAATGCAGTGTGACAGGTATGTGTCATACTTGGAGATGATGCTCTGCATATACAGCAAATAAAATACGTTTCATATATGTATATATATATAAAACAATAGGTTATTGTTTATGTTAGAGGAGAACTTGTTAGCTGGAAACTCCTGAATATCTGTTAGCTAAGCAGGCTGTTTACCATCAGTGTGCTCTCATCCACCAAACTGCAGTGGATCAATGTAAAACAAGCAAAATGATCTGCAAGGCTTTATCTTCTCAGTGGATTTGCTATTTGACTCTGATACTCAACCCTTTGTAGTCAGGGAGGATTCTCCTGCATTTTATACCTTGTTTCTGAAACTGATTTTTACCTTATGGAATGGGCTAGACTATGACATGGAAACCTCCCTTACCTGTCATAATGCTTGAAGCAGACAAACTGGAAACTCTAAAAGATACCAAAAATGCAAGTGTTCACCTTTTTCTTCATTGTCCTTTTACAGTCAGACCCTAGGTCCATTCCAAGCCACTGAGAACCTAACGCGCACTGCAGCAGATTCAGTTTGATAAACCT
Source organism: Gallus gallus (assembly GCF_016699485.2). Taxonomy (NCBI): domain Eukaryota; kingdom Metazoa; phylum Chordata; class Aves; order Galliformes; family Phasianidae; genus Gallus; species Gallus gallus. Next base: position 29,369,333 of record NC_052532.1, read on the forward strand.
GTTCTCTCAGTGCCATTTCAACTGGCCTCCAGCTTCTAGCTGCTGTTCAGAGGCCAAGGTTGCCTGTGGGTTTTGTAATCTCTGCCCAGGGCAGCCCACAGTGCTGTAGTGCCTGGAAAACGGTGCAGTGCTTGCTGTCTTGGCCGACAGAAGCCAGGGAGATGTCCCCCTCCTGCCCATATGCAATGCTGCTTGGAACCATGGTGAAAGGATGGCTTGGGGGGTAGGCTGAGGAAAGGTGAATTGCTGCTCTGCTGGGTACCCTCTGCAACCAGAGAGAAAGGTGTGAATTTGCCGTTGGAGGACAGAAACTTGGAGCACTGTTCTGTCTGGTGGTAGTGGAAGAGGCAATGGGTGCAAACTGGAGCACAGGAGGGTCCCTTTGAGCATCAGAAGTGCTGTACGAATGATGGAGCACTGGCACAAGCTGCCCAGAGACTGTAGAATCTCCTCATTGGAGATCTTCAGCATCTGCCTTGATGTGGATGTGGGCACCCTGCTTTGGGTGTCTGTGCTGAGCAGGGGTTGGGACACATGGACCCAGAGGGTCATCCCAGCCTCAGCCATTTTGGGATTCTGTGAATCTGAAGAGGGAGCCATCAGCTATTACCAACTCATTGCCCTTTTAGATGTTTTTGGGTCTTTTTTAAGTGTGTGTAGATTCTACCTTCAGAATAATAATAGGTGTGAAAAACTGAATCAAAAGCGGTGATAAAGACAGACTTTGAGCATCCACAGTCCCGCTTTGTCCAATTCCCTGTCTCAATTTTTCTATAACAGAACTTTTTAAATGAATGAAAAATCTAAATTAAAAAAAAAAAAAGACAAAAAAAAAAAAAAAAGGAAAGAAAAAAAAAAAAGGAAAAGGAAAAAGAAACCTCATTGTCTGAGTGCAAGAGCTGATACAATATGCATTTCCAGAATAGCTGTTAGAGGCTTTAGGATAAATGCCTCATACCTTTATGGCATCTTTCAAACCCAGCTCATTACAATATTTTGTGTAAATCCTTCTAAATTCACAGATAATTGACAGGACAGGCTCTGAGGGGCCTACAGTCAACTATGTTAGTGAAGTGTAGGAAGTCCAAGTGCTGAGAAGCCTATTATATTATGGGAGAAAAATAAATGATTGCCCATGCACAGCAGCAGCAATCCTAAATGGAATACCTCAGTTGTTTTCAATTTTATTTTTTCACAAAATACCCAAAGGCAATAATCCACTTTCTGGATTAACAGCCTGTAAAATATTACTCTAAAAAAAAAATTAAACTATGTTTGAGCTAACTTATGGCAACACAGAAGAGACTGAGGAACATTGGAGACTCCGCTGTGTTATACTTGTGTAACTCAAGCCCATGCTGAGCAAATGCTTTTTTCTGCTTTTATAAGACATGAGAAGAATAATTTCTGTCCAAGGCTATATAAATCAGATTTCATGCTGGAAAATATGTTTACAACATCCTTGAATGGTGCTATCTATTAATAGAGATATTATCCCTGGGTTACCAAAAGCCGTAAGAAAATGTATCTGTATTTTTTCAGCATTTTAAAATCTGTTCTCTTCCCATCTTCATCCATTTTATTTTAATGCCTGATCTTTTGTCTCTTAATTCCTCAGTAGTTTATCTGGTTGCTCCTCAGTTTGAGGTAGGCGGTATCTCCTAAGATGCCTGAAGGTTAATACTCCCTAAAGCTTACAAAAATTGCAGTTCATTTGGTGGAGCTGGTACCTTTCACCCACTGACTAGTAACTGGAGGAAATAATCTCTTCAGGTGGACATGCAGAAAAATAATGGTAGAAAAGGCAGCTGCAGGTCTTGTGTGAAAGTTAGATATTATTTGGGTGAATATAGATCTTTCTTCAGCTTGTGTCAGAGTTGACTGTGGAAGCTGATAAGCTGCTGAAGTGCATTACTGGCAGTATTAGAGATGAAACAGAGCCCATCAAATCATACAATGTCTTGGATTGGAAGGGACCTCAAGGATCATCAAGTTCCAACACACATGCCACAGGCAGGTTTGAGGTGGAGGTGAGTGCTGGAGGTTTGCTTCTTCTCGTGCTGCCAGTGCTTTGTGATACCAAAGGGTGTTCAAAGTGTGGTCCTTATTGATTTTATTACGGTGAAACACAACTCTATTTTTAAAGTTGAACGTTTGTGTAGTGTTCCAAATTTCAGGTCACTTGAGTTTTCTGAGCTTTATTCCCTCATAAGGGTAAGTTTTCTTAAAACTGAAAGGTTGTATTACATTTTTTGTATGTTTAGGAATCAAAGTTCTGTTTTCATTGTGTTTTGTATGATTTAATCACATGATGTCCCATCTTGCACGTGATACGATTACTACTTGGTGGCAAGATTGAAAACTGCACAAATATGCTTACAATATAAACTACAAATACGGGATGTTAAGCAGTCAAGAGAAATTGCTGTCTTCCTCTTCAACCCAAAAAGCTGGTTGGCTGTACTGCACACTAACTGTATCTGACCAGCTACATGAAATCCAGCCTATGAGGAGTAGTCATGTTATTACAGTCTACCCCTTTTGAAGATGACTTTCTTTTGGGGGATGTACAATCAGAGTCAAGCAGAAATTTTAAAAGCCTCTCAGAAGGATTTTCAAATGTACAGGTTTTGAATGGAGAGGAAAAACACCTGTGGACTTTCTTAGAGTAGGAGTGGGGCACAGGCAGTACAGAGGCAGGAGACTTGTATCTATAGATTAAAAACTCGAACATTTTAATAAGAAGATTTTTTTTTCTCATTGATTCAATTTCTAAAACAGCCCCCAGAATAAGCACTACAGGCATAACTGTGAGGCAGGGGAAGTAGTTGTAGAGAGTAGTAGTAGCCAGGGTGAATAAAGAATTTGTTAAGATTAACATGCTGGAGATGATAGAATAAAATTAAATAGTGTACCTGTGCTTAGGATCAGGCTGGGATTTGCAAGCCTTCAAGTTCAGCATACACGGTGTAGAAGGTCTTAGAGTACAATCTGAAGGAAAGGATGATTACACATAAGGGAGGCAAAGGGTAAGTGGGATATAATGGATCACAGACTAAGTAGAGGTAGATGGTTACAGAGCCAGGCTTAACTGATGGTTTTTTATTTGTTTGTTCGTTTTCATTAGCAGATACTTGATACATCTTGACAAAGAATATGTGGTAGGTTCAGTTTATCTGTACTTCAGATAAACAAAAATAGCTGAAGTGGAATTCTAAGAGAAAATACAAGCTAAACTGAAACAGAAATGATTAGATAAGCAGTCACAAGGAGGATATGGATTCGACTCCACCAGAATATCTATGTGTGTGCAGTGTTAAAAAGGAAACTGAAAGGCTGGAGGGAAGTTACTGCTGGAGCTCTGTAAGGGTTTGTCTTTGTACTGATCTCATTTAACACTTTTGTTAGTGACCTTTGCAGAAATATCAGTAGACTTCACCTGGCAGTACAGGTGTGCAATGCCATCTGAAATACCGATGGCTTCAGCAGGACTGTGAGGTTTACCTGGGAGCCTTGAGAGGAAAACGGGGTAAGGAGGGCAAGAGATGGGGGGAAAGCTGAATACTGAGAAATGAAAGGCGATAAAAAAAGAGAAACAATGTAATGAATTGTGATTTAGGAAAGTACAGTAAGCAGAATGAATAAAGTAAAGAGAGCAGGAGAGTGAGGCTAGACCTGTCATTTCTCTCACTTGCTCCGCTATCTGGAGACTTCCAAACATGGCTGTTGTACTCATTTGACTGGAATGGAGCTGGAGAAGGAAGGAGCATTTTGGGACAGTAGTCTTTGCCTACCCACACTCACTCCTTAACTTTAACTGTACTTGATGTCTGCCTAGATAATATTTAATGACTGTAAAATATAGCTTCAGAAAATGTTGCAGATTTATTCTGCTTCAAAATATCTGCTAACCTGATGAATAGATCATTGCAGAGTGAAAAACATGATTTCATACACCCTTATGCTAAGCTCAGGTTTCACAGTTTCTAGGCAAATGGTTTTGTTAGGCTACTCTGTCAATATGCAGCTGCTGCTGCCCTTTCTCTCTACTGTCATTTTTAAAGGAAGGGGGAAAGTCCAGTGTTCCTTTGGGTTCCTTATTTTTAAAGAAGTCTGACTGACAGCCTGGACCTGAGATAATAGGGATGACTTGCTGCAGAGAAGTGGCTGCTTAAGCGCAAGGCTTCACAGCAGCACCAGAAGTGCTTTTTGAGTTTGCTTGCAGCCTGGTGAGCACAATGCCTCCTTGCTTACCCCACAGACCTTGTGCATCTCCTGCCTGACAGCTGAGGGGCTCTGTGGTTCATCCTAACTGAACAACACAGGGAGAGAATGAAGATTCTGAGTCCCTTTTGATACTCTGGCATATCATCTAATGATCATGCATGAGGATGTCAGGTGGGACAGCATCTCCCTCTCTGAGATCTCAGTAGCACAAACTGCTCCAAGTAATCCCTCTTTTGCTCAACAGAGCTATGCAATATAGTGGATGTGATGGCTTGCCTGCAGCTAATTTCTACCGACTGCAGCAGACTTCAGGAAGAAGCTGGAGGTGCAGATTGCACGACTGGGCACCTGACCTCCTCATTTACCAGTTTTCCTAAGGCTGAGTTTTGGGGGTTGAAAAATGAGTGTTATGAATTTATGTAAGATAGCACCGGCTACTTTAACTTTGCTTCAGTGAGACTTCTGTACCAACAGCAAACATATGAGAGTGTGATGGTATTTCCATTTGGTATTTATTAAAAAAGCACTCGAGGCCAGTATGCAAATTCTTTCCCACAAAAGTCTTCTTGTCTGGGAATCTCCATCAAGGGCAGGCTTGCCTCTTTTGCATGCAAATATTGAATTTTGACAGAATTTGAAGTCTGCAGTCCCTTTTCTCAGATGTTTTATTGTTGTCTAACATAATGTCAATAATTAATGGCAAAGCAGTCACAGTGAGAAACAATGCTATGAATACTAACTTTGTTGTTTTATTTTTAAATAGTCTGCCTGAAAAATTATCTTCTCTACTTCTGGTTACTTCTCACCTAATGTTTCCTGTCCTTTGGATGAACAGTGATTAAAGATTTTTTTTGATCATCAGCTCTTGGAGGCAGACATGAAACAGAGGGCAGAGCGCTTTTTGCTGGGAACAAAGAGCGGTGCTAAGCAGGCTGGAGACCTGCAGTCAGGTGGTGCTCCACTCTCAGAAGTGTAAGCTGGCCAAATTTCCCTGGTGGCCTGGCCTTTCTGCCATGGTCGCATGTCAGCGACGGAGCCCAACAAGTGTCAGCATGAATTCAAATAGCAGAATTGATTGCTGGGAATGATTTATGCCCTTCTGCCTCTTCTGGGGTGGGGAAGGTTCGTTTAAATTTTGTCCTGCCATTTTGAACTGGCTTCAGACGTTTCTCAATTTATTGCTGGTCTCTGATTTTCAGCTGCGGTTCTTTTCACCAATAACTTTATACTGTGACATTTTACTTTGTTATCTCATAAAGCCAGCTTACAATGAAAGTTTAAAGGAATCTGGCTTCCTTAAAGAATGTATCTATCAGTAGTAACATGAGAGCTGCTCTCAGGTTCTGCGTGAGGTGGGTTTTGAAGTAGGAGCCTGTTTGATTTTGAATTTAAGGGGAAAATATGCTTCACTGCAACTGAGCCTTTCTAAATCATAACCTCTTCTGCAAATATGCTGAGAACAAACCCTTGAATCTAGATACATCTGACCTGTAAGAGCCCCCAGAATGAGAACTTGGTTGAAATTTGCACACGGATGGTGTGTGTCCATGGGACTGCGGGCCTGCCGCTCCTTCCTGCCACTGTTCTATTCCTCAGTGTACAACTTCTACCAGCAGTGATACTGCGACATCATGTTTTGGTTTCTGTGAGCAGAAATGCTACATTTTGGCATGTTTCTTGCCTTCCACCGAAGGTTACAGAAATTACTGTGTGGATAAACACTAGAAGGCAGAAGTCAGGGTAAGGTACTAAATATGCTGTTCTAAAATTTGACTGTGAGGCTGAGAAATGTTGCTTTTCAGTGCTGTTGATTTGGGCCAAATGGCTTCATCAGTTGAGGTCACCGGTTAAATGGCATCATCTGGCTTTACCAACACAACACTGTGTTTAAAACTTATTGAAAGCATGTATAAATTGTCAGCTGTTATTTGATCATTCTTTTATAGGCACAGGTAGAATTTATATCTACCTTTATAAAATGATCTTACGTATATCATTTGTATATTACCATCCAGCATTTAAGTGCACCTGAGTCTTCTCTTCTAATATATAACTTAAAACACAAAGAGTTTATATCCTTCTTTCACTGGTATCTGTTTATTTTATTTTATGAAATGCCATATAAGCTAAAAAGAAACAACTCCTTTAAAACAAACTGTATCACTGAGATAAAGCAAAGATGAAATCAGTCTTGTCTTGATACCATGCCACGTTAAAGTGTTTTCATTGTCTAGGCCATAAACTTTGTTTTAAAGCATGTCTATTTTAATTCATGTCCCCTTGTAATTCGTTATCTAAATTCTCAGCACAGATGTATAATCACGATTGTTACTGCAGCAATGCCTTGAATGCCCTATTTAGTCTGAGGCCCTGTAGTGCTTGATGCTGTGTTACCAAAAAGACACAGTCCTTGCACCTAGGTGATTTTATCTAAATAGACAAGTACAAGAGGTATAAAGTGTGGATGCAGTGTTTTTTCAGTGTTTTAAATTGTTCTTGCTACGTTTTTGTGAGATAATCAAAAGCCTATTCAATATTAAAGGATGACTCTGTTGCTCAGAACAGAAAGCATTGCTCTGTTCCTGATGTTAAAAGGCCTTTTCTGCACTGTATGCTAAGCTCCCACCTCTGATGTCACTGCACAGCACAACTGAAAGCAGAAAGATTGGCCACATGCATCCAGTGGCCCCTGAATAGCTAACAGGGATATTCTTCAAAATCTGCTTGGATTTCAGTGATATTCATAGCACTGCACGATGCTGGTACAAATCTGATCCGTGCAGCGTGTTCAGTGGTCAGCCAACAGTACAGCCTTGGCCACCGGCCATCTGTAAGCTCCCTGCTGTAGCTTTCAGCCACTTGGTCCAAAACTGCCTTGATGTGCCCTGAAGAGCTGGTCTGCTGCTGGAGCAGCAACTGCAGCACAGTTCTGCTGTGCACGCAGAGCTTCCTGGGAAAAGGACATTCATGCGGTGCTGTGGGAATGTCCTTTGCAGGTGTTTTGGCAGCTCTTTGCAGACAGCTTTGATGTCTCCTGAATCCTACATGGAAATGTCTTACACATAAGGGGAAGGTTCCCTTTGCAGGTGTTAAGTGCTGAAGTTTTACAGGGGCAGCTGCTGCTGCTGGCACTGCAGAGACCAAACACAGGCTGATAAAGGAAATAAAAGGAGCGAGAGAAGGATAGGAGAGGAAAGCCAAAGTGGAAAGTGGAATAAAACAGAGAGGGAAAATGGTGAGAGAAGACAGGTATAGAAAGAGACACTCCAAAACGAAGAATGAACATAGAAACTCTGGGACAGCAATAGCAGCTGTAATTGGTTTTAAGCCAGGATGGAGCTGGAGCTCGTATTGCTGACACCATGTACACAACTGCAGTGCTGTATAAATAAGATAGATAGAATTAGGCTGCTCCTCACATTAACATCACTTAATTTTTCCTGCAAACATGGAATGTGGAAATTGAACTTCAGAAATTAAAAGCTGTATTCATGATAGCGCAGTAACCCATCACTCAGTAGAAAAGTAAAGAAATCCTACATGTCTAAATAGTCTTTAAAGGAGTATCAAGGTAGAACAGAGATAAGCAAAAAGGAAGGAACAGACACAAGCATTTTTTATAAGAGTCATAGAATGGCTTAGGTTGGAAGGGATCTTACAGATCATTGTGGTATCTCTCTCATAAGTTATCTCTCTAAGAATGCTTCTGTATGCAGTTTTGTTTGTGTTCATTGTGTGTAACTGAACATGTACAAGGATGCTATTGTCAGCATTACTTGCTTTCTTGATACTCGAATAGAAGTGGTTGCTAAGCTATTCCTAAGAGCTGCTGGGAACTTTTAGGTGCAAAGAGATGAAATGGAGTTTTGGATAGTAGGTGAAGTCCTGTCACTGGCTTTATTTTATCAGATGAAGAGTTCTTCTGAGTTTGCATTTTCTACTTTGTTGAAAAAGAGATCAAGGAAGTTGTGCCGTACGCCCTGTTCCAGAAGCAGGATGAAATTAAACTTTATTGTGACCTCTTGCTGTGTTGGACCCTTTTGCTAAGACACTGTTAGTGTGTGAGCCTGTGAAACGTATTTTTAAAACATCTAGTCCTGTAAAGTGTTGAAGGATTTTTTGCCAATATGATGCTTCTGGAGTAAAGCCATGAAAACAAATGGATAACAACAGTGTCAAATTAGTGTCAAGGCAGTGTGAGATAAGAATGGAAAATGACTGAAAAGGACCCTCAGTGTTTTGTTCCAAGGGAGGAGGAGCCTTTTCTGTTCCTTCAAAATGGCATTTAAAACAGATGTACAAGTAAGGACTGAATGCTAAAGTAGAGCAAGTCCGTTGTATGTTCGTTCATTAAAGAAAAACAAACACAGATACTGAGGGCTCAGCAGTCCTTGTGGTCGGGGGCCCAGCAGGTCGTGGCGTTCAGCCAGTTGGGGCAGTACCCCATGTCTCAGTCAGAGAGGGGAGTGGACTCAGTGCTCTGTTGCTGGGTTTAACCTCACTGTTTTTTTACACTATGAAACACTGGCTCGTGGAACACCCTCTTGGCCAAGGCAGTATCCTACTTACCAGCTGGGCTGGAGGTACTGTGCCGTCAGCTGTTCATTGCTGCTGCTTGCAAGAAAAAGCCCAGAGTGCTGGTGGTTGCTGGTGGATGTGCGGGCAGGAAATGTGTTCCCTGGCTGGGACGGGGATTGCTGGAGATCAGGAGTGCAGCAGTCAGAGCAGCACCAAGATCTGGCCAGCTGAGCAGGCTGCTGCTGTCTGTCCTGGTTGTGCACAGCTGGAGCAGGTGGCAGTTAGTCCTCTTGCTCTCACTGGACTACCTTAAATTGAATTTAAAAGTATAGGATAAAATCTGCCTTATGTGTAACCGCATGCATTAAATGGGGAATTTTAATAATGTGCCAACAGCAGCAGTTTGGAGTATCTTGCTGAGGAAAAGGTCACTGTGCCCATAAGTTATCCTAGCATTTGATCAGTGGACTCTTTTCCAAAGACTTTAAGTCTAATTATTCACTGCTTATAAAGTCACTTGAGATATAAAAAGTCTTTTTGTAGTAATGAGAGAACCCCCCAATTAGCCAGAAGGTAGCCATCTATCTTTTTAAACTACTTGGTTCAGAGGAGAGCAGGAGTTTCAGGCGTGTGAATGTGGATGAATTGTTAGGACAGTGATAAGTGTAACACTCATGTAGTGGTGCCAGCCCTGGCTGAGTTCATGGAAGGTTGAGGATTTTTTCTAAAGGTGAAAGGGAGACTCTTCATTTTAGTGAAATGTAGGATATGATTCCCCGACAGGAGAAAAGTAACATGCTTACAGATGCCTGAAATCTGCCATTCAGCCTCGTCCATTATTCTTTGGGAGTTGCAGACGGTTAAAGAATGTCATTAATTTGATCCCCTAAAACTTCAGTAGCAACCACCTTTTCAAATCCCGTTTTCTGAGAAAAATACACACCCTGGAAGAGAAATTGGAGAGTGAGCTTGTGCTAGAGCAAACACCATAAAGTTCACAGGAGAATACAGCGTTCAGTGCAGGGGCTTAGAGGTAAAAATGATTTGCTCTGAGCACACACACTGGACTTTGATTGTCTTCTTCACTACCATCAAAGGGCTGGTGTATGCGGTAGATCTGGTGAGAGATTTTTCTGAGCTCCTACCCGCAAATAGAAGAAGGTTGCAATAATTAATGTAATAAATGATGGTCTAATTACATCAAGGAGTAACATAACATATTTCATGCATGCCACAGCTAGTTTAGTCTTTAATGCCCTCAGGCATAATCCTAATATCATCAGAAAAACTGTTTGTCAATATTAAAAGCAATTTACATAGTAAATACACTCCAGCCTTGTTACATCACCATCTGGGTTAGCTGAGCTTTTGGAGTCATGCTGGGCAGTGCTGGTGAAGGCAAACCTCACAAGTGCTGGGGCTGTCCAGCTGTCACGGTGGGTTGGTGACAAAAGCTGGTGCTCCCAGCCTGCTGGAAGGAGCCAAGTTCAGACACAGACAGCAGGAGAGGGGTTTAGGAGAGGAAAGATGGAATTAAGACAGGAGAGAAAAGAAATCCTGGGAACAAAAATGGGGTCTGCAGTGAAAGAGAAGGGGCAGAGTGAGAAGAGCTGAAAGCCAAAGAGGAGAGAGAGAGGAGGAAAACGAGACTGAGAGTACCATCTGAAAGAGATAAGAAGGATGTCCATAGTGGCCAGTAACACCTCTGCTGGGTGTATGGAGGGAGTCAGAAAAGAAGAATAATGACTGCTCACGAATTCCTGTCTTCCAGCACTTGTCTCTGAGCAGCTCACCGTGAAACCGATTCACTGATTCTTGCACTTAATTTGGCATTTTCAATTCACTCACAAAACAGGAAAACTGCAGATGAGACTGCTTGCTGTTTCGTAAGTCAGGTGAACCTTTTCTAATCTGTCCCTCTGTTTAGTCTTCTAAAGGAGCTGAGAGAACTGTGACATTGCTCTAACACGTAGTGGGTAGATGGAATATTCTATTTTCCAGTTACACTGACTGTCAAGTGCCATGCTATGAACTACAGGAACTGAGATCCCGTTTTGGGCACAGTTTAGCACTGCTAACTCAGTAGTGATTTCAAACTTCTTGTAGCAGATGTAGTTTTCCTGGTGGTGCTAATGCAGCATTGCAGCATCTAAGTGTTTGTCTGAAATATACTTCAAAGTGAAGGTCCATGGCCGCAAAGAAACTTCAGACATGGAAATGCTGAGTGTCTCTTTTTGGCTGTCTTCTCCTAGAGTGGATATTTTCCCTGATTTTCTACACACTGCCAGAGAAGAACTAGGTGTTCATTTACAGTTGTGGTTATGGTTATACTTAACCCAGCCAGCTGGAAGCAGGCTGTAGGCATGCATTTAAAATACCATCGTCTTACTATGCTTGGTACCTTAAACGCAAGTAAGAATACATTTTTTATTCAGAGCATCAAACTTCCTCATTAAGGAGGGGGAAGAAGGGCTTTGTGTTTTCTTTGCTTCTGGTGGATTTGATTTTCCATTCACAAAAGAATGGGGTTCTGCACCCAAAGTTTTGGGAAGCACTTGTTGCAGTGAGTTTTGTTTTAGGTGATGACTGGGTAGAAAAGGTAACATCGAGGAGAATTAGTTATTAAGCTCTAGTTTGTATTTGATGGAGAGGCAAAATTGTTCAAGCACTTCTGTGTTACTTACCTTGCTCACTAGTTTGCTGTGTTGTACTGCAGTAGTGGTAGGAATTATTCCTCCATTCCCAGAACCTCTACCTGAGGCATTATTTCCAATCCAGTTTAAAAGTCTTTTCAGTTTCCTAGGGTAGCTTGTTATACAGTACTTTCAGGCAGCGTCCAGCTCTTTGCCAAGGTCCTTTGGGGATGCATCCTGCCCTTCACAGAGAGGAGCTGCAGCTGTCAGACCTACCCACAGATCACAGTGGACAACTGAACAAAATGAAGCATAGTCTTGAGGTCAATTGAAAGAAGAGTGCTTCCTTATGACAGCTGCTGTTCAGATACTCAAAATCACTAGGAAGTCCCTGGGAAGTGTCTCTCTAGAAAGATGCTTTACAAAGTGGAAACAGGCATATTTCTGTTCTTTACAATTTTTTTTAACACTTATATTTTCTTGCTTAGCTTAAACCTTAGGCACAGGCTTTTCAGACACAGTAGGTATTTGCTAAATATTGGGAAATTGAACTGATGCTGATTACACACAGGAAAACAGGAGGCTGCAGTATTGACCATTGCCTGGGTCTGTTCATTAATGTTGAACCAGCTACACAAAATAGCAAACAGAACAAGCCTAAGCTGTTCAGGAAACAGGAAAGTAGTTCTTATTACAAGATGAACTTAGCCTTTGGAAAAACAGCCTGAGGAAAAACAGCCAGAGCCTGTGTATTCAGCCAACTCAAACCATTCTATGATTCTGTGATTCTGTTGCTTTCAGAAGGGCTGACATGATTGCCGATTAGGGCAACAAAAGATCAAATGGGAACAAACATCATTTAACTCGTGTGGCTGACGAACAGGAAATGTCATTAACCAGAATCATAAAAGTTGTCCCTTTACTGAACTTGCCTGAACCCTGATGGACATAGTGGTATTGGATAATGACTGTATTTGCTACCTTAGAGATTAACTTGCTCAAGAAATGCAGTTTAGTACTGAACTATAACCTAAAAGGTCAGTGTGCTGAATGCCATTTCTGTAGATGAACTATCACATTTGTGTTAGCAGAAGAGTTGCAGTGCTCTCTCCAGCCCATGTATCACTGGTAGCCCACATGTCCTGTGACCCCTGTCCTGTCTTGAGAGCCTCATACCTAGCAGCATTTAGCATCGGAAGTTTTCTAAAATGTCTATATGTAACAAAAGCTCTACGTTTGGGAGAGAGGTGGTATCTTTTTCTTCTTTTTCTTTCTTTCTTTTTTTTTCTTGTAGTTACAGAGTGCTGAAATTCTTGTCCTAAAAAAGGCCTGAACGAACTATGACACAGTGCTCGATCTTTTTTTTGCCAGTTTTCTATCCAAGGATGCACTCTGGGATTTGGTTGCCTGGGTGTATTTTAGGGGCAGAGACTGGAGGTGAAGAGACTGTCGTGATGAGAGCGGATTTAACACCTGTCAGGTCAGAGGCAGCTTTTGCATGAATGTTGAAATCTCCCTGGACAGTGAGCCTTGTGAACTCCATCATCACGTCAGACACTATCTCTGTCATTTCTCCAGGAAACCCTTGTGGCTGGATGTCTCTGGTCTAGCAAAATGCTCAGGTTATTCTTCTTTTGCCCTTACTGATTAACAAGAGGTCTCCAAGGTTTTTACTTCAGAAGAACCAATCTTAAATTTTAAGTTGCATATGCAAGTTATTTGCTAAAGAGAGAAGGTTATCTCCTAAGCTGCTACTGTGATACCTTCTGTGATGGTTGCATTCACGTGATTACACATCTTTTTCTCTTTTTTCCTTCTTTTTCTCTGTTCATACATAGTATGAAGCATAGACTACGAGAAACCTCAGTATTTCTGGCTCTTCATTCAAAAATTCTGGCCAGCGTTAATAGAAATCACCAACATCAGAAAAGCATTTAAAGATGAGGGTATTTCATTTCTCAACCACAAGCATTTAAATCTTGGAAGCAATCTTTGTTGAAGTACTGTTATTTTACTATTTTTTTTTTAGAGTACAAAGTGCAAGAATAACCTAACAACCATCTGCTGATGTTTTTTTATGTTCAGTGTTTCGTTATTTACTCCAGTCCCTCCGTCCTGCTCTGCTGTCCACCTCTGGATGTGTGGGAATAAACCCATGTGCAGTGGTGCTGGCGTTAGAAATGGAGGTTGGCCAATGTCAGTTGATTTGCGCATGGAAAACAAAGCCTGATTGCTTGTTTATTTTCTGACGCTGTTGAAGTTTTGCATGTGGCTGGATTTAGAGCAAGGGGATGGCCAGGATCCAGGCAGTGGCTACCAGTCGCTCTGGGGAAGATGTTGACAAGTGGCCCAGACTTTGCAGTGTGTCCAAAAAGGGGGGAGAGTGTTCATTAAACAGAAGCTTAATCAAACAGGGCAGGAGGATGGTTTACATGAGAAAAGATATATTCTTTACTTAACATTCACAACTTGCTTGCGGATTAATTAGCCCATCTGCTGCAACAAATGTATTCCCATGTCTTTGTGTTGACTGTTAAAAGTGACTGATTTCTCTATCCACTCAAAATAGTACCCTAGATTCCACTGAAAGTAACCTTTCTGAGGCAAGGAATTTATGTAATCGTCCACTAAGAACCTGTAAGTGGCTTGCTGTAAATAAGTGCTCAGCTGTCTGCACCTCCCAGGGTAACTATATGTGAGTGTTAAGTTAGGAGATAGTGCAGGAGGCAGACAAACCTTAAAGAAGCTGAGTGAAGAGAGCTTCCAGCCCCATCTGTAGTATTGGCTTTGGGTTTTAAAATAAATTCACTCTTCCCAGCCCCAAGTGGGCAGGACAGCTGCCAGCTTAGAGTAATTCAGCTATAGATTTTCTTCTGAGAAAGGCAGTGTTCATATATTAGGTGACCTTTATGCAGATCGACAAAGTGTGTTGATGAACTTCAAGTGACAATTTAAACAAGTATTAGGTGTCCAGAGTGCTTAAGAAACCAACATAAAGGATGGAATGCTTTCAAAGTCTTTAAATTAAACAGGCATTTAAATGAAAATAGAGGTCAGCCATATGTTGCCAGGATAAATGAAAATGTGTATCTTTTGTGATTTTTCACATTTATGTGATTTTAAAATATTAATATTCTTTGGAAATAAAATTTGCATGTAAATGGCATTAGCATTAATTTATGTCTGTTTCCTCGAACTAAGGGATAGGTGTTGGCTGATGTCAATTACACAGTTTCTGATATCCCAGAATAATCTAATATATATATTGTATGCTATCTAGATATCTTTTCACTTTGCTGATACAGATCTGTGATAAAATGGTCAGCTTCTGCCAAAGATCACCATGTAATTCAGGTGGGATACGGCAGAATTGTGTCCTTATTACTTGAATAGGAAAAGAAAATGATACAACGCTATGTTGTATTTTTTTCCCATCCACTTGGGAGTTATTGGGAGAAACACCGCATCTGTTATCAGAAAGTTTTTTAAAGTATTAAAATGGTTTGGGAAGACAGGAAAGTAATTTTTATGTTCCTAAAGCCTTAGGAAGGAGAGTTATTCAGAAAGCCTGTAGGACAGTCTTTTAACAAAAGCTGCCAAAACTGTGAAAACTGTGGAAAATTGTTTCTTTGATAGGATCTGAGTTAGAAGCAGGAATGAAGCAGAGGAGAGGCTGGAACTGAAGAGTGACTGGAAGACCCAGGCTTGAAGCTTTATCTCTAATTGCCTCTATTAGACATGGCTGAATCTGAACGCCCTGGCAGTGTGACTTGCACTATCAGAGAGGGTTTGCAGAAGCTGAGTCCTTGGGGAAATTTCTTTGATTTTCTCATAACATAACTTATTTTTCAAGCATGCTGCCACTGCCTCTTGTACATCACTGATATTTCTGCGTGTCACTTAGTTTAACATAACCAAAGGTTGTAATTGGATGAATTATAATTTGAAAGATAAAATCTTAACATTTTCTGGCTTCAGTCCTCAAAGAAGCAGTATGGAGATCACTCTGTAAGTAGTGCCTCCTATTTATTTCCATGGAAAATACAACAGATACAACAAGCACAATAATGCTATTTGATAGAGCAAATAGACCTGCTGCTTTGTTCCCATAAACATTGAACAAGCCTCAATGCATGTCAGTGGGTGCAAATTTTTCCACATTCAGGAATTTGATGACACACCTTTGCTTTATACACACTTTCATGTCAGATGCCATTCTGTCAGACTGCCCCTCTGCTGCCATCTGTCACACAGCAACGAATGTGACAGAATATTGGTGGGAAGGTTCAACCTCTACTGCCATATCACCAACATCCGCCTCTGACGTTGTGGGCCGACATGGTAAAGTGGGAGGCTTTTCTTTCAGAGCAGCCCTCATACAAATGCATTAAAATCAGGTGATTAAGCTAGCTGCAGTTCATATTATTTGATCACAGTCCAGGTGACATTGTACAGTAGTTCTGGGGCTCCCCGGCATTCAGCACATGAGTTTGTTTTGAGGGTTTTTAGGCAAAGAAATGTATTCAGGACATTTCTAATCTGCTCATGACTACATACGGTATCAGATCTTTGCACTGGTGACCACACTACAGAATGGTTATTTCTCTTGTCCTCTTGAGTGACATAGCCATGAAGGCAGTGCTGGTTATACACTGTACTCAAGCATGCACTCTGAAAATGTATCAAGTTGGTATATATAAGTAATTAATGGTCAACTCTATTATAACCATCCAGCTGAGTAGGTATGGTTACACCTTTTGCCTCAAATGTGGCACGTTTAATTGCAAATGCTTCTCCTGGCAGGCTTAAAACTGTTACTTGCTGACTGTGCTGAGTGGGTCTTTTGAGTTTGGTGGCATTGTCCTTGGTTTTTTTTTTTTTTTTTTTTTTTTTTTTTTGTTATTGTTGGTTTTTGTTTTTTTGGTTTTTGTTTTTTTGTTTTTTGACAAGAAAGTTCCAAGTATTTCTTTAATGAAAGAGTGATGTGGCAAAGAAGTTTTGTTTTCAGCAAATGTCTCTGGTAGATTTTGTCTCATGTCTGGGAAGGGCTTGGAGTTAGTTCATGAAGGAGAAGTTTTAGGGCTTCATAGTCTATACAACAAAGTAAATTTGGACATTATGTTGCAGTAGAATCCTATTTCTGACTTGCAGTCAGTGAGGAGATTTTCTCAGGGATATAAATTGAAATCAATCTTTGGTACTATTCGTATATTCACATTTCTTTCTAGAAAATAGTGCCTTTCTGCCACAGCACAAGATCATCTCGTCTCCACAGCAGCTCACAACAGTTTGATGCTGTGCAACAGTAAACAGCAGCCCCATGGCTCTGAAAACAGTGCAGAATGGTTGTTTCTGTGTAACTTTCTGTAATGCTGTACTGTCCTTTAGGGCTTAGATACTGGCTGCTGTTGGCAAATTAGTCATTGCGTTTCGTAGTGGGATGATTCTCGTCAAGTTTTCCCTTAACGCTTGAGTTCATGTGAATTCAGCACCAAGTCTTGCAATTATCTTTTTTTTAATATCAAAAGACCCCACCTGGACTTGGAGGAATTTGCTACTTCACTTGCAGCAGAAAGAAACCTTACTACACCGTCTTTTCTTTTCCTCAAGCTGTGCTGCATTTGCAGCACAATTTTCTGTTTTATTAGTTGTCTGTTTGTAGCAAATAAATTCTTCAGTTTGTTTGCCTTAGATTTCTCTTTCCTTAAAATAGCAGCAGCTGACTGTCAGTCAAATCTTCCTATTTTTGGCCTTAATGATTGTATGAATGCAATAGCTGATAAGTGGCAAAACATTGAAAGTTGGCCTTGTTTCTTTTCAGATATCCAAGATGTGTTTATTGACATCTGCATTAATAACAATACCATGCCAGAAATCCCTTATTGTGGTTGCATGCCACAGAAAATGTTGAAATTGAAAATTAAAGACACCCCTCCTTTTTCTTTTGTACTTTATGAGGGAAATAAAATAAAATAAAATGAGAGAATTAATTATAAATGTTTCTTTGCTGTTTTGAGATTCCACTGGGACAGCTAAGTTCAAAACATTGCTATTTTCTAGCATGGATTAAAGAATTTATTTATCCTCCAGCCTTATCTCCTCTCTTGCATGACTACCAAAACAAGGTTCAGTCAATGTCAGCAGATGACTTGATGCATTGCTCAAGTAATTATTCCCCCTATATTTTACACCCTCATTTTCGTTCTGCCTTTTCTCTTGTGTGTAATCTTTGGTATATTTTTCTGTTTTTCTCTAGGTCAATGGGAAGGACCTCTCCAAGGCCACTCATGAAGAGGCAGTGGAAGCTTTTCGCAATGCTAAGGAGCCAATTGTAGTTCAGGTTTTACGAAGAGCCCCGATAAGCAAAACTCATGGTAGCTCTCAGGATGTACGGCTTGTGGATGCCTGCACTCAGACTGACATAACTTTTGAGCACATTATGGCTCTGGCCAAACTAAGGCCTTCTACACCTCCTGTTCCTGATATCTGTCCTTTTCTGCTTTCAGACAGGTATGGCTTATCTTCTGTAGTTTTCGAGTGATATTAAGGCATTGCAATCGCTTTTGGTTTTCTTTTGCAAAAGTCAGAAGAACAGCTTAAATAAATTATAGATGTTGTTGGCAATTGCTGCCCCATTACGACTTCACTGATGATTTTCTTCAACTCATGCATTAGACCACAGGAAGGAATGTTGTTCTTGCTTGCTTTGTGCTCATGCACAATGTTCATTTAAACCCTAAGCTTTGATAAAGAAGAAAAACAGTTCTGTGTTCCAAAGTATTGAAAAGGCTGATAATGCACATAAAAAGATGTCTTGTTTCTTTGTATTCTTTCAAACTTCTTAAAAAAACAGGGAAAATATTTTATTAAAGGTCCCCTTATCCAAGGCAAAGCAATTCCAAAAATATGGAGAAGGAAAGTATAATTTCATGTTTCATATGGTAAATAATGTAAATTGAATTATGCCTCAGTTGAATTAACATCTTAAAAAAAAACGTTTGAGGTAGGTCCACACCTCAAGGCTGTAGGTCCACACCTCAAGGGATCCAAGGCTGTACCTAAGTGCATGTTGTGAAGATCTCATTCTTTGTGTCTCAAACTCATGCAACCATTCCGTTTACCGACATTCTAAAATGTGCAGTTATTCAAGCGCCCTTCATCACTCCGTTATTGCTTTAACAAGACTATATAATGCAAAGCATTTAATGCAAGCACTTGAACAACTTTGAGCCTGATGTGGGTTGTAGATTGAAGATGTTAATGTTTTTATAGCAAGATGATTGATAAGTTGGCACTGATCATGATGCGGCATATGAATGTGTAGTTAGGTACATTAATGAGCAAAAGGAATTCTAAATGTTCATAATTAAGTAGTTTGGCCCCAAACAGACCCTGTTAAGAGATCACCCTCTGCAAATCTAACAAAAGACGAACCCAGAAAAATGAACAAATCTACAATCTGAGCTTTTGAAAAGAAAACAGCCCTTTCTACTTCCAGGTCCTATTTCATTCAGGCTGTCAGGCAATTGAGAGTAATATTTCAGAGATAAGAAAACTACAGAGCAGGGGTTTTGTGTGATTTTTTAAAATCATTTTTAATTTAAAAAACGAATTATCTCATCTACTGTTTTTTTGTACTGCTTTGTTCTGCATAGCTGCCATTCTCTTCAGCCAGTGGAGCATGAATTTTATGAAGGTAATGAGTATCTTTCCAGCCTGCCTGCTGATGCAGATAGAGCAGAGGACTTTGAGTATGAGGTAAGATCAATGGCACACTGCAACCTCTCTGCTATTACAGATATGGTATTTGCACAGGTGATAGCAGGCTCCTCTGAGGGAATAAAAAAAAATAGAGGGAAACCAATTAATACCATAAAGTGTTCTTTTTTGTACCTGTGTAATTTCACAAGCTTTACTGTAGTTAGCTTACACATGTAAGATGCAGAAGTGGAGTTCTGCACTGGGCGTCACAAACAAGTTTGGGATGCCTACGAAGCATAATCTCTCTTTGTGCAGTCGAGACTGTAATTCAACTGCATTCTTTTTGCAATTTTAGCACTCTGAAGCAAAAAAAAATAAAAATTAAAAATAGTAGCTGGAAGCTTAATTGTTTTTTTTTTTCCTCTCTAATTTTAAGAATTAATTGGCCTTTTTACTCATGCCTTAGGGATTAGTCTTGTAGATACTTGGGCGTATGCTTGAGCCTTTGAAAGATCAGGTTACAACTTTGGAAATGAATATAATTTCTGTTATTTGCTCTTTGAATTTGACATTATAAGTATTGCAATTACAAGAAATTGTGCTGTGTACCACAAATCTCCCTTTGGTTTTAATGCATTGTATTCTCTAGTGACAAGGGTGGATGTCTTTCTGAATCACTGGAAAATCATTTTGTGGAGCTTCCCCAAATGATAACATGATTGTTGTTGTTGCTCTTCATTAGATTTTCATTTCAATACCTGAATAGTATTCTTGCCTGTCAGCCATCGGATTTTTGTGTTTTCTGTTATATTTCAGGAAGAAAATATTTGTAGAAGCAGGTATAAGAAGCAGATGGTTCTTTTTATTATTAAACGGTGCTGAGTCTTTGCATAAGTTCATGTTGCTGTATTTTAAACAAGAGTGATTATAAATAATTAAATACCTTTAATACAAGACTTAAAATATTCTATCCTTTTGTTTGCAGTACCTTAAGAAACGTTTTTAAAGGTTTCACATAACTACTTGACATTTGGAAATGAAATGAGTGGCAAAAGCTTTGGCAAATATGCCGTGTCTCCACTTTTATCTTATCTTTAGCAGCTAAGATGCTCTACTGCACGTTCATCCCATTGTTCTTTTCTTCTAGCAGCTTGGGGAATCCAAGTTCTTCCCCAGGAAGTAGAAAAATCAAATAACATCTGCTTAGTGAATCTCAATCAGAACAAGCAAACTTTTATTTGAACTTCTCAAAAAATCATTGCTAGGGATTAGTGAAATCATTATTTCTTCCC
Source organism: Gallus gallus (assembly GCF_016699485.2). Classification (NCBI taxonomy): domain Eukaryota; kingdom Metazoa; phylum Chordata; class Aves; order Galliformes; family Phasianidae; genus Gallus; species Gallus gallus. The sequence continues at coordinate 29,389,704 of NC_052532.1, forward strand.
AGTTGGGTTTTGGTGTGATATCTCACAGCACAAGAATCTCAGAGCTTACATTCTGCTTCAGCTCTCCAGGTGTAATACAATATTAAGTTTATGTGACAAGTGTATTTGTTTACATTGCTTCTTCCTTAAACACAGTAGAAGCTATTCTTCTAGTCATATTTAAATAAATTAGTAATCAAAACATCTAGAAGGAAGAAATTTCAAAAAGATATATTTTTAGATGAAAATATTCTTTCATTAGATTATCAGCTACATATTAAAATAGTAATGGATTTCAAATCTGCATAGGGTCTACCTACTGTAATCAAGTCCTCCTTATGACCATTATTAATCCCTAATAATAGTTGGCACAAGTATTATGATAGTGGCAAATGCTTGAGCAGATTCTCAGTTGCCTGTAATCACTGCTAATCATACCATCATAGTCATTAACTTGCTGTCAGCTGTGATTCAGTGGCCCAAGGCAAACACACTGAGTGATTGAAATAGTGTTTCATGTGAATTCAAATAGGAAATGAACTGTCTGTACTCCCTTCAGGAGAAGAATCCATTCTAAGTAGGAAAGGTTTGAAGCAGAAGCATCTTGGAACCTTTTACTAGAGCTCCAAATGTGAATCACTTTGCTAATATTTAAACCTGTATGGTGGTAGCATTACGATTTAGGTCACTCATTGATTATATTACCTGTTATTTAATACCCTTATAAGAAGTTATTAAGCTCCCTTGGTGTAACTAGAGAGCCCAGAGATATACATCTCCATCCAAAAATAGGTCTCGTGAAGGACCGAGTCAAAATGGATTTGCTAGCTACTGTGGTGTGTCCAGGGGAAAAGCAGCAGGGCATTAACTTTCCTTCTTTGTAAGGACTTTCTGGTGTGAACCTCAGCTAATCACATAGAGCAAAACAAACTACCTGGTTGGCATTTCCACTGCACTAAAAGGATACAGGTAAGCAACTCACAGGTCTCCATGTCAAACCAAATAATTTTAAAATTAATTTTGAAGCCAAACCTGGAAATTTTCAGAAAGGTTTTGAAACAAGGTAGTAAGCAGAAAGAGCACTAATGACTGATTATTTCCTAGAAATGGATTTCAGGTGAAAAGTCCCTCTGTTTTGAGGTGACAAATAAGAAGTACGCAGCCACATCAGGAAATGAAGAAGTGAGATGACTAGCAACTGAGATGCAGTAAACAAGAATGTTTTCCAAGAAAGGCAATGTCCTGCAAAGCTGTGATCAACTTGGAACTGGCTTACAGATAAGTGCTGGAATTTACCTGAGTTACCACCATAAAAAGAAAACAAGAGGATCACATTTGAGAGCTGGCACTGGGGATATGGACTTGCACTTGCCAGTGGATTTAGTAGGATTAGACACTTGCAAGATTCCATTTGTACACTAGAAAAAAAATAATGGTTTGAGTACAGTTTGCCACAGCTCAATAAAACTCAAGTACAAGCCAATTGTCTTGGAAGGGTGAACTCCCTGGGAGGCTCATTAGGCTCCATTCAGCACCATACTTTAAACAAATAGCTGGGAAGATGACAAAGCTGGGGGATTGCTGAGAGCCAGCTCAAGTGTCCTAATGTGTCTCCTGCAAAGCTTGTCCTAAAGGGAATTTGAATTGTTGATTTATATTGAGACAGGTCAGAGCCAGCAACAGTCTGTGTTGACAGAAAGAGATCAAAAGATTTGTGTTTCTGGCATACCCAGATACCCAGGAGGACTTTTAAGATAAAGTGGGAACTGACCAATTTGTAAATGCTCAGTTGGACTTGAAGTCAAGATGACTGAAAGAGAGCCAAGTATTTTCAAGGACAAACCCAACTCCTCTCTGACTGTGAGTTGTGCTGCTGGAATTACCTCATGTGATACTAGAGTATGCACCACACTGTCTACTACCAACGAGGCAAAAGGACTAAAACCATTGTAGCCCCTAAAACCATTGTAGCCTCCAGTAATTCTGTGTTACATATAGCTCTAAAATTTGTACTGAAGATTTGTCCTTGTGAGAAGTGCAGAAGATACTGGTTCTAGAAGAGGAGTAAACAAGCTTTGTTAATAACACTTCTGAACCTGCTATCAAAGAGAGAGAAGCATCATATATTTGGTTAGGAACATTTGTAGTAACACAGAAAGTAAGGGAACAAAATCAGTTTACAGAGTGGAACAGTGAAATAGATTTGATCAGAAAAAAAATCATTGTAAAGACAAAGCTGAACAAAAGAGCACATCACTAGTGTCTGGTCCTACATATTCAGTCTGAGATGATTGCCTCTCAAAAAGAGAGACTGCAGAAAATAAAATGTTAAAAGCACTCACAAGCAGGTATTATGGTTTAGTCAACAGTTCCTTATCCTAGCGCAGAAACCTTAATAATATCTATGTTCTGAAGTACCCTTTAAGCAAGGTGAAAGTGGGAAGTGATCAGTTTTTGCTAAGAGAGGTGATATCATGGAAATTACAGCTCCTAAAATCTTGTGCATCTGAGATAAGAAAAGATTCTATTTTTTTTTTTCCCACTGGATGCCAGGACTAGCATTTTCAGAAAGAAAAATGCAGAATAGCAACTATTATGTCAGCCTGTCTGTGTCTGATGATTCCTGTTTTAATGTATGCAAATGCACATGCTGACAGGTTGAGGCAGTATTAATTGTATTACCTGGAAGAATAGGCCAAAGGTTCAGTTGACCCTATATGAAATTATGGGGATGCTCTTCATGCTTTTCACTTCATGTGTTAGAAACCTTTGAGCTTCTCTGTTTTGCTAGGAAGAATTGATGAGTTTTGCTCAAGAATTTAGTGCCTGTCACTAAACCAACAGACCAGTATGCAAGACACGCAAGTAAAATTTTTCTGTTGCAAGATTTTAAGAAGCTTTTTATGAATCAATAATGAAAGAGTCAGAGGTCCCACCAGAAATGGCAGCCATAGAAGAGCATAGTAATATCACTTTGATAAAAAACTCTGAAAAAGCAGAACTTCTGAAAATGAGAAAATTCATGTGAAAGATTCTTGATTCCATTATCAGGGTCTCCTCATAAGAAGAGAAACCTATGGGTTAATACCTTGCCTCAAACTGAGTAGTCATAAGTTCATTTTGTACTCAGTAGTTGCAAGAGACAGATTTTTAGTCAGGATAAGGAAATGTGTATGTGTATGCACACTAAATATAAGTGCTAATTTATGGTTCTGCACAGCCGTTCACTTAAATGTGTTGATAAGTATTTGCACTCATAAGTCTGCTAGCTGTAAGTGTGGATTAGCCCTTTAAGTATGTCACTGGCCTGATCCAAGTGCACTGAAATTGCTGAGGTTTTCTATTGACCTGAGCATTTCTGGATCACATGCTGTTGCCTGTTTTCACAAATAACTAAACAAGGAAGGGAGCAGATATAAAATTAAAAGAACTGGCCTCAAAAAAGCTTTTGTGTAGAACTGTTCTCACCCAACTCCTTAAAACTCCCATAGAGGAGAAAATTTTGTCCTGTTGCCTTCATTTCTCGTACCGTAACTGATGGAATAGAGAGGTAAAGCTTGGGTTTGCTGTTCCAGGTAACACTCTTGCATTTTACGTCTGTGTGAGGGAAGATTGCTCTGTCAGGTGAAAATCTGAATTTTCCATTTCTGTGGCATAACATTTTGGAAGTGGTTGGTTGTATCAGTATCCTTTCTCTTCAGAACAAAAGCAGTGATTTTGTTCAGATTAGTAATCCGAGTGAGGTTGTTGATCCAGATAAGTTACCTGAATGCAGAAACAGTTGCGGGCGGAGGGCCTAAGCTCTCTAGGTAGGGCCCTACTGTGAAATATGGATGCCAGAGCCTTTCTGGAAGGCCCATCTCCGCTGTAGGAGGCCAAGAGAGACCTACCTGCCTTGTGAATTAGTATTTAAGGCCTTTCCAGCACAGGGATTATTTAACCAATAAACCAAAGGGATCTGTCTATCTTGTAAATACATATTTAGGGCCTTCTTAACATGAGGATTACTGAGTTGATAGTGTGTAACAGCTCCCTTCAGAACTGTGATAGCCTGCAAACACCCTTAGCGAACATTACGGGCACTTGTGGCGATGAAATTGGAGCTCCTGCTTCAATTGCTAGCACCTGAATAAACAGTTTTTATGGAAGCAGTGTCTGTGCACAAACTGCCAGAGCTTCTGATAGCTAGTCAGGCTCTTTTGTTTTGTTACCTGATGAGTATTTCTGTACGTAGAAGCTAACTCAAAAGATGGAAGCATAACCAGCAAAATGGAAAACTTTCCTGAGATATGAGCTTTCCAGAAATCCCTTACATGTAGCATGGCATTTTTCTTTACATCTATTAAGTCGTGTTCTTTCATAATATAAAGGGGTGAGAGAAAGAGATAGAGAGAGTGAAATCCTGCTTCAGCAGGGCTTACATAAGGCAAGTTCCAGCCACGTGCAAGTAGGATGGCAGTGAAGTGAATGAGCAGAACCACTCTAATACCTTTGTGACTTGCTATCAGATTGAGCTTTTTTTCTGTTCTATTTCCTGCCAGGATTGGATTCCTTTTTTCCTCAGCCTCTTAAAACTTGGGAGGAATCAGAAAGAGCCTTCAGTGAATAAAAGGCAGATTTCAAATTCAGCAAACACCAGATATAATTGAAAAGAGAAGGCTTCAAGAAATATGATGTTATACAGGCAGAATCCTAATAGAGATGCAGGTGTTGCAATGTTGAAGAGCCGAAGTCGCATACAAGGCTGTGCCTTACCATTGAGGTCAGATCTGATTGGTGTAATAGGGAAAATCTGATAAGGTTTGATGGTAAACATGGTATAGATTTTAATCAGAAAACAGGCACTGCTCACCACATGCCTGCTGCTATTGCAAGGGTGGTGGGAAGGACTAATATGACGAGTCAAAGTGGGCTTAGATAAATTGCAAGTTACTATCCTACATCTATTTTCTGTCTAGCATTTCATAATTGCCTTAAAGGTACTGCTGAATAGTGGGTGTTCTACAGTATGAAGACATTATACCAAGATCGCTGTTCAGGAATTTTGAAGTAATTTTTAATATTAATTAGCACCTGTTAAGGAGCTTCATGAAGGAGGTGAACATATAGGTGTGTGCTTGTGATCCGGAGAAACACAGAAATACAGAGAAAACTACAGGCTATCTTTTTAATACATTAATTGGGAAGCCTGGAAGGAAGTCTCTTTCTCCGACTAGTAAATAGATTATTAGAGTTGTTTCAGCTGGGTCTGTTGAAAAGAATTGCGATAGAGCTTTTAAAAGCATTCCTCAAGATTTTCTCATTTTAACTCAAAAGTAATTCTGAGCTACTAATAGCCAGTGTGTGATTCATCTGACTGTCACTGTGGACTATTACATTGGAAAAGTGACAGTTAAAATGGAGAAGTGACATTGGTACATTTTGCCCTGTAAATCTTTGAACAGCACTGTGTAATAAATAAAATAAGACTCTTTTAGCATGCATTTGGCATACTACAGCACGAGATCACACATTTCACTAATATTTTTATTTTCAAGACCCCTGGGGATTTAAGTCACCATAATCTACTTATAAACAACAATAAATATGTAATTTCTCCCTAACTGTGACCAATTGTACACTGTAAATGAGCAAAATAGTAGTAAAAAAAAGGGAGCACTTCTTTACTTTTAGTTTTGCGGTCAGTTTTCAAGTATAAATTAATTAAACTTAACACTATTCCTCTGCGGTACTTCAGTACTGCTATATCCTGCATTGCCACAGGAATTCACAAGCAGGTGAACTAAGGACAGTCTGAGTCAGTTTTACTGCCAAGGCACTCAGTGACAGAACTGGCAGTAAAAATACCGCAGCCTTTATTTATAATGCTGCTTGTTTTTGTTTTTGTGAGATTTTGCCATAAAATCACTGTTCTTCCTATTAATCATTGGATCATCTAGCTGGAAGAGAACATTGGGGTAATTTTACCATAGCTATTTGTTAATTTTTAGTATGTTACTGTATCTCATCACAAAAATCTGACATTCAAAGCAGATGAAGTTGCTGTCATCCCATAAGTAATGAAGATCCCAGTTTAGTGGCTTGAATTGTGTCCCCAGCTATAGAGCATCATGAGAGAATGGGGAGGAAAAGACACAAAACTGACATGGGCAAATTTATCAAAGTTATTACCATTTATTGTGTTTTAAAACAGGAGGAAAATATATCAAGTCAGTGATATTCATTTTGTTTCATGATTTCATAAAACAAACACATCTTTACTCCTTACTTTACCTGGAAGCTAATAAAAATTCTTCCTTGTTGTCAGAGCTTATGTTTTCCCTAGAAAATGAAGAAAAGTGAGCTTAGTTCAGCAGCACTTTATTGTTGGGCAACATTGCAACATATGGCATGTGTTTTTCACTGAGTGAAGGAAGAGGAAGGTGCTAGCATTATTTTCATATTTATGGAAATCTGTGGATTATAAATCTTATGTTTTGGATAAGTGCTTTGTTTAGACAGTTTTTATAGCATTATACCACATACCTCCATATCTACTTTACAGTGAAAATGCTTCTAAGGCTTTTATCAATGCTGTTTTTCATATGCCTCCTGCTTGAAAGTGTGTTCAGTATGTTTTGGAGTCATGGAATCTGGCTGTCCAGACAAAAGACAGAAGAAAATAGTTTCTTTTATATATTCCTTATACTGTCATATTTTTTAATCTTAGTGTCTTAGGAAATTCATGAGTACAGGAAGCAAGGACCAAATCCCTCTAGCAAGACAGGAACCTTTTACAAGAAAATAGACTTTAAACAAGGCTTCAGTATTATGCACGCTGGGCCTTCAGAGGAGAAATCAAAAAAAAAACAGAAGAGGTCTTTTCTCTGGAAGTTTGCTTTTTTATTTAATGAGGCAGCTCTTCAAAGAGAATGTGATAGTCATTCCTGGAGGGCATGGACTGGTGAGTTAGAAATACAGGTGAGACTGTATTGTGCATCAAAAAAAGCAGATGATGGTTTTGCTTTGTATTTCATCTCCTGATATGGTCAATCTATGCAAGTATGTGTTTGGGGATGGAGGACATTTTCATGGATAACAGAAGTTTGAACAGCTGAAACTCAGCATGGATATGGTGCCCATAGACCTAATTTTGGTGCCAGGAAAATGAAAATGTGTTTTAAAAGTCAGCACATATCACTTTGTGTGCTTGATTTATAGGTACATGTATGTGATTAAAATTTGCATATTTTAACTATCCATATTTTAATATGTATGTAGTTGGAATTTTATCGTAGTGGTTTCTAAGAATTTCTCATTTTATAAGTTCAACATTAAATTTATCTTTTTTTCTAGTATTTTGCATTTATTGGGTTGGAAAGGCATCAACTGAATTACAGAAAAAGTGTATTTCTCACAGCTGTCTAAAATTGAGATATAACATTTTCAACTTGTTTTTAATTAATATTCTAAAATAGCCTTCATACAGTTGTAGATCAGGGCTGCCCAAATGTGTGGAGTTGTAACTAGTTAAGAGTTTGAATCTACAGCTATGTGTTCTGCAGTCCAGATAAATGTTCACAGCAGCAGATGTTGGCACATCTGTTATGCCTCCCCATTTCGATTGGCTGCCTCATTGTTTAGAAAGTGCTGATGAGACAGATAAATCTTCTGAAACGTTTCAGGCCCAAAACAAGCAGGCAGCAGTAATAATGATGTGCCGGGCAGTAACATTTTAAAATACAGCAAAAATAAAGTATGACTCTACCTGAAAACATGAAAATTATTGTAAAAAGCTAATGCTAATTTTTACCAAGTGATCCTAGCTGATTTGAACCGCAGCTATGACAACACACAAGTCTTCTGACTTTGTATAACTAAGGTTTGTTGGCTAAAAAAAAGGCACCAATTAAGTTTAGAAAGAGCTCTGAGCTATTAAGTACCTCTTTAATAATCTTAAGAGAGCTGGGAATAAGGTTTAGAAACCTTTTATCTTTTAATCAGGGAGTATATCATACCTGCTTTTTTGAAAGGGGAAGAGCTACCTACTGGAGACTTGAAGTTCCTGATCTTATCACAATCCTAACTTTCAAAAGTTTTTCCTCTACCCCTTGAATGCTTTCATACCAGTAGAGTCGGGAAAATTCCAGATGTTGGAGTCTTCTCTTGAGAAGATCCATGTTTGTATCAAAGAGGGTACTCATAGACAGAGAAGGATATATCTGACCACCTCAATTGCAGAGACTGTTTTCCAACTACACAAAGCTTTTGCTCTGTGTGTTGGTTCTCTTCCATACTTAAATCTTCATGACAATGAATGGCAAACAAATGTAGGAGAAATCACTGCAAAGACTTTAGCATTGATGTCTTGTGCTCATTCTCCTCGGGAAACAGCAGCACTAAATTTTCTGAGTCGTTTTCAAATACCCCTGTGTGAGGCAAGTCCAGAAATTGCATAGAGAACCTAACCTAAAGTGGCAAAGATGTGGATGTTGATTATATAGCTGATATAATTTGATATATAGTTTATAGTATCCACTCAAGAGAACACAAAATTATGGAGGACTTAACTGAGAGATACCATGTAGTCCAAACCCCTGCTGGAACAAATGCCAGACTTCTGAAAGTAAAGATTCTACATTTCTTTCCAACTCTTTTGACTACCCTCGTGGTGAGAAGCGCTTTTCTGATATCTAACTGAAATTTCCTGAGTAGCAACTTGTGTCTGTTGTCCCCTGTGGCTGTCACTGTGCACCTGTAGGAGGAGCCTGGTTCTGTCTTGTCTGGACCCCTCTGCTCAGTATTTGAAGGAAGCAGTAAGATCTCGTTCATAAGGAGAACCTCCTTTTTAAAAGCCTAACTGAATGTAGTTCTCCCAGCATCCTCCCCCATCAGACATGTAGTCCATTCATGTAAGTAGCTCATGGATTTCTAACCAGATGTGGAGTGCTGTATTCCTCCCTGATAACCAAGACAAGGTCTTTTCTAATACTTTATGTTGAAGTTATTTGCACTGGAAAGTAGATCAGAGAGCAAAATCTGGAAAGCACCAAAACACAAAAAGTGGATGAATAAAATTTTGATCTGTTTATTAGTTTATTTGTTTGTGGGTTTTTTGTTTTGTTTTGTTTTGTTTTGTTGATTTGTTGGGTGGTTTTTCAGCTTAAATGGCTCAGACCATTTCTTAGCGGTAACTCTTATTTTTCAATATTGAAACCCCAAAAGTTTCATCGGGGAGAGTCAGGATAGGAACACTAATAAAAAATGATTTTTTTTTCTTCAAATACATGTAATAATAAATCCCTTTCATTTACTTTTGCCAAATTCTCCAAAAGTAAAGGTTTTCTTTGGAATATGGAGCTGCAAGGTTGTGTGACATTTTAGTACGTTCACACACACTGCACTATGAAATAGCTACTACTCCAGTCTGCTTATCTCATTTTACCATAAGATTCAGTTTCAATCTTGTCTGTGTTATTCCCACTTACTTTGTTCAGTGAGAAGAAAGTGAGAATGTAGAATCTAAGATCAGTGAAAAGGAAACTCTTAGCTGCATATCATCAGCTAGTTAATTATACTTTAAACTCTTCTCATATCCTTGCAGCTTCACACGTTTATTGAGTGAAAGACTGAAAGTGAGGACCAAAGCCAACTGCTGAGAAATACTGTATCTAGGCATTTTATCATAAATCTCTTTGCTCAAGAAGCAAGGATTCATGGCTTTCTCAAGTGCAGAAAATACCAGAAGGGGTGTTGGGTCTCAAGCAGGTGAAAACTTATATACAAATATAACATAGGAAAATATATGTGTATCATTAAGTATTCTTAGTAAGTTAGCACTGGTACCACACCATAGGGAAAGAACAGAAACAAAGAGAATATATAGGGAAGTAGAAGAATTAGGGAGAGAATTAAGATCATATGTTGTTTGAAATAACAAAATATGCTGAAGACCTTCCAGTATGATCATTCGGATAGTAGGAAAAAAAATGTGGGTTTTTGATGATGTTTTTGCTTAGTATACTTCGTGCTTATATGCTTCCCATAAGAGTTCATTTTTGGATTTGTCTTTTGACAAGGATCTGAAGAGTCAGTATTATGCATGCTAGCTGAGGGGGAAAACTGAAGCTCAAGTGGATATTTGTGACTTACTGGAGAATATACTGACAGCTGTTGAGCCTTTTACAGCCAGGAAGTCTGTAATCTGTAAAGGGTTTGGTGGTGGTGGGTTTTTTTTCTCTTTGACTTCCTTATGAGATACAGTCACTGTAAAGTCCACCATGTGTCTCTAAGCCCAAGGCTTAAAATATCCTTTAGAAAGAAGTCAGAAAGGACATACTAAGACTGGGAGGCCCTCAGAACTAAAAGTTGTGTTTATCTCATCCCCATATGCTTACACCCTTCCTCCCACGGCAGTGCTAAATTTGTTCATGGCGCAGTGATCAGAGGTTTCTCACATTCATGGTCCAGCTCCATCGTTCACCCAGCCCAGCCCATTCCCCCATCTGCTCTTGCGGCTGCTATCTGCCCTCCATCCTCACCTGCTGGGAGTCTCAGCTGACACTTGAGTGCCTTCCACTCCCACTCATGGACATCAAACTGCTACCAATCATCACACATCAGAAGTGCTGAATAAACCCTGGCAGGCTTGCCATGCCTTAAGTTTCTCCACCATTCAGTTTGCTAGATCGGAGTGCAGTACGCAACAAAAATTTACCCTCCTGAGCTGCAGGGAAATACTGAATTCCAATGCCCAGATTCACCATCAAAGGATTTGTCAGCTACAGGGCCAAATTCTGCTCCCACAATTGCAAGACAGTATTTTATTAATAGATGCCTGTATGTCATCGTGCTAATTTTGTGGGGGCTTGTTTATTTTTTACTTTCCTTTTTTTAACACTGGTATCATTGTCTACAGCATCCTGCTGTCCCAGAACATTCTTTGTCTGATACAAAGCAGCGTGTGGCTCTAAGGGTAGCTATAAAGCATGGATCAGCAGGAAAGTGATTTAATTTTTAAATATTTCCCATTCTATGTTGTATTTGCTTTTGGATTATGCATTTGAGAAATACTTGCTGATACTTTTTCTTTCTGCTTTGATGTAAATAAATCTTGTATCAGAGATTCTCAAATCTCAACCAGACTTTGAAAAATGAGGATTAAATGAGACTTTATCCTATCAGGTAGAGCCCCCACCCCTTGCATAGAGCATTGTTCTTCCCCACCATGTGGAATGTAGATAACCCTCTATTTCTTTGTGGTAAGCTACCAACCAAATCCATTCTGGCAAATCTGACACCCAATGTGATTTGTCCTTTTCGATGCTGTTTATGAGAAGTCAGGACAGTCTTCTGTCAAAATTGATAAGTGAGAAGACAGTGGGGAATGCAATTTTATTTGTAACAGCACAGCTGCCAGCAGTTCCAGCTTGTTTACATCTAGGCTGGCTCTGTCTTGCTCCACAGCTTTTCTATTTCCATCCAAATAGCCCCCAAGTACTTCGTGGATGTTGCTGTCTATGTAAAATCTGCATAACAGAACACACTGGGAGTGTTAGAGAAGGTTATTTTCACAAGTCAAGAATGTCTGCAGCTTTAAAAGAGAAATCTTGAACTCAACCAAATCTCCATTTTCATTTACAAAATAGGTTCTAAAAATGAAATGTAATCTGCTAAAATCCTGTGATGCTGATTGCCTGCCTTGGTGAAGGTGCCTGAGGAGTCCAGGGCTTTGTTTTTTTGATGAAAACATTCTTTCTGTAGTGAAAGTGTCTGGTGTTTGTAAATAAAATGCACTACAAACATTGAGATATAAATTTCTGTGTGGAAAAAATGCAATAGGACCTGCAATGACCTGTGAAGCAGAGGGCAGTTTAATTACACAGTGCTTCACGCTGAATACTTCTGCTACACATCCTGCAATTAGCCCATGTTTCATAGACATTAACATATTTCCTGGAAAATCCTTTTGAGGAGGAAGTATAACTCTTGATGGACTTGTGGTGGTTCTCAGGTCTGTGGTGCCTTTGTTTGCCTGCTATACAGCTTCCTTCAGTCTGGCAGTCCTAGGCATTGTTTGATCTTTTTGTTGATGCACCTAAGAAAGCTGCAGTCATTGCCAGTTCCTTTATATAATCTTTCCTTTGAGCTGTTTCCTCATGTAGCCTACGCCATACACACAGGCATGATGGAGGTGAAGGATTGTTTTGTTTTACTGGTCTAGCTGAGCTTTACCAGCAAACTGAACATTCTTGTTTCCTTTTGCTGTGTCTCTTATTACTGTTGTTAATAAATAATTAGGCTTCCATAAGGTTTAACATTAAATAAGAGAGGCCAGAGATGGCTGTTAATGTCACTACTCTGGTACTGTGTACTATGGAATCATTGGATACTTCTCATTTCTCACTATGGGTGAGAAATACATCTTTGATTTTAAGAGTTGCAGTCATGCTCTTAAATGAATTGATTGATGATTGATAGAGGAGAGTCCTGTAGTACATAGGTCCATAAACACAAAGACATATCATAGAATTATAGAATCATAGAATGGCCTGGGTTGAAAAGGCCGACAATGATCATCTAGTTTCAACCCCCCTTGCTGTGTGCAGGCTCACCAACCACTAGACCAGGCTGCCCAGTATACACTGTATTGTATTTCTCTATGTACACACACATACATAAACTTACACCCACTCCCACTCCTCCACACAGACACATGCACACACAAGTAAACAAATATTTAATGCCTCTCAAACCCGAATATAAAATAACCAACTTAAAACAAAATTACTATGTTAAAGGAACACTGGATGCACCACAGACTCTCTTCATCTGAACAGAGATTAGCAAGCCCTAGGGAAAATAAAATAAGTCATATTTAAAATAGATTGTTGTGATGGTTCCTACTGATGCTAGGAGCTGCACATGTTTTTGTGAATTTCATCAAATTATTTCTGGTCACAGTTAAAGACATTGGTGCTAAACAAAGGCCCTACCTAAGTCAGAGAGAGGGAAGTATGATTTGAATAAGTGTAATGTAATACTTGTTCGAAGCACCAAGCTTCTCTTTAAGTGTGCAGCCTTACTCATTGTACACACCCTGATTGATTGTACATTACAGTCGCATCTGCACCATGGAACAAATTCAGAGGTGAAATAAATGATGTTATCAAAGAAAGTCTAAAGAACATCATTTATTCAACCACTCATGCTTTTTTTAATGCAAACCCAGACTTATTTCCTCTTTTTTATACCCACACTCACTTGTAACATATGTTTTTATATAACATGTAATATGTGTTACATTCTCATCACTTCTGAATTAGAGATGGATTTTTCTTTCCAGATTCTTCACTGTTAGCTCTTCGCCCTCCTAGGACTTCATTAGATTGAACTGTCAGCCTGTTCCTGAGAGGGGATAGCTCTGGTTCTGTTTTGTTATTTATTTTTATTTCACGAGCGGGATTACTTGGCAGTGACAACAGGTGCAAAGCATTATGAAGATTAAATATCATAGAAGGTAGCAACCTAAATGACTGGTGATTTGCCAGACTGGACAAGCCAAATAGAGACCAAGAAAGTGAATATGGTCAGGGATACACTGCCAAGATGCTTTGCCATTTTGAGTGCTGCCTGATTAGAAAGTGGGCGCTTGTGTCATTCCCTGCAAGGAGATAAGAAATCGCAAAAATGGGATTACTAAACAAGATTACAAGGCTGAGAGCAAGGTATGTTAGTTCCCTAGTTCACAGAAATAACTAGTAAGAAGCTGATAAAATTGACGTGACTTTGCTAGAGCAACCTTCTAATAGCAGCCTCCGTTCAACTATGCTTATAGACTAGAAGTTGATCTTACCCATAAAGACACTGAGACAGAAAGATACTGAAGAATGAGGTTTAATTCCAAGGTGTCTGTAGTCCCTATGCACTTCTGCCTGAGGCTTCAGAAGAACACTGTTTGTTTTAAGCATTATTTTTTTTAATAAGTCAGACCCTAATGTACTTTCTCAGTTAATTCTTCTTTGAGCTATTCTGTAAGTTCTGTGTTCTTGGCCTTTTCTGCTTTTATTCAGTCAGGTAATCTTTCTGGTAATTATGCCATTAGCAAAATGAACATTAAAACAATTTCTCAGCTATTACTACATGTGAAGAGGAAAAACAGAGATAAAAATAAGTATTTTCTTACTTTGCTCTATTATTTTTGTTATCTTTTCAATTTTTTGGGGAAATGCCGTATTCCTTTACTGTGGATTATCAGGTGTTGAGCATATTCATTGCATTCAATACATCTGGAACATCACGGTGTTTCTGCTCACACCTGGAGTTGTTGCAGAATATGCATGTGTTCACTTACTGCAAGATAGAGATGGGTGATAACTTAGTAATTGGTGATACCTGTATTGTTCTGGGTGGCTATGAAGATAATTTCTGGTTGTTGTTTTTTTTTTTTTCTTTTTTCTTTTTTTTTCTTTTCCCCTGATACTGCAATAATAACAATTAGTAACAGTTCATAATCTTATTTTGATCCAAAGGATGCTACTAATCGTCCTGTTACAGAGTTATTGCTGCACCAAGAGACCTCCATGTACTGCCCATTGCTGAAGTCTGCTGCCTTAGTACATGTTGTGTGGTTGTGGGCTTTGAAACTTGAGCCAGGACACAGCCTTTTCATACATTTTAGGATGAAGATAAAAATATATCTCAATTCTATTGTATGTTTCACCACACAGTGATTTTTCCCAGACTGGCAGCTTTTTCTCTTTCCTTTGGTGAAGTAAGAATCTTCCCATAGGATGTATTGACTTCCTTTCCTAAAAGCAGTACATGTAGTGTTGACTTCTAATTTAAAACCTGGAGATTTCATTCTTGTAAATACCAAAACTTCCTTTCCACATTTTTTTTTTTCCATTCAAGAGTGTTGTTCTAATGAGAGACAGCACAGTGTTTTGCTTTTACAGGTTAGACTGTACTAAATATATAACCAGCATTAAGAGCTGACGTTCTTTTCAGCTAAGGATAATGGAATTCAGTGGGACAAGGCTAATGCTGGTTAATGCTAAGAGATTAAATATTCAGCTGTATCATAAGCAGAATGCGTTTAGGATCCTTCATCTTAGCATGTCTCAAAAAAGCAAATCCTGAAATATGAATCACAGGTTTTAAAATAACATATTTCCATTATGCTAAAATGAACAATGATTAAAATTAATTTGTTTTTTGTCTGTCTCACCAGTGAGGTAATTTCCTCACTGTAATGAGGACTTAAATATTAGCTCAAATGATAACACGCACATTTCATTTAGGAAAAAAATCTGTTGTATTTTGATTCCCTGTTCCCCCCTCTAATGGCGTTTGCAGAGTTCCTAGGACACATTACTCTGATATATACAGGTGAATGGTACACAATAGCTAATACAACCCTGATAGTCTCTTGGTCCTTTTAGTGGTGTACAGCAACTGCTATAAGGGCAGCCAGGGAATAATGGAAGGACACAGAGCGTTTATAATATTTTTTCACAGTGCTTTTCAAGCAGTCTGTAATCATTCATTCCTTTGTGTTGTGCTACTCTTGTGCTCCTTGCATTCCTGTCTGCTTTTTATAGATGAGGGAAACAAGTCTCAGAAAGTTACATGAAGTGACCAGAAGCAGTTACGTGCGTACCAACATCTACAACATTAACACTGAGACAGTTATAGCTGAACACGGAATAGATCGCAAATTTGTCTCTCAGATTTGTATTTAAGTTGTTGAATTTTATTGAGGTTTAATGCCATGTTCCAAACATGAGTTATTTTTAAGTTTGTATTAGGAAATTCTCATCTTGTGAGAATTTACTTTAAGGCTTAGAGACAGAAAAACTCTGGAAACCCTTGAAAAAAAAATCGTCTCACAAGGGAAAATTTCACTCAGTATTTTTCAAAATGATGGTGAATTTAAGGAAGTGGTGAAAATTCCCTTCCTCGGTGTACAGCTTCTTCCAGGGATGAATGTCAACCATGTGCCCAGTGACATAAATGCACCCAGGGATTTTTCAGAAAATATGCATTTCTTGTAACCATTTCCTTCTATTAACAAATTCTTCCCATCATTTGCAATGATAACCTTTTAATTTTCTTTTTAGATGGTTTCCATTTTGGAAATGGATCAGTGAGTCTCCCCATACAAAGAGATTATAAAGAGAACCTGAAATTTTTTTTGTCAATGCAGTCTCAGGAGACTTCCATTCCTAGGATGCCATGTTTTGTTATGAGGCAGCTAAACGTATAGCTTACATTTGTCACACTATAGATTGATGTTAAATAATTAACTCTTGTCACTTAAAATGGTCTACAGTCAATACAGTAAACTAGACTAAAGCTGTTTCAGCTATGCCATAAGATGATGGAAATGAAAAATGTACAAAAAATGAGACAAGGCAATATTTTAAGGTCCAGCAACTGGACCTAAGACCTTTAGAGCTGGGACAGTGTTATTCTTCTTAATTGCACTCAACTGCAGTAGAGCTATAGCTCTGTGGAAATAATCAATGTCTTTACTCATTCTGTGAATTCAGTAGGTCAAATTTAACAAAAATAATGTTATCACAAAAAGTATCAGAAATTTATAGAATGTGCTCATTCTCCTATAGTTCTAGGAGAGGAGCACACCAGATTCGGAGCTTCAGAACCACTTCCCTGCTTCCAGAGTACTCATATGAGCTTTGAGAAGTTCCCATCATGGAAAAATGAATAGCTTGCTATTGACGGCAACTAATTTCTATTGAGCTCTAATTTCTTGTTTGATTTACTTCCCATCTGTACAAAGATTTCTTCACAGCACACAGGAGTGTAAGACAACACAAAAGACTGGAGGATTAGAGAGAAGAAAGAGAACAACAGGGCACTAATAAAAGTTTATTTCATAGAATTGTAGAATACCCTGAATTGGAGGGAATGCACAAGGATTACTGAGATGTCGTTATTTCAATAGTGCCAAGCTCCCTCTGTTATATATATAGTGAAGAAAACGCTTTGGTATATGGGACTTCTGGCTTAGCAGGCAGTAATTACTTTGCAAATTTTTAGACACATGATAACAGATTGGTTTATAAAGAGGTGGTAAAAAAAAAAAAAAAAAAAGGTGATGCAAGGGCTATGTGAATATGGGCATTTATTGAGAATGGAAATGCTTGGGAGGAAATGGGGGAAAAGACTGAGTGAAGCTGCTGTCTGTATAAATACAGGTGAGAGATCACTTTGAGGAAGAGTAAGCTGAGAAAGACCTTGAGGGTGGAGACAGAGAATTATGTTTCTGGAAAGAGTGCTAGGCTGGAATGGAATGGGATGAATGAGAGAGGCTGACAGGCAGTGATGATGCAGGAGCAGAGCTCAGCCACACTGTGGATGGGTTTAAAGAGGAATAACTAATCCTGTCAAGAAAGTGGGGGAAGGATTCTAAGATGCTTGTGGCCTAGTGGAGACCACTGGCAGAGTGAAGAGCTAGGAAAAATGGGGCAAAGTAAGTTTTCCATGTATGTAGTTATTCCAACATAAGGTCATCAAATGAATGACTCTTGTCAATATCTTCTGGGTGCAGCAAGAGGAAACTACAAGCTTCGTCTGTAATCTGTTTTCCTGTGTATAGCAGCAAAATGTGAAGAGTTTAGAGCTTTTTTTGTCCCCAGAAGACTATTCAGGGGAAGTCACAGAAGGGCTCATGATCTGTTTTCTAACAGACTATCAGCTTTACTTACTGTAATCAAGCTTTTAGTAGAAAGACCTACTGCAACTGCAAACTGATGCAAACATTTACGAGCACTCTTTTGATGTTCCTTAACCTTTTTTCACCAATTGTAGGAAGCCAACAGCTCAGCTGATTACACTTATAACCCATTTCTCTGCCACCTGAGAGAAATGACAGTATTAACCTAGTCTTCCCACCCCAAAGAGGTGACAGCTCCTTGCTTGGTCTTATGTCTCCTGAGGCTGACAGCCTGTAAACTGGTTTTCTGTCACCAAAGCAAATGATGGCCTTTAACTGGGAGCCAGACGCTACAGCCACCACTCCATCACTTCAGAGAATGACCAATATAACCAGTTTTCAGTCCTTCAACAGCATGACCTCCAACTCTTTGCAGAAATGGGCTATCTCGCACACTGGCATCCTGCTCTTTCAGGGTACGACAGTTCTTATTCTAATTTTAATATCTATCTTTTAAGAAAATAATTTATGGCAAAACCCTCTGAAGTATTGTCTTCATCATGGAATTGTGCTGAATTATTGTTCTGCCCACACAGAGAAAAGGAGCAGCAAGTCAAAGATTTAGCAATTTGGCATTGATTTCTGTCACTTGGCAGCAGAATACCATTCATGTTGAGAGGCGGCTGCCCCCAGAGTGCCCAAAAGAGGGGGAGGCTGTCATCTCCTGAGCGCTCTGCTCAGTCCCTCTCCTTCCACCATCTGTCTGTCAGCACACTTCATGAATCCCCAAATATTGTTTCTCACAGCTTTCTAAAATGCTGAATTTTGAAGACAGTTCAGTCCCTACATGCGTACACACAAAACCCCAAACTTGAAGTAAGAGAAAGCAACTATCTGCTTGTGAGTGTGTGTGTATCTGAAGGGATTTAAAGGAAGGAGAACGTATCCTTAAAAATTCATCACTGCTGCCAAACTTATTGTTTCTTTTGCTTAAGAACAGTAGGGAAAACAACAACAACAAAGCCAACACACATTAAAAAGCATCTGTCATGAAATGCAATGTGAAATACTTCTGACCATCGTGGTCTTGGTTCTCTGGAGCCTCAGTAGCTGCTCTTCTCTTTGTTTCAAATGTTTGTGTTAGCCACCAGCTAAAGATTGAGCTTGTAGACTTTAGGTCCGAGAGATGAATTAGTATTTTATACAAAGTGTTTTTAAATATTCCAAATATGTTGTTAGCCCTGATTTGTTTGGCTAGGATGTGTTTTGTTTGCTTTAAAAAAGAGGATGCTTTGAGGTTATTACTGTAGTTGTGCGGTGAGAAAAGGATTGTTTTTTGGAGTGATTTCCATTTAGACAAAGAGACCTCATCCAATTTCATCCCCAGTCAGAATGACGTATTACTTGAGTCTATACGTGAATCTAGACTAAAAGACATGAAATGTTCATTGGGCAATTATCTTTTGATGCTGAGTACTGCAGCGGTTGTCTGCAGCTTCTAAGGCCGCACACAGCCACAAACACTATCATCAAAGTACATCTCACACAGTCACCTTGGAAAGGTGTAATCCCAAGACTACAGAGAGCAGATCTCAGCTCTGAGCTCTGTTACAGGGAAAAGAAATGAAAGCTGTGGCAATGCAAACACTGTGCAGCCAGGCATGCCGTATCCCAGTCAGGGGATGTTTGGCACTGGTACTTGTCAGCAGCCTGCTCCCACAGAGGATTTTAGCAAACCTCTTGGATTCCCAGGATGGAGCTCTAGAGTTGCCCTCATTTTCTTCACTTTAATGCCACAAATGGTTAAATTACTCTGCTTGTTGAACCAGCACGTGCTGAAAGGTTTCAGCTCATTTGCAGCCTGAAACATCACACAGCTTTGTAGTAACAAACATTTTGAGACAAATCATCCACAGGAACATCAAGGTTATTCCTGACCAAAGAAATTATGTTCAGAGCAGTCCTTGGGGTCCCTGTCCAGCCTCAGCACAGGGAGATGGGAGCTGGTGCCGGCAGGACAATGAAAGTCAATGGATTTCAGCTTGTGCACAGCTCCTCATTTGCCTTGATTTAAAGGTCCCAGTCTCAGCCCTTTATGGTGTATTTAGGCTTCCTTATAGGCCTCCAAGGGACTGCAAGCTTCCATATTCCTTAAAAGTATACCTTGTTGCTGTAATTGAAGCCATTTTGTTACTGTAATTCCTCCCTAATATTACAGTTCTAGTCAAGTGTTCTTTCCCTCTGGAGGCATCAATTATTATGGGTTTTGAACAGGCCTCCCTTCAGTATACGTATTTTCACTCCCAGTGCCAGAATCAGGTCACTGTAATTCTCTTTCATAGTAAAACACTATCCCTTCTTTTTTCTTTCAAACCTGATGTATAACACATGTAGTCACAACTAATTTCATGTCTTACCTCACAATAAGCTATTTAAGGTGATTATCATTCTTCAGAAAAACTAAAGAATGCTACGGGTTTCATAGTATTTCCTATGCTTTCTAAGTATTTTATTAAAGCATTGAATGTTCAAAGTCCAAGGAGACAGTTATAAAGTTTATGCAGGTACTGAACCCGTGTAGATTTGGGCACTGGGGAAAGAGCAGAGAATCAAGTCCCAACAGCACACTTACTGAAAAGCAAACTGCACAGGGTTCATTGGCTAACCCTTGTGTGTGAACCAGAGGTTTTCACTATGTGGTGTGTTGATGCCTGGTCCCCACACCTCCATTGGACTCCCTGCTGTATGCCTGTTTGTATCTTGATCTCCGTGACATCTCCGAGGATAGGGAGGGATAAAATATATTGCAGACTGAGAACTGAACTCTGGATTTGAGGAGAGGACTGAACCCATGGCGTAGCCAAGTCACTGTCACTGTGCAACAAACAGTATGTGAATGGTAGGTCTTTTTGCTCTTCTCCACCAGCCAGAGAGAGAAGCCTGTGGTTGGGATGCATAGCTATTTCAGGCAGAAAGTGGTGCAGCTTCTGTCCCCATGGACCAGCACTGGGCTCTGTTTGCTGCTGCAGGAGAACTGTAGAGAACGGACAAAGAGGTCCCATGTTTGCCCTGGCAAGGTTTGTGCTAGGGAGGTTGTCCTGACACTTGCTGAACATGAGACTGTACTGTAACAAGTATGAAAACTGGTATTTGCTTCACAGTGTTAAAATGAAGCACAGTTCTGCATTTTTATGAATGGTTCCCCTATGAAACTCTAAAGATGCTTAACTCAGATGGATGTATGTAGTAGTTATCACTGTGCCATCTGCCCTAAAACTTGCACTTTTCATGAGATGCCACTGCTGGGACATCTGGCACTAAAAATATGTTTTCTGCATCATCTCACAATTGAGGAGGATGCAATGGTTGTTCAGCTCCACAGGAGACTCCTTGAAGCATCCCTCTGTTATCTAACAACTTCTGCAAAGTATGGCACTAAGCTGGCCAGGGAATGAATAATGCTATTAGTGGAAGGCTGTGTTTTTGCTTTATGGGTTAGAGTGTTGTTGGAAGGGAGTGGTGCTAGTGTGATGGATTGATTGATGTATAGCCAGCCTGTCCTATATCCTATAAGTCAATAGTTGGTGTGATAGGACTAAAATGACTGTGTAATATACTGTAAGTCAGCTCCTATTATACAAAGGCTAAAAAACTGCAAAATCAATTCACATCTATATTTCTCAGGCAAGTCTTCTGAAATAGCTTCTGTATAACTTGAACCTACCATATATTGGAATTTCCTCCTTAATTCACAGAGTATTTTTCTCTCCTAAAGTTGCACACAAAATAATGTGTCTTGAGACTGAGCAGTTACAACAAACTTCTGCCAATTGTCAGCTGCATCTTGATGTATAGGTGTGAGATTTACCAAACTGAGGAGGAACTGTCCCTTCGCCATGGCTGGACAGAATGGAATCAGTGCTCCTTTGTGCCAGGTAATTTTTTCCACTTGTGGCAAAAGCCATTGCATGAGCCTGTGTGCTTCTTTGTAGGAGGTGGAGCTGTGCCGTGTTAGCAGCCAGGAGAAGCTGGGACTGACTGTCTGCTACAGAACCGATGATGAGGAAGACACAGGGATCTACGTCAGTGAGGTAAAGATATGGGCTGGGGAGGAGGGAACACATCAGGGAACATGAGAGCAAGTGCTCTGAGACCAGGCTGCAGAAATGTCGGCCACGAGCCAGCATGTGTCACTTCCAATTCATTTAGATTATCAATTTAAATTGTGTTTCTCAAGTAGTGTAATTATTACTAGCACGCTTCTTTAATCCTAATGCTTTTAACTAAAACATCATAGTTAGGGAAATACAAAGCAGCCTGAGCATGGTCTGAATTTTGAAAGAAACCTGCCCTTATATGGGAAAGCAGGCAGAATTTTAAGAGAGAGCCTACTCCACACCCTGCTTGCATTTCATCCTGTCACAGCCTCAGTAGTCCTTATTTTATTTGTTTGTGGGTTTCATACAGTGATGACATAACAGACATACCACAGTTGGATGAAAAGAATAGCCTGGGAGATCAACATGTCAGAAATACTGACCTCTCCTAATAATTTTTGTATTTTTATCAGTCAAGAAAGAGAGTACTGGGTATTGAGATGAGCAGAACCCTGAATTTTCCAGTAACTTACAAGGAAAACATGGCATCCTACACATATCCTGAGGTGTTTCACAATGTCAGTCCAGAAGACTTCCAGGCATGTTAATTCCCTTTGGGTCTTCACTTATGTCCAAGATGGTTGTTTTCCTGGATAAAGCAGAACTCTTGTGAGTCCAAGCTCACTAATGATTGTTCTAGTTTCCCAGATTGTCATTTTTATGACTTGTTGTACTGTATTCTGGGTGAAGCTCACAGACAGAATTAATTGGTAGAGAGTTTTCTCCTACTTAATAAACAAGGATGAAGAGAAAGTTCGTCTTTCACAGGCCAGAAACAGTGTCAAAGAAGCTGAAAAGCACAGCCATAGAACTAGTATAAGGAATTAACATAAGTCTTCCAACAGTTGTATGGATGCTGCTGTTAAAGTCTGACCTTGTGAAGAGAAAATAAGATGCAGGAACCTTCTAATACACTCCAGAACTATACGTGAAATGTGCTGGTTTTCCTACATGGTAGAAATTTCTCAGACTTTTTTTTAAGTGACTGCAATTGTATTGTCTTTCATACTTGATTAAACATTTAAGAAATATTTTTTTCTATGATAGTGCACGAGAAGAAAATGATACCTAACAGCTGCAGAGGATATAACCTGCAAACAAATGCTAAACTCAAATGTTTTGTATGAAAAAATAGCTTATGGCATGATGAAGCAAAATAAATGATTCAAGATATCCATCGAATGAAAGGTGATAGATCGAATTGCCCTGCAATGAATAGCAGGTCATTGCTCAGGGATGAGCTATAGTGACTTTGATAAACTGTTAATGGAGCTCTAAACTTCTATTTAGGTTAAACTAACTTAAAATTAACTGGCTCAAGCCAGAAACATTATACTGAACTTGTGAGTGATCTATACAGAATAGATCCTTTGGGGTTTTTCACTGTTCCCTTGAGAACTGCAGAATTTCAGAGGAAATAACAGCTTGATAACTGAAGCAATCATTTAGTAGTAAATATTTTCATGCAAGAAAAATAATCCTGCTTTTTTCCTAAAGACAGGCCCATTTGTATGGTGGTATCAATGGCTTTAGAATCACCGCAGCCCGTAGTGAACTTCCAGAGCAGAGGATCTCTGTAGTTAATTCTTCGTGCTCTGACAGCTGAAGGTTAATGCTTGACAGTGGCATAGAAAAGTATTAATCTGACAATGATGTGCTCCCAACCCTTTCAGTCTTTAGGTTTTTATCTGAAACAAGCTTATACGATTATTTAATGAACTATTGAGTTCATGGGGTTGTAAAGAAAGATTTAAACTGCCTCTGTACAGAGCAAAAAAGGCATGTTTTCAAATTCAGCAGTTGTGATTGGTTTCCAGTAAAAATATTTTTGTGTTCAGTTACTGAATGTTGTCCTATGCAGGTGGATCCAAACAGCATTGCTGCCAGAGATGGACGGATCCGTGAAGGAGACCGCATTTTGCAAGTATGTGACAATAGCCTCTTAAACTCTTTCTTCAAACATACAGAGCTGTCTTCTCCATGGACTGTTAATGAGGGAAGGTAGTTCTCTTTGTTACTGTGATCGATGAGAAAATCCATGTCTGTCTGTTTTTTAACACAATAGCTGGGAGCTAAAGTGCGTGTACTGAAAAATGAGAATGACAAACTTGTTCTGGCTCATGCCCTTATATCCCGTGTATCTCATTGCTGTATTTATTAGCAAATCTCATTTTTCCTATGTTCATCTCAGTGTCAGATTTGAAATAGGGATTCAGAAAACATAAATACAGGTGTCAGAAAGTTGCTGATCATTCACTGATTGCATAAATTTGGGTGAAACTCACTCAAGCTGAGCATTGATGGTAAGAGTTTTCGTACAAAAGATGTGTTGTCCATAATGGATGATCTTGAATGTACTTGAGCAGGATGTTCACTCAGCTTTTGCTAACATTTTCTTTTTTTCTGACAATAAAACAACACTGTTGGGGGTTCCTTGCTAATCTACCATCTTGGCTTTTTTCTTCCCTTTGCTTACGGTTGATCTTCTCATTCAGAGAGCTGCCCCTGCAGCTGTCCTGCACATAGGTTTGTGCAATAAGTCACAGCACCCATAGTCCAGGTCTGGAGGAGGGAAGGCAGGTAGTGTATGGAGAGGGGAATAGCTGGTATGGCAGTAGGTTTGTGTTCTGAACTGTCAGCGACAATTCTGAACTGATGACAAAATCACAAAATAGCTACCAAAAATCAGTCAATTGGAAACTTCTCTATTATAGCATCTTAGGTCTGGTTTCCAGTCTATTTCCCTTGTATTTTTATTTTATTTTTCCAGAAGTAGCTCCTGGTAATGACAGGTTGCTTTTCTGTAAACAGTTTTGGAATTGCCCTTTCTAACGTTAAGTTAGGTTTCTGGTTGTCACAAGTTCCTTCTCTCCAGTCTTCTCATTTTTGCAGCCAGCATCTTTGCTGAAATCTGTAGTCGTATTTCACACCCTTGTATCAGCTTTGGAATTGTAGCTAATCTCCTGAGCACAAAAGAATCGGGCTGTGGGACCACACTGCCAACTAGGAATAGGAGTGGAAAAGTCAGTGTGCTGTTTTCTGTGTCTTTTTATAAAATATCCATTGAAGGAAGTAAATAGAATATATAGTGGTGTTCTTAACTTTAAAATTTCAGAAAAATATCTTGTTTATTCAACCAACTAGAAACCATGTTCATTCCTCCTCTATGCACTTTAAGTAAATTGAGGGTAGATTCATTTCCTGCTATTTTCCTTTATTTCTGAAATTTCTGGATGAAGTGGAAAGCCAGGAGCAGTTCAGGCAAACATTCTCAAATTCCTTATGAAATTCATTTCAATTGTGAGTAAAGACTCCAGAGGTGAGAGAAAGCATAGGTAATTCCACCGTGTTTTTGTAGGCTGGAGCATTACTTTAATGTCAGTGCTGATATATAGCTATGAGTTTGATCATTAAAGTTAATACCCAGAGAGTTATGTGGGGTTTACTTTCATATCTGAAAGCACATTGACCCTCTATCTACTCTTATTGATGAGATAACTCAGAGAAATAGAAGGTGACAGTGCCATTATTGGGGATTATACTGAGGCTGGGAGCAAGGCAGAGCTGTGAGCTGGGGGCATTTGCTGGGGGCAGCAGATGGCATTGGTCACAGCTATAGGGGGATACTGTTTTGTGCATTTCTCATGAAACTACAGTGAATTTCCTCAAGAGGCTGGAACTGTCCCCTTCTCATTCTCACAAACATCACACAACCTCTCCAGTCACCTTCACAGTCCTCTTAAAGATCTTAAGTCTGGATACTTCATGTCAAATATTATGAAGCCAAGGGAAAGGATATATTAGGACAGTCACAGTGAAACCTGCCTAAACTTCTGCTGGTTTTAGCTGTGGAACTCCAGTCTAACCGATGCTGTCCTCAGAGATGCAATCTCCATGACTGAAGTCCTACTCGTTCCCCAGTGATGGTTCCACTGGTGTGCAGCCAGCAGGGCTGTGGTCTCCAGAGTGGGAAAAGGGACGGTTGTCCAGCTGATAGGACTTGTTGAAGCAGCCACTGTAGCTTGGGGTGTTTGGACAAGCTGGAGATCTGCTCCTGTCTCTCAGAGGCTATGTTGTGGCATTTTGGGTTAGGGCAGGTCTGTGTCACCAACAACTTGCCTGGTCTCCTACAGACTATTGTTACCCTTTGTGTAACCTCTGTAGTGTCTCAAACATTTACTCATTGCCATTTGGATGCTCAGGGTAGAACAGGGTTTTCTTTAATCAGAGTTAAAGCTGTGTTTTTGTGTCTTAATTTTCAGGCTTACACACACATGCAGAAGTATAACATTCTCTTTACTTTTCATACAGGAAATTCCTGCTACTTATGAGAGATGAAGTATTGGGCACGGTATTATTTGCCCCAAATGTTCATATCTTTCTATCTTCCCATTTTGTTTTCACCCATTTTCAAACAGACTAATTATTTTTTCACTACCACGATTGGAATAATCCACTTCTTTGGATTCGGACAAAACTAAATACGTATGGAAAATACAATTTGCACATAGTCACAGCCATGTCTGTTTCGATGAGGTGATAGAACAGCAGAAAGGTAGCAAGAACAGCACATTCTTATTGGAGAACTACTTCTATTTTGATTACCCCTTGGCAAGGGGGATACATATGTTTTGTGTGATTCTGGATACTAATCTGTCCACACAAATATGAAATGATTAAATGGAGCAGCAATAAGCAGTGGCCTGTAAGTATTGCCTGGCAAGAGATAATGCTGCAGCTCCCTAATTGGCCCTCTATGCGCACACAGTGTGACTGATTTCAGCTGCGGTATTACCAGTCTTGCTTCCACCAGCACTATTATCTCAGAGTGACACTTCCATTACTCTGAACGAAGAAAGATGAACGTCACCTGTCAGGGGCTGGTTAATTGTGTTGCTAGATGTATGTTACCAGGGCGCAGGTTGGACATTTATGAACATAACTGCTTCCTCTGATGTCCGCCATCCTTCAGCGATCGATACAGCTCTTACAGTAAGCGCATAATTGAGTGAAGGCACTTACCACTGAGGGGCTGAAGATGAGCCCGTTGTGCGAGTTTCATTGTCCATACATTCACCACAAATGAGCTGATATTTGCCCTTTATTGTGTGTTGCTTTGTGGAAATAGAAACTAATGTGCCACTTTCATTTGTTTTCTAGATTAATGGGCAAGATGTCCAGAACCGAG
The DNA here is from genome assembly GCF_016699485.2 of Gallus gallus. Classification (NCBI taxonomy): domain Eukaryota; kingdom Metazoa; phylum Chordata; class Aves; order Galliformes; family Phasianidae; genus Gallus; species Gallus gallus. The sequence continues at coordinate 29,416,687 of NC_052532.1, forward strand.
AAGAGGCAGTGGCATTGCTCTCCAGTGATGAATGCAAGAAAATTGTGTTGCTGGTTGCAAGGCCAGAACTGCAGGTTAGAGTAAATAGATGCACTGAGCCAGGACCTGGGTTATACTGTACTTCACTGTCACTGTAAGAAATGAACTGCTGAGAAGGAGGAATGCCAAAGTTCCTAACAAAAGGAGGAAAAAGATAGTTGCAGAGCTTTGCCCCTTTATAGCCAACAGAGGAAATTATGTGATATTGCCAGGGCTTCTTTGCCCAAAGCTAAGCAATTATTTTCAGCAGACAAAATAAGCAGGTATACAAATAAAGCTGACAGCACTAATATGATATTAGTAAAATATGAAGTAGAACTTGAAAACTATATATTGCTTGTTTGATGATTCTTAGTTGTTCTGGGGATAAACTTCCCATGCTTACCTCAGTCATTTATACAAGCTTACTCAAAGCTGTAGTTTTTCACTGGTGATGGCTCTTTTTATTCTATGCACTTGTAAGCAACTGTTCATTTATGTACCAGTTATGGAAATTTCACTACAGTACCATTCAGCAGCTCTGGATCTAATAGTTTTCAAAGTACCCTGGTCACAAAATAATGCTGGTACATTACAAATCATATCTCAGGAGGTGCTTTTTCAGAAGCTTTTAGAAATATTTCAGTGGTGCTAAAAAGAAAATTATGCCATGCCAAGAATATTTTATATCATTGCAGGGGGAGGTATTAGGTAGATCATCAAACTAAAGGAGAGGTAGAGTGGAAGAAGAGTACTGTTTGTGCTTCCCTTTATATGCTGTTTTTAAGCCACTGCAAAGCAAAAGAGACATTATACTGTCACTGTTCTCTCCATCTGTCAGCAGTTCAAACAAAGTTGGTTATGTTGCCATTTGTCTCCTATGATATTGATCTGATATTTCTCAGTTTTGCTAGCTGCATACTCTGTATAAATGAAATTGAGTAAGTGTAATTCAGTGCCACTTGGAATCTCCACTTCAGTCCAGTAGTTATGTAAGATTCACAATTTCAGCATTTATTTCCTTTATGTTTTTCATCAATCTGAGCAATTCCCATAAAGATGGTGACATACTGTACAGCAAAAAAAGCTGTGCACCAGTGTATATTGTGAAATTGTAGCTCACACTGGAAGTTGCAGAAGTTTTAAAGACTTTTCAACATTTTTATTTTTTGATTTTTCACTCAGATTTTGTTGTTCTATAGGAGACAGAAACCCACCAACTAATAAAATGCATACTCAGGGAAAGTCTGTTTTCTGTATTTGTTTAGATTGGTGAACATTAGAAAAATTATGTTGATATGACATAAGGAATTACTTTCTCATACCATTATTGCTTCCCATACTGATGCTTCTTCCATATCACATGACACAGTGTTCTTTGGTTTGCTGTTTTTTTTTTTGTTGTTTGTTTTTGTTTAGTTTGATTTGTATGTTCTAAGTACATATTTATGTAAAACTGAAGAAACAGCCATAGTACATCAGAAGTCAGGCTGCTGCAAACCTATTTCAGCTAGCTGTTTTGCTTGGACTCTGGTAAAAGATAGAAGGATTAAGCAGGCTTTTATTTTCAGATAGAAAAAGGCATTGTCAGTATTGCAATCTTGAAGGCTGACTGCTGAGTACATTCATTGGGCCACAGGGAAGAAAACCTTCTTTGGCCATGTATTTGTGTGGTGAATACTGATGGATAATTAAGTTTTGAAGTGTATCACCAAAGGGGTGCCTAACCTGTTCAATATGGAAAGAAATAGCACAAGCAGGTGAATTAACATGTGTACAGTGCACAGAATGAATGTAGTGCACATGTATGCTAAAGTATATATTATCTTTATTCTAAAAGTGTATCTTAGGGATTCACATTAAGTTAAATTCATGGCCTGCCATGATCAAAGCAGCAGATTTACCCAAGTGAGATCCATCTTTCATTCTCCAGATTTTGTTATCTTTGCAATTTCCTCAAATGTGACAAATTAAACTGCATTCTTCATAGTAGAGAAGGACTGTGTTCCTGCTTTCCTTGGGAGGAAAAGCAAGTGAGAACAGTAAACAAAACTAGTGGTCAATACTAGATGTTTCAGAGAATGGCTTATAAGTCCCTTTAAGGACAAACAAAAATTACATGTCCTAAAGAAAAGAAAAGAAAAAAAAAAAGCCTCCTTCCTTCTAACCTTGAGCTGACTTTGCCAAGAAAAACTATGGAAGATTTATGTTTGGCAAAAGCAGAGTAGACATTTTGAAGGAAACAGTGATATCCTACCAGCATTCAGGCATAAGTAAGTACCACACAACACTGATCACTCTCCATGTAGTTTTGAACTACCACTTGCTGATTTGCTTAAGTGTGCTTTGATGCCGTGGTGGCACTTCTGCTGGAGGTGGTGACCTGTGTTGTACTGATCTGGCTGCCTTGAGACATGAATAGTTGGTACTGTTGTCACTGTCAAGTGCTTAGGAATGTGCTGTCCTTTTGTCACCTTCCTCTTCCAGTTCTTTTACCAGTGACAGAACAATAAATATTGCCTTCTGCTCTTTTCCCACCATTACAGCCTTTACAGGAGTGTCATTGACTGGTATTTTCCCTTTCAGTGCAGTGCACCATCTGGCGAGGGATTACAAATACAAATGGACACATGCCATATACACATGAGCACAATGAGCAAAATGAGAAGAGGAGCATTCTAGGGCAGGGGTGCTGGTTTTGTTAGTGTAGAAAGCTGTGAAGGGGGCAAATGGGATGTGGAGAGAGGGTGGTATGCTCACTAGATGAAAAATGCAGCATTCCCTCCTATCCTTTTGCAAGACTGTCTTCATTGAATGATCAAGTATTACACTTAGGGAAAACACAAACAGATAAGGCTTGTTTCCAGGCACACTGTAAGAACAACTATAACTACCCTTCCAGTCACCACATCTGCCTATTGCCATCCTCTCTATGTTTGTTTGCCTTGAAGATCAATGGGGAAATTGCAGTAGAAATGCAATGCAAGGCTGTTATTGAGGGTGCAGCACTAGGGTACAGCACTGGGGTGGAGGCTGTTGAGAGAAAGCACCCGGCTGTCTCATGGCCCTATTAGTAATGATGCCGCTCTTTCAGCGCTGGGGCTCTTGGCGGTAATGAACATGACAGCTTCAGGATTATGCACTGTGCCTTTCATACCTTTTGAAAAGAGAAAATGTCTGTGCTGTGCAGTCTCCTTCATTATGAAAGAAAATCAGTCATACTGTTTCAAGAAAGGATAAAAGGCATGAGAGTCCCATTTTTTATCTTTCTTCTTCCTTTTTTGAGAAGCGGAGTCCTACCGCCTGGCTTTCTGAAGTGAATCATTATGATAAAAAGAACTAGTCAAGCATTGCCATTCGGGTTTACCCTATTTTAGCGTGTGTCCTTGCTGACATAATATAATGTACTAATGTATTGTTTGCAGCTGGAGGAAGGGTGGCTGGATGATGAAAGGAATGAATTCTTGGAGGAGTTGAACTTGGAAATGTTGGAAGAGCAACATAATGAAGCGATGCAGTACACAGCCAATGAGGTGGAGCAGGTAGGACTGCTACTAAGTGTGTCATTTGAAATTTTGCTGGGTATACTTCATACTAATAGAGAATGAAATAGTACACTGTTAAATGGAGTCAAAAGCTTTGGCAGAATTTTATCTCTAAAATGCTCTGAACTACACTATGCTGTAGGTAAAGCAGAAGGGAACAATATATTGGGGCCAAGTATGATAACTTACCAAATGATTTGGGAAGCTCTGATAAGTGCAGATTTCTCTCTCTCTCGGGGTTTTTTTTTTTTCTTTTTTTCTTTTTTTTCTTTTTTTTTCCTTTTTTCTTTTTTTCTGGGCTCTCCAAATATTTGTTGCTTTCTTTGATTCTGAAGTCTTTGGGCTTTATGGTGATGAATTAGTGAATTGGATCGGTGTGGCTTGTAGAGCTCTGAGCTGGGATGGGTGCCACTCTTTTTGTACACATGCAAAGTATGAGCCAGCCCACGAACCAGGGAGCATGTAAGCTAACTTATAAATGAGATGGAAGAGGCGTTTAAAAGAAACAACAGGTGTTTTGGTAACACAAGTGTATTTTTCTTACACCAGCAGTGCACTGTTTATCATTTGTTTTGTTAATGGAAACAAAGATGCATACTGTTAACACAGTCTCAGATCGCTGCTATCCTTTCATCTGCCCATATGTGCTGTTAGCGGTGCAGCTCTGGCAAAGTTACACGTGCAGCCCTCAGTCGTACAGTTTAATCAAAGGATCTTCAATAAAACTGTGCTTCATTGTGAAAGGCGTAAGTGACCTTATCCGTTCCTGAAGCAGATGATCTGTCAGCATGCACACCCGTGTGGAGCCAAGGACATAATATCCCACCACATCTCCTAGCTTCTGCGTGTGTGCAGCTGGGGAAAAACTCTTTTTCTAACCACAGAACTTTCCAACTTGAATTTTTTTCCCTGTTTTGAATTGTTTGAAAGCAAAGCCTGAGGCATTTTCCTTTGAAGTGAAGAGGGAGAGACTCTGAGAGCCTTCCTTCTTCTGGATATCAGGGAATTTATTTCACAGACTCACAGGATATCCTAACTTGGAAGGGACCCACGAGGATCATCGAGTCCAACTCCTGCCTCCACATAGGACCACCCAACATTCAAACGCTGTTATGTTTGAGAGCATTGTCCAAACACTCCTTGAACTCCTACAGCCTTGTGCTATCCCCACGGCCCTGGGCAGCCTGTTCCATGCCCACCACCCTCTGCTGCAGACCCTTTTCCTGAACCCCAGCTGCCCTTCCCCTGACACAGCTCCATGCCGTTCCCTCGGGCCCTGTCGCTGTCACACAGAGCAGAGCTCAGCGCTGCCCCTCCGCTCCCTGTGAGGAGCTGCAGCAGCCATCAGGCCTCCCCTCAGCTTCTCTGCTCTGGGCTGAGCAAACCCAGGGACCTCAGCTGCTCCTCATACACCTTGCCCTCTAGAATCTTCACCACCTTCGTAGCCTTACTTTGGGTATTTGCTAGTAGTTTTATGTCATCTTTATATTGTGGAATCCAGAACTGCTCACAGTATTTGTCTGATGGGAGACCCAGCTTCAAATCCTGCACTGCCTCATCCATGCTGGGGACTTGAACTTGTTTCTAGCCTATTCCATCCCCACCTCTCCTCCTACCTTGATGCTGTTGATAACTCCCGTTAAATCTATTCACTTTACACAAATTAAATATTCATTGGGACAGAGACACTGATAGAATAGCTAAGCAATTAAGTCTATTATCTGGAATATGATAGATCAGATTACAAATCCTTGATCTTACAAGCATTTAATTATTCACACCAAGTGGAATAACTCCAGTGTCAGAGGTGAAGGGAGCCTTACAATGGAATGTGCAATGGCCTTTTAGTTATGATTCTCTTTTCCAGGCAGTGATCCAAGTCTTGCTTTCCCAAGTTGAATGTGCTAAATACTGCACTGCTAACCAGCCTGACCTGAGATTTGGCATCTTTTTCTATTTTTTTAACCAGAAATTGTAGCTTGAGTACCCAAAGATTTCCTGTCAGAAAGAACACTTGTTCTTTGCCAAGCATTATGCTTCGTGCAGAGAGATTTTCACTCTCTTCTGAGGAAAATTCTTTGATCAGATCTGCCATGAAACCCTTTTTAACCCCTGGCACAACATTCTGGGACCTCTGAAATTGCAGTTGTGATTTTCCACTCCCAGTGTCTTTTCAAACTTTGTTTTTTTTTGTTTTATTTTTTTTTACTGAATTTGGTTTGTGGTTAGTGTTCATTACTGAATGGTGATGTTCTACGTGGCAGTTTCATCAAACACTGTGTGATTTTTTTTTTCCCACTGAGGTCTTTGAGTAGGAATATTTTTCCCCTATTGAGATTTTATATTATGGCAGAAGAGAGCTACACTTGAAAAGATTATGGTCTGTAAGTAGGTGTCTGACATTGCATTGCTTGAAGTAATTCTAGGACAGCCAGACAGTTCTTTGCCCTTCTGATGAGTAATTGAATCAACCAAATGCAGCTAGATGTGTAATGGGGCGTTAGTAATTTGTGACAGCTGCTGTCTCTCCAGACTCTATGTAATGACTCAGCAACTCAGAAAACTAGTTCTTTACTCTGTTCCTAGCCTTGTTAGGCTAGGAAATCAAGCAGTTTTCCGGTGAATCATATAATACAGTGGAGTAATGAAACTGCTCTCATTGCAGCTGCAAGTGGCCAAGTTGAGTAGCCTTAAGCTCCCTGGTTGGCCACAGAGATTTTGCTGCAACATTAGCATTAATTTTTGTGAACACAGTCTTCTGGTTTCATAATCACTGGCCATCATGAATCTTATGATCTGCAGGAATGAATGCGTATAGTAGCAGGCTATCCTTCCAAATATGGATCTTTTTTATCCAACACCATTTTAACATGTGGTGTGAGCTGTCAGAGAAAAAAATTGGTAGTTTGTAAAAGAAGAATGGTATAGAATTAAGTGGATAGTCGTGTCCTTTTTGTATTTTTGAGCCACTCTGTGGAATTTAATCAAGAATTGTATCTTCTCCAAAAAACCTAAAGGAAATATGTAATTCTTCATTTTTTATAATTCATTTTATTCCTTCCCCATTAGAACATTGTGGCCCATTGTGTAGAAGTGATAACTTTGATATGAATACCGTACATTTGCCATGCAGAAATTCTTATCAGTACCATGGAATATATCAAAACCTATTAAGAAAAGAAAGAATTGGATAAAACAATTCATTCCCGCTCATTCAAAGCTGAAGTGCAGTGAAAATATCTGGGGGAAATTCTTTTTGTTTTTTTTTTCCTTTGAGAGAGGTCTGTTTCAAAAGAACAGCACTGTTTACAGAAGAGCATTTTACCTTCTAAAGCACAACTGAAATCAATTCCAGTCTTCCCCTGTGATGGGTGTATCTCATGATTAGCCTGTCACTGGAGATTCCTCTCATTGTGGTCAGCCTCCCTTTTACTCTCAGACTGATCATGGAGCCCAGGCTGATTAAAAGCCTTGACCGAATCTCACTGCTTTCAAACTTCAGTAGCAGCATGGGTTTAGAATCACAATATGCATCCTAAGTTGTAAAATGAGAATAGAACATTGCCCAAATTCCTGCAAGATTAGCCATTTTATAGGCATGAATGCTTGCTGGAGCATCTTTTGTGGTTCATTTATTGTTTGATTGTACACACTGCCAGGTTTGCATTCTCATTATCTGAGTGCTCACTGCAAAGATGAGGCCCAAGGATTCCTTTGGTATTTCAAACAGAAATAATGGTACCCAAGATTGACAGTGTACGTTTGAAAACAAACACTTTGTTTGAAATAGATAACATGGACAAAAGCAGCACATTGGTAATTGAAGACTGTCTTCTGGTTTGCAAAAGGGACTGAACCTGAACTTAAGCTTGCTACCTTTCAAAATAAAATGAAAATAATCTCATACTGTAAAAGACTGCTCAGCCTGCACATGTTCAGGGTCTCCGTCAGAGATGACAAGTCCAGAACAGAAAAGCCAGGAACTATCTTACATAAATCACAGAGGATTTTTGTAAAAGTTTCTCAAAAACACACAAACTTTCAGTTTTATTATTTGAAATGGTTGCATGTATCTATTTCCTGGGGAAGATTTTAACTTATTTTTAGTGTCTGCTTTAGATTGAGAAGAATCTAAACAGACACTTGTTTCTTCTTGACAGGGAGAGGAATCCAGGGTGACTACCTTCCATTCAGGTGTCTGTACAGTAGACACTTACTTTTGATCAGGTGAATCCAACCCATTTGATTTCCAATAGACTCGAATGGCGGATTTTACTTTAATTACATCTTTTGTGTGTGTGTGTTGATTATGCATAGTAGATGGCAGTTATTATGTTCACTCCATCTAGATCATGTGTAAGTTGTAGGAGCAAAATTTAAATTGTTGATTAAAGTAGTACAGAAAATGAGCCCCAAATTCTGAAAGTGTTGATTGCATGAGCCCATACTGTAGAGTTTCTTTAAATGCCTGTGCAAGCAGATACATTAAAGGATTTATCAGATATACCCAAACATCTGGTGGTGTGGCACCATGCCGGAGATACCAGAGGAAGCCCTATAGTAATATGATGTGGCTCAGCACCTGGAAGCTGTATAGCTGTTCTAACACAATATGTATAAGCCACTCTGAAATGTAAGCTGAGTTTAGTCACATAGACACAAACTGTTTTGTGTCACTCCCCATCGGTGTCAGCAAGGGGATATTGGCCATCCTCCCTCACTAGTGATGTACTAGTGATGTAGTACACGACATCCAGGCAGGCACCCAAATTGCTCATTATTCTGCAGCAAGGCCACCCCAAGGTCCAGTGGACTGACCTTGTGTCAGTCGTTAAATGAAGCAGGTGAAAGAGGGGACCAGAATAGTTTATATAGCAGCACTCACTTGGAAGAGGTAAATAAGAAAAAAAAAAAAAAAAAAGAAACTAAACACAAATCTCCAGCACTTCTGATGAATGCCCTAGACACTTCCTTGGTTGGATTGCCCTTCTTTCTGATTACCCTGGGTTTTCATGAAGAATTTGGTAGGCAGTGAGTTTTTCTCTGTGTAAAATCTGAAATTTTGTAACTTAAAAACAGCTGTTGCCTGAAGACTTGTGATCCCACCTCTTCTCCAGATATTCATGAATAGAAAACTAAATTGTTGCAACCACTTTGGATATTTAATGAGCGTTAACAACAACAACCAAAAATAAACTGCTGCTCTCTTGCAGCAGTGCGTAAGTTGAGGAAAGAAAATTAGATAAATTATTATAATTAATTATTGCTGAATAATTCTGCAATACTTAGTTATTTAGAGTGTTACTAGGTCTAATCTTCACATTCCCTCTTCCTCTGACAAGATACCCCTACATATAAATGGCTAAGTAGAACGATCTGACAGCATCTCAGATAGGGGAAATACTATGGCTGCTCCAAAAGTAATGCCTTCTATTTTATTGTGTTGGCCCCTGACATCAGAGGCAGATGTTGGTGGTTTGGCAGTAGAGGTTGAATCTTACCACCAGTATTCCATTAGTTTTCTGCTTTGCAACAGAAGGCAGCAGAGGGGAAGTCTGACAATATGGGGTCTGACACAGAGGTGCTTATGAAGCAGGAGTGTGTAATTGAATTCATACATGCAGAAAAAATTGCACCCATTGACATTCACTGACTCTTGCTAAATATTTCTGGAGACCGAACACTGTGTGTGAGCATAGTGAGGCAGTGGGTGATGCATTTTTGCATTGGTGACAGCAATGTGAAAGACAAGCCATGTTCCAGACAGCCGTGCATAACTGTCATACCACAAAATGAAGAGCATCTTGATCAGCTCATCCATGCGAATCAGAGGATTACAACCAGGGAACTGTGTACAGAACTGAATATCAGCTTCAGTGCATTGGAATGGTGGCAGCATTTGAATGTTTCAAAGTCAAAACGGCAGTCTATTAAGTATCAGCATGTGAATTCCACATCAAAGAAACACTTCATGATGCAGCCCTTGGTGGGTGGGTGATGTGCAGTGTCTTTTGGGATAAGCGAGGAGTGATACTTCTGGATTTCCTGGAATGCGAACAAACCATCAGCTCTGACCACTACATCATAGCGCTGACTAAGCTGAAGGTTTGAACTTCCAGAGTAAGGCCAGTGAAGAAGACAACCGTTCTCCTGCAACACAATAATGCCAAGCTCCAAGACCGTGAAGCACATTGCCAGTCTTGGCTGGAGTGTCCTACCACACCTACTATATAGTCCAGATTTGGTGCCTTCTGACTCCCATCTGTTCGAGGTGATGAAAGATGGAGTGTGTGGGCAATATTTTCCTAGCAATAATGCCATCATAGCATCTGTGAAAAAGTGGGTCACCTCTGCTGGTGCAGATTTTTATGAGCGTGTCAGGCAGACTCTTATTCATTGCTGGCATAAATGCACAGCTAGTGGTGGTGACTATGTTGAAAAATATTGTTTTGTAGCTGAAAATCTTCTCTATCAAGTAGTATTATTGTGTTCTTAGTATCTGTTGTAGTATCTCTGGAAGTTAGTCTGAGGCAGTACTTCTGGGGAACCTACGTATGTGCCAGGAAATTTTTAAAAATTTGGCAGGTGTGGCACCCAAAGATGGATGAGAATTAAACGCTTGTGTGTTTTGTTATTAGCTGTACATTGTATGTGCGAAATGATGAGTATGAACTCCTTGCTACTATTATAAATATTTCTTTTCAAGTCTTGTCTGAGAACACATTGCTAAAACATTCTTTCAGAGATTTTTAACTGGTCCATCACAGACACTAGATTATCTTTGTGTTGTTTCTTTCAATATTTATCTTATTCCACTATTGCGGTGTATTTGGAGGTGGAGGTTATCTTTGTTTTCCTCAGACTAGGCCATTATTTTTTCCTTGTAACTGAAGAAAAGAAACCAGTTGAGAGGTGCCTGATCATGGGGTACACAAGAAGACAAGAGAAAGGAGGAGATAGGAGATGTGTTTTCATCCTGTTTTACTGTCTGTCGAAGACAGAAAAAGGAAATTATAACAGTGTCCTCTTTGAATTTGTTTCCTTTCATTGGGTGCACTCTGTAGATTTTTTCTCCCATAATTTTTCTCCCATTTTCTCTCCCATAATTGGGTGCACTGTAGATTTTTTCTCCCATAATTTTTCTCCCATTTTTTCTCCCATTATTATTCCTACCATTATACATAATTATGCAATTGTACCTCCTAAAAGAAAAAAAAGCATTTGGTTGATACTATATGCACTTAGATTTGGCGAGTAGGCCATATAAATTGCACTCTGGCTGATTACGCTCTAAGAGGAGTAGAGGGAAATTCTTTTCATATCCAGTTTGAAAAATAAAAAGCATGTGTCTCTTCAAAGAGACATTATTTCACATTCTTTGAATTAAGAGAATATAAATAGGTTAGGTACAGTGATTGGGTGTTAATTAAAAAACAACAGCTTAAAAGCTTGACATCCTGCCCATGGCAAGCACTCAGTGTTGTATGCTTAATGGTAAAAGGCTGTTTTTATTTCTAAGGAATATAAACTCCATCTAGGGAATAGAAATGATCTCCAGAGATGCACGAGAGAGAGGTCTACTTGAGCAAAATCTAGGAATTCAAAATGAACAGTCTTTCAGAAAAAGACAGCTGAATGCAGGAAGCACCGAATGCAAGAAGTACAAAAGAGGGACACTGAGGGTGTAGTAGAACAGGCTGGCCTTTTGCAATCTTCCGCACTGCCCATCTTTATCATCTTCATGGAGACTATAAAGAGTCCACAGGTCAAAAAAAAAAAAAAAGCTCCACTGATGAAAGAAGTCTTTTCATACCCTCTTAGGTTGCACTAGTCATTCTTAGATTGGCTGCTTGCTCTATTTTTTTTTTTTTTTTAAGTGATATAAGCACTGAAGCTTTTTTCCAAGTTTGAGAAGATCTCAGCTCCACCAGTCTCTGGCCATTATCCAGAATCAAAAACAGTGCACCATCTGGTGATCATTATCTTTAAGCACTACAAAGAGGTGGCTTAGCTAGAGAGGGAAATGTTTCTTTCCGGACTTTAGAAAATATGTCACTAGTGCTGTAATTCATCTGCTTCTCTCAGTATGGCCACCACAGCATGACTCTCAGAAATGTTTCAAAGCCATGAGCTGTAGGACTGCTGTTTAGTGATCTCTTTTAATTCAGTTTAAATCAGACTCCAGCAGTTTAAGCAAAACAGAGCTGGAAAATATTCTCCTGTAATGTGATCTGTATTTGATAATCACTTTGATTTGCTTATTCTTTTAGCCAAAGAAGCATGAGGAGGAGGATGGAACTACAGACACTGCAACCTCATCATCCAACAATCATGAGAAGGACAGTGGGGTGGGACCTACAGATGAGAGTCTGCGTAATGATGAGAGTTCAGAGCAAGAAAATGCACCTGAAGAGCAGAACGGTGCAACTCTGCAGAACAAACGAGAGCTGGGTCATAGCCAAGACACATTAGGAAGTGTTGAGCTCCAGTGCAATGAAAGCTTTGTGTCAGGGGAATACATTGAATCTGATTTCATAGGGAACCCGGAGGAGGAGTGTGAAAGATTTCGACAGCTGCTGGAACTGAAGTGCAAGATTCGAAACCACGGGGAGTATGACCTGTATTACTCAAGCAGCACAATAGAATGCAACAGAAGAGAGCAAGATGGAGTGGAGCATGAGCTGCAGCTACTCAATGAGGAGCTAAGGAACATTGAACTCGAATGTCAGAATATCATGCAAGCTCACCGGCTCCAGAAAGTGAGGGATCAGTATGGAGACATTTGGGCTTTACATGATGAGGGATTCAGGAATTATAACACCAGCATAGACGTACAAAGAGGCAAACTGGATGACATCCTGGAGCACCCTGAGAAGTCAGACAAGGACAGCTCCAGTGCCTACAATACAGCTGAAAGTTGCCGGAGCACCCCCCTGACTGTGGAGCGATCACCAGACAACTCACTCCAGAGGATGATCAGCATCACCAACAGGAAAAACCTGAGGAGCACAATTGTGGCTAATCAGTCATCCTCAGGACAAAGCAACAAGGAAACAGTCTCAGTCAAAACCAAACCCACTGAGCAGAACAGCACTGCTGAAGGCACAGTGCTGGCATCAGAAAACAGCAGATTCACAGACCAGGAAAAGCAGAGCACCGAACACATTCCCTACCTGTCCCCATATCACAGCTCTTCTTACAGGTATGGGAATATACCTGCTCATGCCAAGCATTATCAGAGCTACATGCAGCTGATCCAGCAGAAGTCAGCTGTGGAATATGCCCAAAGCCAGCTCAGCCTGGTGAGCATGTGCAAAGACTCACAGAAGTGTGCGGAACCCAAGATGGAATGGAAAGTGAAAATAAGGAGCGATGGGACAAGGTATATCACAAAGAGACCAGTTCGAGACAGAATCCTAAAGGAACGTGCCTTAAAAATTAAAGAAGAGCGCAGTGGAATGACGACAGATGATGATACAATGAGCGAGATGAAGATGGGTCGCTACTGGAGCAAAGAGGAGCGGAAGCAGCACTTGGTGCGAGCCAAGGAGCAGAGAAGGCGACGGGAGTTCATGATGCGTAGCAGGCTGGAGTGTCTGAAGGAAAGTCCACAGAGTGGCAGCGAGGGCAAAAAGGAAATTAACATTATTGAACTAAGTCACAAAAAGATGATGAAAAAGAGAAACAAGAAAATCTTGGACAACTGGATGACAATCCAAGAACTGATGACACATGGTGCTAAATCTCCAGATGGCACAAGAGTGCACAATGCCTTTTTATCAGTTACTACTGTATGAACGCAGCTTCTTTCAGAGAGTATACTACCAGTTTAGGTAGAGTACGATTGCCTCGTTCAATGTGGCATTTTTATATATTTTGTGACTGTTTATAGTTTGATCTTTTTTGTAAGCAAAATTACCTGGTAATTTTTCATTTGTTTTTCATATAACGGTACCTTCTTTATCTGGCAGTCTCTCTTTATCCTGCAATGTATTCATATTACTCATTTGTAGAAAAAAAAAAAAAAAAGAAAGAAAGAAAGAAAGAAAAGAAAAGCAAAACAAACAAACAAAAAAAAAGCAGAGAAGCCAATTAATTTCTTAACCTCATACATATCCTGAATTGAGATCCGGATTTATTTCTCTAGTTTTCTTTTTTCTACTTTAGTAACAATACCAAAACAAAATGCTTTATACTCTATCCTTGGCTTAACAAGTTGTTGAAGTTTTACATCATAGATTGCATCTGTTTAGAAATCATACACCACATCCAGTCTTATAGATAAGAACGTCCTTTTCCCAACAACACATTGTACAGTAAGTACATTTATTCTATAAATTGCAATTGTATTTGTCCAAGTAAAGTGTAGATGGACAATTCTCCTGTGTTCTGTAGTAGCATTGGTCATGTAGCTAGGCAGTCTGTGGTAATTGTGAAGATGAAAGAGAAATAAATTATTGCTTATCTTTAAGAAAGAAAGGTGAAAAGTTGTTTGATTTCAATTGACTGTGTGCCTCTAAAGGATGATTTATTTCCACCATGCCTGATTTTCTTTAGCATATCTTTCAAGAACATAAGACACGATTCCATAGACTATTCTTGGGAATTAGCTTTGCACTTTTTAGGACACATAGGAGTGAGATGCTCTGTCTGGCTCTCTGGCTTTTTCTTACCTGCTATTATTAGTCGCTTTAATAATTGTTTAATACATTGCTGTGCTTTATGCTGCTGGGTAGCTATTTTGGGTCATTTTCCTGGCTGAGCTTGGTATTTGTTCTACACATAGAAAATATAAACAGAGCACATGGCTAACTTTCAGCCACATCTCATTCATGAAAAGTAACAGTGGTCATCACTGACATTTTCATAGAAGATGAGTTAAGAAAAAAATAGAGAATGAATGAATGAATAAAGGAGTTAAGACTTTGATTTTATTGCTGAGGAAGATCCAGGTAGTTTGGAAGTGCCCCAGAGGCTGACTGGTGATGGGGAGCAAGGACAGCTGTCTGCTGCCCAGTGGAGTCCTTGTCTTTCCCTATGGCAAAGGCATCTCAGCTGCCAATGGGGCATCTTCTAAGCTGCTGCTTCAGGCATCCCAGTGAGTCACAGCAAACTGAAGTGACTAGTCCTGGGCAGTTAGTGGGGCTTGGAAACCTTTTGCTCAATAACCCCATTTTTGTTGTCCCAGACAATGTGGTTCTTATCTGATATGTATTCAGTAACAGGATTACGTGCTGAATTCTCTTGGCATCAAGCTTTAAAAGATATGCATAAAGATGCAGAAATACACATTATTCCAAAGTCTTTAATTCTGGAAATCAGTCATTTGTTTTCTAACCACATTTGGCACCAGTAGGCATTGGCAGTGCTATCTGCATCTCTAGGCACATAAATACCATAAGAACACAACTCCCTGAGTGCTTAGGAAAAATATGCCACTCACAATTCACAGTTTGATAGCCAGAATATTCTCCATATCAGTCTTAGGAAAATACCATTCTAAATCCTCTGCTAAATATACTGTCATTCACGCATAATGAAGAATACTTCCATTTTTTCTTAATAAAGTAGAAAATTTTTGGAATCCAAGAGCAAAGGGAATTGCAAGGTGATAATAGAGTCATTTCAAGGGTCTGTTACTAGACTGTTCCTCCAACAGATCCAATAAACCGTCTTTGACCAGACTGAGTCATCTAGAAAGATACGCATTCTTCTTTTGAAGACATCAAAGCATGGAGATGTCACCGTTTCCTTTGCTGCATTTCAATAATTACACTTTTAAAAGCAGATCTTGTTCCTAATCAGAATTCAATTATCATCAGCTCCAGATAATGGCTATTGCGATGCCTCTCTCTTAAGTACAGGACTTACTGTTTTCTCCCTATTACTAAGTCATAAGTCAGATCTGCTCTGAAACAGAATAGTACATTGCCCAAATTCAGAGAAAAATGGGAATCTTCGGAAAATGTAGTCATTAATTTATTTCATTGAGAAATAAATTTAGGAAACTCCTTCTCTAAATTAGAGACAAGGTGTAGTTGGATCGGGGTTTTAGGTAATAGAAATAATTAGGGGGGAAAATATTTATAGAGATGATATACAAGATACTGTAAATGGAAATGCATTCAAATCTGAGGAGCTCTTCTGTTGATATTCAGTGAGAGACAAAGCAAAGACTGAGGGGTGATAGACGATATTTTATTCTGGGAGAAAAAAAAAAGAACAGTAAAATCATAGGGATTAAATTGTCAGTTTAGATAACTGTATAGGAGGGCAGCAAAATTGAAAGGATGTAAGTCAATATTAACTAATGCATCAAGAAAATAATAACATAACTAACGCATCCCCCCCCCCCCTCTACCCACCCCCCCAAAAAAAAACATTTCCAGGCCATTGTCAGAGCTGTAGAGCCCACTGTGAAGCTGAGGTCCTGCTGAGCCCTCCTCGTGGCATGTGGACACTGCCTGCCAGAACTGCCCATCCTCTCCCTCCTTCTCCCATGTCCCTGCCCAATCCTTCATCTGGCACTTTTCCTCCTCTTTCTTCTCTGCTAAGCCTTAGCAGTGTTTATTAAATGACGTTTCCTTTCTTCTCTAAGCAGTCTTTGGGAGAAAAAGCGTTGAGTTGTGCCCTGATGAAGTGTCTTGATCAGTTCTGGAAGCACAGGAAATAACCACATGGCCTCTGCGCTGGGTTGCAATGCTGCCTGTGGTTGTGATAGCAGGGCAGAGAGGCGGCCAAGGGTTTTGCTGCTCACAGCTGGCAGGACTCGGCACTGTGCTCCTTCATCCCAGCAGCTGTCTACCAGTGAAATTCAAGGCTGTTTGTCCCTGTATATATTTTTTTTCCACATGCAGTAACTTTCAAAGAGGAAAATAACATTTTAGCACCAAGGCACATTAAAAGAGAAGAAATAAATGTATATTCTGTTGCCATAAATCTTTTAGTAATAATGTCTTATTGGTCGTGAGAACGATTTTATTTACCTATTTTTGTATGATGGGACATAAAAATAGAAATGCTTTCCGACTGGAACAAGACCAGCTCTTGTCAAAGAGGGTTGCTTGCAGCTCTAGGACAGAGCAAAAGGCAGTGAGGAGCTGCATAGGTGCGTTATCACAGCTGCGGAAGAAGTTAATATCCCACTCATCCCTCTTCCAGAGTTGATGCCCAGCTGAGACCTGTGGGAGGTAATTCTTCCCAAGAAGCTAGCAAGATGGCCTTGTAAAAAGAGTTCTCTTGTGCCCCTTGAAAACTATACTGCCACCGTAAGTAAGGTTGGAATTTCTGGGATCACTGGATCTTCCTCTCTGGTGTAAGTATCCTTAAAGAGAAAATGATATTTTTAGTATGTTCATGTCAATAAACTAAACCTTCTGAGTCGGGCTATTGTGTTTTTTGAAAGAAAGGAACTGCTAACACGTCTGAATTGAATGGGAGCAGAGATGGAAACTACTCTTTGCTTGATGCATTGCCTTGCCACAATAGGGCTCAGAAGAGATGACACAGCAGTGTTAGCATTATGTTCTAAATAGTGGGGACTGAATTATTCATTAATACCATGATGGCTGACTTTCCTTTTTCTTTTTAAACAAATGTTTTATGTCCAAATTCCATTTCTACAAATTACACAGCAGCATCCTTCCTGCATGGCATGGCTACTTCGCTAAAATACATCCTGGCTCAGGACTGGAATTGCATTTGTTTTACTTGGGTTCTTAACTGCTAATCGCAAACATGTATGTGCTAAGTGATCTATTAATATCCATTTTTATGGGCTTACTGCTTTATTCAGGGCATTAAATGCTCCCAAGGAGTCAGAATAAAATGTACATGATGTGGAGCAGTGTTTGGCTAAAGCAAAACAGAGCAGCTGTTGTAAACCAGTGGTGGTGTGCTCTGAGAGAGACAGGTCAGGTGACTGCTGGAGAAGAACATTCATTGCAGAGAGATCACAAGCAGGCTTTTTCTTTGAATGCCTTTGCTCTGAAACATGTTTCTTTGTTTAAAGAGGAGCATTCCTCTTGGATGATGATTGGTGCATTTGTGAAGATAAGCACTCCGCATTTTGTTACAGATAGCTGCATCATGTGTAGGTTTTGCCTGGGTGTTCAGACATCACTATTCTCAGTAGAATATGAATTCCTGCAGGAGCAGCTGACAGTCTTTGGATGGCAATTCTGAGACTGGCACAACCTGCATGGCAGGGCATGACAGGCCAAGTGCAGTCCCTGGGCCCTCCCTGGGAGCCAGTGGATTCCTGCCATCCTGAGGAAATGCTCTGGCTCCTGCTGCCAGGAGGCAGCCTCCTGGAGATTGTCTCATGTACTATCTTCTGTGTGGTAGATGTGAGCAGTGAACGATGTTAACTTCCCATATGAACTGCAAAGTAAAACTGACAGCTAAGTTACATCCAGACTGATGTGCTGCATTTCACACTCACTACTCCATAGGGATGGGCAGAGTGCAGGACTGTCTTCCCTAATCAGTCTCACATTGATGTTCCCTGCTGAAAGCTTCTTTCTTCAGCAAAGATACAGAGGTGTCCCATGAAAACTGTATCTTCATCCCAAAGGCCAGAAGTGACAGTGCCATCCAGAATATTAGTGTTGTTCCAACACAACATGATCTGGGATACATTCAGGAGCCAAGAAAGGGGCATCAGCAGCATTTCGCAGAGAAAAGATGTACGGTGTGAAAGTGTCATTCAAAACTGATGGATGCCTCCTCCCAGCATAGACTACTTCGCGGTGCAGTTGTGAACTTCTAACTTGGTGAGTGTGAGTGCATTTGGATTTAAAGTTTGTCGAGAATTTGAATTTCTTGGCACTGTAATCTCATGTTACATTTTTAAGTCTCCTTGCCTCCCTTTCTCCCTTCTTCCTTTCCCCTCTCTTTCTATTGTTTCCTCTTTCCTCTTAAAAGCAGGATTTTTTTGAACTTGAAAGAAAATAAATATTGGAGGGGGAGCTTTCGTGAAATGATTTGTTCTTTTCCTCATAGATCAATTTACCAGCACAAATGAAATGACTTGTCAGTGTGGAACTGTATCTTTCCATCTTTAGTCAGTTTTAGATTATTTGGTTCCAAACCTTTCCTATGTCATTTGCAGCTCAGCCTGCTAAAGTGCTGCAAATGTCTTTGGTGATACAGAGTACATTTTTAAGCCCTGGAGGAAAGGAAGACCTTTTAAAACATATGCTCCCTTGTTTGTGAGACAAACAATAACATACACAGTGATTATTAACTCAAATGCTTTGACAAAGTCCCTCTCCAGCTTTCCTGTAGGCTCCCTTCAGGTATTGGAAGGCCGCTATAAAGTCCCCTCAGAGCCTTCTCCAGGTTGAATAGCCTCAACTCTCTCACCCTGTCCTCATAGGGGAGGTTCTCGGGCCCTCTGATCATCTTTGTGGTCCTCCTCTGGACCTGCTCCAACAGCTCCATGTCCTTCTTGTGCTGGGGGCTCCAGAACTGGACGGAGTACTCCAGGTGGGATCTCACAGGAGCAGAGTAGAGGTGCAGAATCACCTCTCTCGACCTGCTGGTCACACTTCTCTCGATGCAACCCAGGATACAGTTAGCCTTCTGGGCTGCGAGTGCATACTGCCTGCTCATGTTGAATATTTCATCAACCAAGACCCCCAAATCCTTCTCCTCACGGCTGCTCTCAAGCCATTCTCTGCCCAACCCATATCTGTGCTTGAGATTGCCCCAACCCAGGTGCAGGACCTTGCATTCGGCCTTGTTGAACTTCATGAGGTTGACGTGGACCTACCTCTTAAGTCTGCCCAGGTTCCTCTGGATAGCATTCCTTTCCTCTAGCGTGTCAACTGCACCACTCAGCTTGGTGTCATCTACAGACTTGCTGAGGATGCACTATCCATACTGCCTGCAAAGATGTTAAATAACACTGGTCTCAGAGTCAATCCCTGAGAAACACCACTCATCACTGGTCTCCACTTGGACATTGAGCCGTTAACTGCAACTCTCTGAGTGCAACCATCCAGCCAATTCCTTATCCAGTGAGTGGTCCATCCATCACATCCATCTTTTCTCCAATTTGGCAACCAGGATGTCATGTGGTACCATGTCAAACACTTTGCACAAGTCCAGGTAGATGACATCAGTTGCTCTTCCTTTATCCACTGTCACTGACCACATACTGTGGCAATTACTGTTCCAGTACATTCCTGAAAGTGTATAACTTATTGCTGAGTGCTAGGAGCAAATCAAAACCAACGCCTGGCCCCAATGACAAAAAAAAAAAAAAAAAAAAAAAAAGCACAGAGAATTTTAAGTGTGAAGTGAATATAGGAAACTCTCATCTTGACAGTGGATAAGAAGCCAAAAAAGGAAAATTAAAATTGCATGATGAAAGATGAAAAGGTTGAAGTCACTGTTTTGACTACTGGACCTTGCAGGAAAGATATCTGAAGAATGAATGGAATAGAAAGTTAAGCAGGCGAATATCACATAAAATTTACCACAGATCAAAATATTACTTTTTTGCACTTCAAAGGCAACCCTCATATTTTCATAGGTTATTTAACCCCACTGGCAATCTCTGCAATGCATAAATATTTTTGATGGCATGCAAAGTGTCTCTTAATGGTGTATAGATACTGTATAGTGAGCAAGTTGAACAGTATAAATATTCATGTTAGCAAAGATGCTGTCAAACTCTTGAATTGAATGATATGAAAAATTAAAATATGAAAAGGATATTCTGTTTTGTTGCCTCCTTTTTCTCCCCAACTTTGGCACCTGGCTGCATGGTCAGGGTAAAGAAATGCCCCTGGAAGATTGTGTTTTGGTTCAGGTACAGGGAATTCAAATGAAAGCTCCTCAAACTCGACAGTTTAATTTACTTCTCTTAAGCTCTTTAATACCAAACTTATCAGTTCTCTCTGTTAGGCATTAACTTGTTAAATGAGTCTTAATTATACATAAGCATATGGAGATTTGAATTAAAATTACCTTACACTCGAGTGGCTTTAGTTCATTATAACATATCTTCCTCTTAATCATTTAGGCAGTCTCATCATCTTTCATATAGGAAGTTATTAAAGTATTCCAATTTCCATATTTCTTCAAATACATCCACTATTAAATGGCACGTAATACACATTAGTTGGTGACTTATACCATGCAATAGTTAGTGAATTATTCATGTCAGTAACAATTTTTATGCTTTTATGTCATCTGTATCATTTTATTTTAAAGGTTTTATATATAAAGAATACCTCATATGTTACCTCATCTCAGCTTTCAGTGCAGAGTTGAATGCCTTGCCATTTTTGCTGACATGAAAAGGAATAACGTCCCCTTTAGTTTTTGTGCTCATGCTAACTGAGAAATGGAAGTGGATCTGAAGTGACATCCACTCCCAAATGTGTAGAAGTTCCCAAATGATTTCGGAGGAGATAAAATTGAAGGAAAACACAGTTAATTCTTGTTTTCTTTTATACTGCTAAAAAGCAATCTTCATCTCTGGATTCTCCAGCACCAAGGAGAGAATCCTCAGGATTTGTCTGTCCTCCAGAATTAAAAGAAGGTTTTGCCTAAAAGGGAAAAAAAATTGTAAAGATCTTGCAGACTTCAGTGGGCATCACCTCACCTAACTTTACTTCTTGACCTCAAAGAAATAGAGAAGAGGCACATCTAATAGACATCTCCCTCTGTAGGATGGCTCTGCCATGGAGCACAATTGTCCAGCTAGCTCCAACCAAACCTCTAAGTTTTGCATAGCTTTAGTCTTAAGATACATTAGTGCCCTTTCCTCTTTTATGGACTCCTGAATGCATATGCTGAGAGAGCCATGTGTCTCTTTTAGACAGAGAGCAACACCAAGCAATTTAATCAACCTTTGCTATGTACCTCCTGGGTAAAATCAAGAAAGAATTGGACAAAAAGTGGCTTTTATGTTCCAGTATGCAATTTACAGCCATTCACAAAGGAATGTCCAGTGGGACTTTTAAAAGACAAAAGTCTCCAATATCCCCTGCTAAAGGCAGCAAACTATTCTCAGCATCCCTTTAGCTAATATATTAGCCTGCTACCTTCAGTGTAAAATAATGGGGCTATAATATAGAAATAACTGTGCATGCTGGATGATGGACAATGACAACTGAGCCAAAAGGCTGAGTCTGTACTGGCAGACACTGCAGCCATCATCGAACAAAGGGGCAGAATTATGAAAGGCTTTTGCCAAAAATGGACACTGCCATTTATGTGTGCATTATTTAAGAGGAAAGGGGAATCACTGGGTCCTGGGAGCCACGGTGAGATGCTTAGGCCACAGGGCCATTTCAGTGCCCAGCTCCTCCAGAAGCCCTGATTTCCTTTAGGCAGTGAATTTTACATGGTTAGTCTCCATGATCTCTAGTGTTGCTTCCTTAAGAAAATGATACCATTCAACTTGTGGTAGTTTTGTGAGAAAAAACATCAAGCTTTTATGTCCCCATGGAGCTGAAGATCTTGTCTAAGGGCAACCTATAAATTCGGCATGAGGAGTTCCCTTCACTTATCATTAAAAACCAACAAACCTGGCTTGAATATACACCTTACTTCAATCTTCTTTTCTTCACAACTCTGAAAGAACTGTAAGGAATAGTAGCATAAAAGCAAGCAGGAGAACTCAAATTATTTGTTGAATTAAATGCTTCTTCAGTGAAATGTAAATGCTCTAGATAACAAGCAAATGTGGCCCGCAGTCCTCTTACAAAATCATCTGGTAGCAGACTGTTATCTCCTCTTGAGGCTTTTCCAGAAATTTTATCACAAAGGGAACTGGAAAGTTGCAAAAGGTCTGGGTTTACTCTCCTGAAGAGGGGTGTGTCTGTGTTTGGCTCACCACAAACCAGGCCAAAGATGCTCTGGAGCTTAGGGCACCATGTTACACATACGCACTTTTTCATGGAAAGAGCCATAAAACTATAAACTCCTCTGTAGAGTGTGTCTGGATGTCTGGCTGCTGACACTCACTACATGCCCCTGAAGACTTCATTGCATTGCAGAGAACAGCTGTGCAACTGCAGGCCTGGAAGCAGGTGTGTTTAAACCAGGGTATATCTTTGAAATCATTAGTATTTCTGGTGGCTGTGCTGCAGGGCCCTGTTTTCATGAAGACTACTTTCAACACAAAAGCATGTGTTCGGATATTATAACAGACATGCAAGAAGACTAATCTCTGATGCAGCCAACATTTTTTATAGCCTGTACTACTTATCTGCCCCAAATCTGTTTCCCGTGCTATTTAGTTGTTTAGTATAAGTGGTCCTGAATATTTGGTATAGATAGAAATATGCATGTGTGTAACTATGATTTTTGGGGATATCTTCCCAGTTGATAGTGCACATGGAATCATACAATCACAGAACCATTAAGGTTGTAAAAGACCACTAACATCATCTAGTCCAACCATCAACCCATCACCACCATGCCCACTAAGCCATGCCCCTCGGTGCTGCATCCACACAACTCTAGAGATGGTAACTCCAGCACCTCCCCGGGCAGCCTTGGAACCCTGTTCCATTCTTACCATTCTTCATGAGAAGAAATTTTTCCTAATACTCAACCTGAACATCCCCTGACATGACTTGAGGCTATTCCCTCCCGTCCTATCACTGTTATGTGGGAGAAGAGACTGACCCTCGCCTCACTACACCCTCCTTTCACAGAGTTGTAGAGATCGGTAAGGCCTCCCTGAGCTTCCTTTTCTCCAAACTGAAGGAGGAAGCTGGTCTACGGTGGAACACAAGTATTTGAGAGCTGAAAGGCAGAAGTAATGTCTTCCTGCCTTAAATAGGGTGCCACAGCACAGTTCAGGTGGACAGGTAGTGGATTCTGTGATTGCTCCGCTCTCCTGAAACGTTGCTGAAGCATTAGCATGGTGTAGTATCCTGCAAGCAGAGGATAGAAACAGTAGTTCCAGCACTTAGGCACCAAGAAGGTAGTTCTTCATGTTCTTTGCCAGGAACTTGGCCTCCACACTCTGGTATTAAAATGTCATGTTATAGGAGGTCATACATGTACAAAAGCAGATCTGCTGTCATTATGAGGAACTTGACTACTCTACATCCCTGCTTAAAAGAATAAGGTAACTACTTGGTGATGGTAAGAGAAGACTGATCCTCTTAAAAGCCTATCCCATGCTGAGACCTACTATAACTGCAGTACTTTTACTGCTGGCAAGAAAATTCCATTTTGTGATTGCAGAACACTGAAATACAACAGCTTGTCGAAATCCCTGTGATACTTGCACTCAGGAGGCTGTTAATTCATAGAGGGTATTCTGTGTCTGTTTAATGTCTTAGACTTTGTTAGACATACTAACAGACTGATGAATTTGATTATGTGCAAACCTTGCAGTCTGGGACCTGATAGCTTTGGGGTGTCAGCTGTCATTCCCTTGGGCTGCTCAAACTTGTTTCTGACAAAACAGCTTCCTGCCATACAGCCCCAACCATGTTCTGTAAGCACAGTGCTGTTATGATCACTGGCTAAAATATTAATCAAGGCACAATGTATGATGCAAGTTTCAGTGAGGGAGACTGTATTTCTTTAACCTGAGACCCTGTGCAAGATGGGTAGGGCTGTTATTGTATTTATTTATGTTCACATTGATGGGTGAGCCATTTGGAAAAAGGAAAGAAGTGGCATTCCAGGTTATTGCAAGCCTGTTCTCTCAGCTGGAGGAACTTTTTATTAGTCTACTGATGGCACAGCAGAGTGTTAGACAAATGGTCCCCTCTCCTTGTAGACAGAGACCAGTGAAGCTGACAGCACACTTTTTGCCATCCAGTCATACACCTACATGGTTGCATGGTCCTAGAATCACAGAATCATTAAGGTTGGAAAATATTTCTAAGGTCATCTAGTCCAACCATCAACCCATCACCACCATGCCTACTAAACCATGTCCCTAACAGTGGTCTTGTATAGGTCCAATGAACTGAGAATCAAAATGGCAGTGCAGTCATTATCCAGGCAAGGAGAGCTCAACTACAGTTGTGTCTCTCTGAGAATACAGTGATATGAGCCATATAATTTTCTTAGATAGATTTTTCCCCCCCTCATTACCTGTTTGGGAGACATTATCACTCTCTACAACTACCAGAAGGAAGGTTGTGGTGAGGTGGGGGTCATCCTCTTTTCCCACGTAACTACTGATAGGACTAGAGGGAATGGTTTCAGGTTGCACCAAGGGAGATTCAGGTTTGACATTAGGAAATAATTATTCTATGAAATACTGGTTGGGCACTGGAACAGGCTGCCCAGGGGGGTGGTGGAGTCACCAACCCTGGAGGTGTTCAAGAAACATTTAGATGTTGTACTAAGGGACATGGTTTAGTGGTATGGTTGGTTGGACTGGATGATCTTGGAGGTCTTTTCCAACCTTGGTGGTTCTATGATCCTCTGATTCTATAATCTTTCATAAAAGGAGAAGCTGAGAGATCTGGGACAATTTATCTTGGAGATGAGATGGCTCAGGAGGATCTACTCAGTGTGTATAAATACCTGATGGGGGGGGTGGGGGAGGTGAAGAAAACAGAGCCAGGTGCTCAGAAACATGAGTATAAGAGGCAGTGGGCTCAAGACTGAAACAAGGAAAAATCAAACACTGGCACATGTTGCCCAAAGAGGTCATGGAATCTACACCCTTGGGGATTCTCTGAACCTTACTGGGCACATGCCTGAGCAAACTGCTGTAGGTGTCCTTGCCATGAACAGGGCTAGGCAACCTCCAGAGACACCTTCCAGCCTCTGTAGTTCTGTGAATGGTGCTAACTTAAAAGCACAAAGATCTTGTGTGATCATTAATCATGAATCATAGAATCACAGATCATAGAATCATGAATCATAAAATGGCCTGGGTTGAAAAGGACAATAATGATCATCTAGTTTCAATCCACTTGCTATGTGCATTCGCCAACAACTGGACCAGGCTGCTCAGAGCCACATCTAGCCTGGCTTTGAGGAAAACAATGAGAGCAGATCAGCTCTGTGGAGTATGTTGTACAGTGCTTTGGCTCCTAACTGCAGCTCACAAGCACAGAGTTCTTGGCACATTTTATGTAGGAAGTCCATCCCATTCCTTTCAAATGATGAAATTTAGCTGTATCCTAAAGGATATGATCACAGCTACCCTACAAGCAGTGCCATTCCAGACCATGCATGCTGACAGGCCAAGTTGATCATCCACCAATCCACATCTCCATGAGGCAGTTGGATTAAGCGTCCAAACTCACAGCCCTGGTATTTCTGGAACAAAACGATCTATTTTCAGCTGTTGTTTTTTTTCCCCACAGAAAACCTGCAGCCAGCATGTGAGTGTAATGTTAACTTCTAATTGCATCATATTAGCAGTTTGACATTGTATCTTACTAATGCTTATTTTTCCAGGATATGCTGTAGAAATATAATCATATTAACATTCGGAAAGCAAACAGAGAAGTGGTATAAATTGTTAATGCAATCTTCTTTTAAGCAGCTTGTTTGAACTGTGCATTGGTGTGTGAGAAAATGCCAGCCTTTCGGTCTTTCCAAATAGTGCAGCGCTTGCAGTCCACTGCAGAATAAATGTATACATTCTGTCTAAGGTAACAGATGCTCATTCGCTGCACGTTCCCATGAGCGCCCGATCTTTTGCCCACATTCTGTTACCATTTGTCTGAGACCCACCTGTGAGCCAGCACAGCAGTTTCTGAGGCACCAAGTTGCCTCACTGACACATCTCATCCGGAAATGGTGTGTTTTGTGGACATATGTAACTGTTAGTGTCCCTCTGTTTTCCTTCCTGTGAGGGGGGCCATTATTTCTCCTGACTTGCACCGTTAGACTGAAAATGGCAGCCTCAGTAAGAAATGCTGCAGAGTTGTTTGGATTCCTTAAACTCTGAAGATCAGCCTAAACCAACTAATTAAGTTTTCTGCTTGCTGCCATTGAAAGCTTCAGTCAGACGTAATTAAAAATGAGCAGCAGATGACAGCGGTGGCATTTGTCAGAATCATCCAGTGGTTCAAATACCAGTTCTGACAGAAATGTCAGCCTGATAACACTCCCGTCTTCCCAGTGCATGCTAGGAAAAGCAGGAAGAACTTTTATTATAAATGTCTGTCTGATAACCTTTATAGGTCCCACAACACCAAACACTACACATAAGATTTCATTATCCTAAAAGAGGATGCTCATTTTCCATGAAGCATATACCCTGTAGTTCTTTGGGCTTCCTTGTAGTGTCTGCACCTTTGGGGAGACCCTTCCAGGCCTCCAAAGAGGAAGAAAAGCCTTGATCCTGAGGTGTGGGTGATTCCAGTCCTGCAGACTGCTAAGCTCGAAGATATTCCTTAGAGAGCTAATGAGCTGAAACCAAATCAACACATCCCTCATCTAGAAAGGTCAAAGGCATAACACAGGCTGTGTAACCAACCCATCCTTGAGGTATGCAGAAAGGTGAGAAGGCAGAGTCCTCCCTGAACAGTGTTTAAATTGAACTGTTATTGCTAACGATCACAGACTAGCAGAGTACACACGAGGCAGCAGAGCAAATGAATAGGGAAGACTGTGTTTGCTGCAGCTTCCCATGCAGGTTCTCTCAGGTTTATCTCATCAGTTTTGCTAATGCATTTAAAATACCCTCTTCCTGGCACTCTTTCTTGCCTGAGAGAACACAACAGGAAGGGAAACGGCAGTGGTATCAGTGTCATCTCAAAGTCCCTCAGCTCTGCTCATGCCTGTAGCAATGATGTATTTCTGTGTGCTGGCCAGAAAGCAGCCCCCACCTGAGTAAACCCAAGAGGAAGGGATGTGCTGGCTATGTTCCCAGCACCATGTGTGAGGCCCATTAATACCCCCAGCTGCACCCAATATCCCTTAGCACCACTGAAAGCTGTGGGGTGGCCCTTCTGGGTTGAAATGAGAATTCAGAAGGCCCTGTTATCAGACTGAGCAGGTTCTGTTGGGACTGCTACAGAAGTCTCCCTGTGCTCCCAGGAGGTGGGAGAATTTCCCCTACAGTTCTCTAGAGAAGAGGAGTGCAGCAGCTGGGTGAATTGGATGTGTCCCCAGGCCTGAGGTGCGTGGGGTGAGCAGGGCAGGGTAGCAGTGCTACCTGGAGTTGGGCTCCCCGCAACCCAGCTTGACTACATTGGAGTAAAAGCTTAAGAACAGAGATGCACATTGCAAAAGCCTGAACGGGCAACTGAAGACTTTGGCATGCTACCATTGAGCTGCAAAGACATGACAGTCCATTAAAAGTGAGCCTGGCTGCTGCTGTTGAGCAATAATTAGACCACGGTCACTAAATAAACCACCAGTCCTAATATACTTTTCCAACGTTATATTCGGAGTGGGGAACCTGTCCCTCTCTTCTTCTGCTTCACTACTCTCTGTCCTATCAGGAAAAATGTATCTCCTGGCCATAGGCAGACCTGAGATCATAATTTGTCCTCGCTGTCCTGAGAGGTTTTCCTGCCGGGGATATGCAAAACACTGTTACTTTACTGTTTTTTTGAACAATTGCCTGACAGGTTCCTATCCCATCTACCTACAGGGGGACTAATACTGGTTACTGTTATAGCTCTGTAGAGGTCCAGGACTGCAGATGATGATCAGTGATCAGTTCAGGATCGGCATTTCCCTTTTGCTCTCTATCTAGATAGAATACATCACACAGCACTGTGCACTGAATGCAAAAGTACCATCCTCTGTCTGAGCATCTTCCTTTGTAGTAAGTAATCAAAGAACATTGACACTTTCCTTCCTTTTGACCTTTATTAGAAAAATGGGCACCTTAATCGGAGTGCTTTGAGATGAGAGCGAAGTTTAGAAGGATTCTACTGCACGACGCAAAGGTCTCGGAGATCATGCTTAGTATTTGTGGCAGAGCTGCCTCAAGATTAACATATTACAACAGTGTGTCAGGCTGGATTGCAAACTTTTCCGAAGCAGAGTGAGCTGAAAGGTCACATTCCTCATCAGCTCATGTATCAGACTGCATGCGTGTCTCCAAAGAAGTTAAATTCTTCTTCCTGGATGTAAAATCACAGCTTTCCTTTCTTCAGGTTCCAGCTGTGCCACTGAATTTCCCTTTAGTCTGAGCAAGGCAGATGGCTTCATTGCATAGACATAGTGTTTTGGCTTCAGAAATAATCCTTGCTTAAATCATAAAATGCCATTAGCAAAGGTCCTTTTGTGGTGGCTGCAGTTAACACAGAATCCTTTCTGTCTCGCACACCTACACACAGGTGCACACTGTGCCGTTTGTATCCTGCCAACAGAAGGACCTATGGAATGGTTTCTGCCCTCACAACTCATTTAATGCCTTTTGCTATTATGCAGATAAAATGAGAAAATAGTCTCCCCGTTTCTTTCAGTGGGCCGAAGCCAGAGGCTCAGGACTGCTTACTCAGAGCACAGTCCTTAATGCGGAGTGCCACACACTGCACAGCAGTGAGAGCCAAGCACACAGCACCCACTCCCTTTCTGAGCCAGGATAATGGCATTGCAGCTCAAGGGGAAGGATGAGTTTGCCCTGGCTTCATGCTTCAGCATGCTATCAATGTGACAGTTTATTTTCCATTGGTGGTTTGAAAGTTTTTTTATTTTATTAATCCTCTCGTCAAGGAACACAAATGGAGTTTTCTCTGCTGTTAAACACTGCTGCAAAATCTCATGCCTTTCTTGGGCTGCACAGTGCCTCCGAGCAAGAAAGGGAAATACGTGGGCCTGGGCCAGTGAGCAGCTCAAGAAAGCCGAAAATGTCAGCCCATGCTATAGGAGATGCAGCCTGCTCTTGTGGGGAGAGAGGCAGCCAGCTGGATGTGTGGGGAGCAGAGAAGGGCAGGCACAGAAGCTCGCCATGCTTCGTGGCACAGTGAACAATGCCAGGTTATCACCAAAAAGCCAATGAGTTTTTTTCTGAAGATATCTTCTCCTCGGGATGTGTCCCACAGAACTAGAGCCCAATCCTAGATGAAATACTGCATTTCAATGTTATGTTCCTTTTCAATTCATTTTGCCTCTATCCCTTTTTTCTTCTTTCTTTTTTTTTTAACCAAAGCATGCTGTCTTTCAATTAACATAGTAATGACCTATTGTCACCTGTTACCATGCTAATCCTGAGCTGGTGTGAAATTACTTTATAATAAACACTATGGAGTTCTGACTTTCAATTAATTTTTCACATGCTGTGCTAAATCAGATTAAGTGTACCCCACCCTTTTGACCATAGACATAATTCCTTACTTATAATGAAATAGAGGATTAATTTATATGAAGCATATCTATACACATTTGCAAATAAATGTAAAGATAGACTTTGTACCGTATTTGCATCACTTGCTGTGTCAGGTTGAATACAGACTTTCTGAGATTATTAATTTTGTGTTCACTGGGGTGGTGAAGAATATTGCTGTGTTTTTATTATTATTATTTTCACTAAATGTCTTGACTACAAATGGGTAAAGAAATGGAGTACTAAGAGATTGGTACCTTCCGCAGGGAATTATGCTGTACAGCACTATGATGAACTGAAGAAAATGTAAACACTGCAAAATTAAACCCAATCATCATTAATTTACTAAATTGCCTGTCATCCTTCTTGGATGTGCATATTTATAGCCTGACCAAATTTAATAAATGCAGCTGTTTGGCCTTTTTAATAGTCACTAGCATTATGAAAATGGTCGATAGCTTGAGTACAGTCTTGCTGTAGACCAGTATGAGGAAGATATTTAAGTTTATTAGATGCCTCCATCTTCAGTGCAAAAAATGCTTCCAAAAATTATTTCTGCTTTTGGTGACATGAGACGTTTGGTGCAGTAGAAGTTCTGCTACACAGTGTCATTTCTGTAATCAAAAAGATAAGTCCACAGCTGACCTTTGCTGTTTTGCCATATATTCTTTAGCTCTCTGTGGTTTAATTCTGAATTATAGAGTCATTGCATAGATTACATTTCTCAAAAGAAAAATAGTAAAAATGAAAGCAGGGTATTTTTATGTATCCCAGTTGGTTCTAATTACTCATTGAGTTAATTGGCCATGCTTACCTGCTCCGAAATCTGAAGATTTTCACCCAGTTGAAAAAAGCAATTGAACTCCTTGGGAATAATATGCACAAACTGTCTACTCAAACTCCATTCTATCCTGGGTATCTTTTTTTTCCTTTCTTTGCTGTACTAGAAAGTTTGGAGCTAGGCTGGGGTACTCTAAACAACTTCATATGGACTGGCTTGTTTCTCTCAACATGGTATGCCAAAGAAGCATCAGAGGGTCAGATTTACCTCCCAGCTACGACTTCATTTCTGGAGCAAATTATAGACCACTTTTACTTATCCAGCAGCTAATCCATGAGAAAAATCAGGTGAACCCCATTCTTTAGAAAGGGTGAATTTACTGGCAAGTGGTGTCTATTTAAGACAAGTGATGGACTTCAGAAAGGCAAGACCATCTCAGAAGTTCTTTCCAAGTAGAGCCCTATCCTTACCCACCACAGGAGCACATGGGCTTTGCAGATTGTTCAAACCATGTTTGAAAAGATGGCGTATAGAAAAACAAACCAACAAAAATCACAGCCGTGCCACTTACCCTCTGCAGAAGGGCTTTGCAGCTGCAGCTCCAAGCCAGGGAGTGAGAACCTTGACTATGTGGCTATTCTTGGATTGTTCTGGCCCTAACAAATGTAGGATAATCATGTCCCCTCTTCTCTAGAATAGGAGAGAATTTAAAAGTGCACAGTGCTTTTTTAGTATTTTTTTTTCTTTCTTAAAAGGACAGGCCTTGCTGAGATGAAATAAATTTTTCATTTATGTTTACTATTACATCTTTGAAATAACAGCACTGTTGGTGTACATAAGGAAAAAGTCACCACATATTCGGTGTTTATTAGGTTAACATGGAAACATCAGAGCACGTTTTTCTTGCTTTTGTGTTAGTATTTGCGAAGTCCAAGTGTACAATCGTGGCAGAAAATAATAGGCCTACCTAGAAGGATAAGGAATAGAAAAATGATCCACAGGATGAGAGATGTGGGTATTCTTGTTGCTGTGGTGCAGGTTGTATCAATACAGTGAATGTACTATTCACTTTTAGCATTTTCAGTAATATGCTATAGAAACAACAAAGTGAGCTAAACCTCATTAGGTTAGGTCAAACAAGCACAATCTCCACAAGGAGATTAAGGTGGCAGAAGAGACATCAAATTATTTTTTCATTTTTCCTTAGGACTTTCTATCTCATGTCTGTGATGAAAGGTCTCTTCTCTGCCTTCTATTACGTAGCTTTTTAACTGTATGTATGATCTGACTTGGACTGATTCCAGCTTTGTTACTGAAAATCTCTTTCAAATGCAAAAATAAAAACACCAAGGTAATGGCTATTACTTCTCGTCCTACAAAAGCATTCAGTAAATGCCATTATTAGATATTTCATTTCATTATTTCAAAACTTCATTTTACCAAATATCCAGAATAGAATTCCTCACTACCACCATTTCCTTCGTCATGTTACTATGGTCTGTTGCACATGTGTATTTCTTTCAACCATCTTCTTTGCTCTGAAGGAAGTAAATGGAATGAGATCACAAAATACTGCTGTCACTGTTGCCTGGAGAGGAGAAATGCCTTCATTTCCCAATTGCGGTGCTCCACTTTCCCCATCAGGTGCTGAAGTATTGACAGCTCTCATCTACTTATGCATTGCAAATCAACACGTCCAAAAAATAAATTGGGATATAACGGTAGCCTCCCCACCACATAAAACTGGTCACCACTTACTTCTCTTTGGTCATTGCCTCACCCTTCTGCTTCAGAAGAAATAGGAAAGCTGGGGGAAGTAACAATAACAGGCTGCATTCCAGTTTGAAGGGGCTGGTGAGCACTGATGATCTCTTTCCCCACATTTGCCCACTTTCTCCAGTTTTTATCATTTGTTGTAACGTGGTGGGGAGCAGTGACCCAGGAGCTGCAGTGATCAGCACTGGGCAGAGCTGAAGATGGACTGAGAGACCTGCAGTGCACTGTGCCATGTTCCTTCATCAGAAAGGGATGTGTTACTTAATACATATATTGACCCTTTGGAAGAACTATAAGCAGCATCCAATCACCTTCACCAGAGCAAATTCCTATCTGCTATGGTTTCTGCACCTGGCTCTCTGCTCGGCTCTTCCCCTTTTTGAACCTCAGTCCATGCAGAGGAAGAAGGATGCTTAATGGGGCCCTGTTTTCTGGGCATGTGGCACTAAGAGCAGAAGGTAGAAAAGCTCAGCTGCTGTGGAGAGGAGAAAGGTTGCAGGGGAATGAACCCCGAGGCTGAGTAAAAGAGGTTAAGTAGACAGAGAAATTAGTAATTTAGCCAAAGCACTTAGGCAAAGGGGGAAGAGAAAGAATTCCACTTCCAGAGAGGATGGGGCCATGAGTTTTGCTGATGATGGTTAAAGACAAGTTCTTGAGTTTTAAATGTCACACAGAGAGAAACTGAGCAGTGAGGATAATGTGAAGTATCCTTGAAGAATACACAAAAATGTCCAAAGTAACCTAGAAATAACCTTCAAGCGGTGAGAGGGAAGGAAATTTCATCTAAATAGTTCTTGACTATAGCTTGTAAAACCTTTGAAAAAGGCAGAAGATACCAGTGAATAGTATCCTGGTAGGTGTTGTATTGCTGGAACAAATTGCAATTTACTGAGAAGGTGCAACTGAAACAAGAACTGGCTGAATATGAAATCCTTCCCCAGAAATTCGAAGATAAGTGTGTCATTAATGACGTGCCAATGAATATAAAAATATCCTCCCAAACCAAGAGGTGCTGTCAGACGATGTGCCTCAACAACTAGAGAATCAGTTCATTACAAGCTGTAGAAAATGAACGTGTTTTTTCCTCTCCAGCTCAACACCCAGCACAGACATAATTCAACTGGCAATTTTTGTACTCGGGAGGTTTGAACACAAAGGCAGCTATTTCACTGACACCGCCGCTGAAGAAGAGTGTGAGATGAACAGGTATCTTTAATGAGTTCAAGAAGTAGGTCATTAACAAGAAAGTAACTATGATAGAATTGGTTTCTGCAACAACAGATGGAAGCACAGGTATAACTGGATCCAAAGCTTCATTGCTCATAATCATCACTGAGCACTCTGTTGAAACATGCATGACTTTAAACATTATGGGAGCGGTGGAAAAAAAATTCTGTTAACTCTATTTGAGTCGGAGGCCTTTGTGTTTCAAAGACTGCCAGATTAGGCTGCTGCAGCTTGTAATGATCTAATTTTGCACACTGAGATGAATGAGATGTATGAGCAAATGTATGGTTTTGATGGGCTTTTCCCTCTGTTTAAGATCAGAAGTCTTCAAATCAGGAAATGGAAACTGTCTTATGATCCTTCTGAAAGGCTGAGTTTACTCTTCACTTCTCATTTCTGAGTGACTTAGCTACAAGGCAAATGAACATAAAAGTTGCTCAAAAATGGAATATTACTGTGCAGTAAGTTCAGTCAAAGCTGGCTGAGTGAATAACTTAGAAAATATTGCAGTATACCATGGCTAGGAGAGGAACCCTGGAGAACTGTGAAGACGAAAGTAAATGGAAGCACCAAGAGGAATCATGAGGAGGAAACACCAAGAGGAATCACTCATTTTCCAGTGATGTGCTGAGTTTCACCTGATTTCCTGGCCACCGCAAACTACGTAACCATCTAGCTTACACTGTTCAAGGGAGACAGGGGCTTGTGTGTGTGACCCATCTCTGCAGTTTCAGACAGCTGAGCGTCAGCTTTTGTGTTCTCCACATTCCATTGCTGAGACACCTGAGATGTTTGCCTGGATGAGCCTGGCCTGGGATCAAGGACTTTCAGTGCTGTAGGAGACACACTATTGACACCAGTGCTAGAACCTTCCTGAGGCCCATGAGCGTGCCAGAGATACTATGTCATCTCTGTGGGGTCTCTGAATAATTGCAATTATTAATTTCACCTCCAAGAACAATTGAAGCTTTTCCAGGACCCCTTCAGGAGATCCTGCAGAGGCCAAAGCAAACTAAGTAATCAACTCTGGTGGCTCATGGTACAGTGTTATCAACTGAGGCTTTTGCAGGTTTTGAGCTTCTACTCCATGGAATGTTAGGTCAAAATACTCTGATTTGTGCTAAATAGAAAGGCTGGGGTAGACATTTAAGAAGGGTGTAAAAGTACAGCTTTGCTACAAACAAGACTCCTCACCTTCACAGTGCAGTAATGTGCTGCAGTTTGAGGCAGCACAACATGCCCCTCCTGCTTCAGCTCTGCTTGCCATGCTTATTTCCTGACTCCTGTGCTGGAGAGCTGACTGCTCTCCAAGAAACCCTTCTGGGGAATAACTCAGCATATTTCAACCACATCGAGGTTACCCATTTTGCTTTCCTGCCTTTCTACTGTAAATACCTTTTCAACTGTTCCGCTTTTCATTTTCTTCCTTCCAGGAGATAGTGAATTCTTGAAATATGGATTCTATCTGTGGAAGTAATATTTGAAGCAGTCTATAAAATAGCTCTAAAATGAATTAGAATTGTAGATGTTAAAATATTTTTTCTGGGAGTGCCGTGCACCATTTAAAAGAAACTTTCCTCTATCTGCCGCCTTCATGCATTGCATTGCATGCAGTGGTCCGCTATTTCCCAGAAAAAATCTTCATTTGTCCACCCAGAAGCCCACGTGTAGAGAAGAAAAGTGGGATAAGTTCTTCTCTGTGTTCTGTTGAAAACCAGAAAACTGCAGTATTAGTGTAAGAAAAAAGCAAACTAGCCAGTTTTAATATGATGAAAGCATTTACGTCTGCTAATGTGCCATTTAATGTGGTGTATAACACCATTCTCCATTCCTAATTGAAGCAAACTTTACTGGCGCTTTCTCAAATGTCTCACTGGTTGCATTTCAAATGTCTCCCCGAGTCTTTAATTATATTCTTGTGCCAGTATAAAAGAAAAAGAATTTTGAACTAATTCCTATTAAGTTGTCTAAAGTGAAATAACCATGACTGTAGGCAAGATCTGAAATTTCTGGAACTTGAAAGAAAAACTCCTGCTGAGTTCAGTGGGCATTGGCGCAGATCTCATGTAAACACAGTTGCAACCGTACCTGTGCTCAACAAGCATTGTAAAAACAGGTGGACGGAGTCCAACCTATTTTGGAATGCATTGGCCTGAAGGCAATATTACAAATGCCACAAACATCTGATATTCCCTTCATGGATGTCCCTGGCTTCATGACAAATGAACTCAGCCTTTGAGAAAGCAGGGAGAAAAAACACAGACAGCATGCTTGCAAAATATATTAAACCTATTTAGATGAAAAACTCAAGTAACTGAGCTGTTCATAGCTGTGAGCAAGATGATTAGATACTGTCAGTTTTAGCAGGAATTTTTTCTCACCATCTTCTAGCATACAACATTCACAGTAAAGCTGCTCTCAAGCAGTAGGGCCTTTAGAAGGCTTCTGCTGAATGCAGCATGATGCGTTCTGACTTTGGAACAAGTTGTATTAGTTCATATAGATTTGCATTTGGTGCACTGAGGTGCTCCAGTTGTCAGCAAAAGTGAGGAGGAGTTCTTTATCTGTTCTCTGGTGGCATATTACATTTGTGCTGCACCTTGTAAGTGCCTCTCATGTTGGATATCAAAATAGTGCCTAAGATGGTATGTGTATTAATAAAATGTAGATCAGCTTCTCTGTATTAAGAAGCATCCAAAGAGAGAAGGAAAGCTTGTGGAGGCATTTATTTCTCCAGAAAGAGAGGGCCATGCTCAAGTTAGCCTTAATTTCATACGCATATTCACTTGCAGGAATTCTAACGATAATGGGGAACTCCTGTCCTTGTGGGCAGTTTTACTGAAATAGAAATCCTACACAGCAGACCCTTCTCTTCTTTTGACATTTTGTGACAGGAAATTTTTCAGCTGTAGGAGCTCTTATTTATCTCCAACAATGGTGAGTTTAAAGCAGTTCTTTTCCCAAACAATTCTTTCTGAATCCCAGCTTCTACATACTGCAAAAATAAATGCATCATGACAGCAGCAACATGGAAGATTTTGTATGTAGTCTTGAAACATTCTTGGGTAAAAAAAAAAAAAAAAAAAAAAAAAAAAAGGGGAGTCCCAGTCTTCTTCTGAAGAATGAGTCTCATTGTCCATAAACAAGAACCCATTTCAAGAAAGGAATGGAAATTAATAATGGTTAAATTGAGGAAGAAGCTGTAACCTTCACAGAGGCTTTCTTTCCAGCTGTGTTCAAATACATTGTAATGACTTCTGAGAACTGCATTGACTCATTTCAGATGATGACTACATAACTGTTCATTTACACTTAATGAGTTTATTCCACCAGGTATAGGACAAATTCTAAACAGCTAATGCCACTGAATCATACACGTCAATAAATTTGAGCACTAACCTGATTCTGGGTAACAAAAATAATGATAAAGAGAGAGGAAGAAAAGCTGCCTCCAATTAATGAAAATGCCCTTTGTCTTTTCTAATAGTCTAAATAATGTCTCAAACATTAATTTGAAAATGGCTTTCTCTGCAATAATTTACAGACAAGCACTTCATAATGGGGAAACAATTCAAATTTATGTGCACTGGAACAATGATGATCTGATTAACTTATTAAATTCTTGTTGATTCTACAGTCCAGGTGAAGTGTACCATTCTTCATGGGTTTCATACCTTGCAGTTTTAAGTCTTCATGTTATCAGACTTCAGGCTTCAGTTGCTACCGAAGGTCTTTTCTCTGGGATGTCCTCCACTACCGAGTGGACAGAACCAAGATCCCAGGGAATGATTTCGTTTGTCTCTTTCCATTAGTTTTGAAGATATATTCTCTTCCATCTTGGAGGAGTACTTGATTAAATTTAGCACTAGAATTCACATAGTCCTCAGCTGCTGTGGAGTGTAATTGAAACTGTGTGAAATATTAGAGAGACACAACTCGAGTTAAAGCTGATTCAGTCAGAGGATAGCCCTGCTGGATTTAAGTTCAAGAAGCTTAGCTTTTCAAGCTTATTGCCCTTCAAAAGGAGTGATGTAGCCTTCGAAGCAAGAGGAGATAAAAATTATCCATGGGAAAAGGCAAAAGAACGCAGTCAAATCAGCCTGCCAAACCTAGTGTCCAGTGGCTTTAAACAACGGGTAGCTATCCCAATTTATCTGTGACGTATTTGTCAGCTAGCGCTCCCTCAGCTTTCATCACAATCCCCTTGTAGTTTTTACACACCCTACATAATTTCCAGGGACAGTAAGAAAGTATTAAAATGCTCAGGTGCTGTGTAGAATAGGCTGCTGGGATACCACGCAGTATCATGTATTGCTGTACTTGCAAATGTAGTTGCCTCCAGTATCCCTCCCACAAGAGAGAAGCTCCCTATGGTTGTGCAGTGGGTCAAGTTAGATAGTACAACCTATCCCCAGATAGCACAGGGACATCCAGAGAAGGATATGTGCATGAACTAAATTTGTAAAGTCAGCACTTACATGCTGAATCACTTCTGGAATTAAGCTATGGCAAGTGAAAAGATGAATGAAAGCAGCCATGTGGTGGTTTAATGTGCTGCAGCTTATTTATGTATGTTGACTTCACACCTTCCTGTGATTCACTTTCCTGATTCTTTGTCTCTTGTCAGCTTGCCTGCATTTCCTTGAAAAATAGGGCCTTTGTGGATGAGCCAGCAGAGGATTTTGGCTTTCTTCACTACAACTCTTGCCA
The DNA here is from genome assembly GCF_016699485.2 of Gallus gallus. Taxonomy (NCBI): domain Eukaryota; kingdom Metazoa; phylum Chordata; class Aves; order Galliformes; family Phasianidae; genus Gallus; species Gallus gallus. Next base: position 29,454,980 of record NC_052532.1, read on the forward strand.
TAGCAAAAGTAAAAAGCCTGCCTGAGTAACACCAAGATTTACTACACAACTCAGGCAAGGCAATTTGTCTAGGTGCACCCTGAAAGGTACAGCTAGAAGCTGTTTGCGTGGAGGAATGAAGCAAAGCCAAGTCAGGTGTCATGGGCACAGACCACTTCTCTGATGGCTCACAAAACCTACAAAAGGCCATCATCCTGGCTGTTTAAACATCACCACCACAAATTCTTTGGACCTGGGCATATTGGCTCAGCTTTTAGTCCAGTGCACAGTGTCATCCACGTGGTTCCAGTTGTTGGGAAGCCAGGAGATGCAAAGCACCAACATTTCATATGAATTACATTGCTTCACACTGGGATCCTCCCTGCATATAGATCTCATTTCAGAGCTGGAAGAGAGATTTTAGCTTCATGTGTCTGCCTTTTCTCACTCCTCAACAAGCTTGTTGTTATTGAAAGGTGGGTTTTTACCTGTTTTCCTGGCTGTAATGAAAGGCAGACATCTTTCTTCAGTGGATGCATGCATGCTCCCTGCACTGTTGTGAGCTCTTGATCAGAGCTAGTCCAACAAAATTGTTCTCAGTCAGAAGCACACGTTTGTATTTTGCATATGTAGAATTAAATAAAATAAACGACCCAACAAGTATTTGGGATATATAGACTTAATTTGACCAAATGAGTCTGCTTCTTGGCTCAAATCTTGTAATACAGGTTGCAGCCCAAAGCACATTTTTATGGCCACACTGCAGTATTAAAAAGGATCCCATGGCCTCTGGAAAATGCAGTAGGTATGACAGAAGTGCAGTCATGGTCTTAACTAAAGCAGTATAAATGCATAAATAGAAGGGACAAGGTAGAGGCCTTCAGGGCATTCCCCTAAAATAGTAACAGGTCTCTAACGAGGTATTTAAAGGGATTTTTTCCCTACTGGGAAACCACATCAGCAAAACTAGTTCTCATTCCAGCCAGGAGACAAAAGGGCAATACCACCTCACCAGCTGAATGAAAGTACCTCAGTTTTTGTGCTTTTAAGCCAGATTGCAAGCATAAATCTTCGTGTTCTCAGGAAGCTTCCCATATGCCTCTGTTCGCTTCTTTCCGTGGTAGTTCCTGCTGATTTTTGTCTCCAGTGCTCAGCACAGGCACATACCATACTTTCCCTGAGCTCAGCACAGCAGCCACAGGGACAGACATCAGCAGTCAATAAAGCAATACAACACTCTGGCATGGCTAAGTGCAGACCACTAATCTTGTCCCAGTAACTGTAACGGTTAATTATTAGAAGAATAGCTGTAAATGCGATATAAAAAATTGGACAATGCTACAGGTCCCTAATTATCATTACAGCACTCCACTATTGCATTAATTCTAATGCTCTGATCAGGATTTGATTAGGTAGATTGCTCAGCCTCCATTACCCAGCAGTGCTGAGGGCTGTGAAACTGCCTCTCACACAAGGCAGTGTCACCTGCGCACAGCCTGGGCGTCAGCAGGAGCTAACATTGTGTCTGCAGGGCATAAATTAACGTTTGCAGCAGCCTGAATCACTTATTTAGTACTTCAGGAGCCATATGTCAACGTACATCAAAATAGCAATATATCAACAACTGTCTGAGGCGAAGGACATGAGATAAAAAAGAAAATGGGATCATTTTTTACAAAAATAAGGTGGCTATCAGGTTGCTGATGAGCAGCTTGAGAGGCTGTTTGTGAGCCAACGTTCACTATCAGCTCTGGCTGATGGGTGTGCAGTGGGAGGTGGGGGAGGGCACCGGGTCTGGGTGCAGCACCCAGTGCCACCCCTCAGCCGTGGCACTGGGAGGTGCCTTCATTAGGGTCAATGGAATGTGCTTGTTGGTCCAAATGCAGTGCATACCTCACCGAAACGAGGGGGATTTACATCAGCCTTGTGTTGGTATCTGAGGTTAACTCCAGCTGTAACGGGAACTCTGTATTTACAGCCGCCCCCAAAAAGGTTCACTCCGTCATGTACTGCCTGGTAAACAAGAGAATGGGATTTTGATACTGCATGAAAAGAAGAAAGAGGGAAAAGAGATGAGAAATGTCACTTGATGGACACTGATACGTATTTATTCACCATGACCTAATTCACTGCTCGTTTCTGGAGCCCAGAGCAATGAATAACATATTAAGCAATATTAATGTGAAATATGGTTTCTGCTCCAACAGCAATCTTAGGAAATAAACTACCATCATATGTACAAAACATCCACAACCCTGCCTTTTTTTTTTCCCCAGAACCCTTTCCACAGTTGCAGACGGTAGCAATATGTTTAGTTACATTAATTCCACTTTAATTATATATATGTTATATTATATATTATCAATATATTATATTATCAATATATAACCAATATATTGATCAATATATTATATTATATATTATATACATTAATTATATATATATACAATGTATATATTATATATAATATATATAATTAGAATAATACATTAATTCTAATGCTATTACCAACCCCAAAGCTCAGGACTTTTCTGGTTATCCTGCCAAGCAGCTCTAATTCTATTTCCTTCTGCTCCTGAGCACTCCTCAGCCCCTTTTTGATGTATGAATGAAGTAGGAACACAGCCCACATTTTCATATCTATCAGCACCTTTATTTATATATATATATTAACCAAAGCTGTTCATCCCCTCTCTCTGTAGCACAGCAAAAGCTTGGAAATGTCTCTTTGTTTCCTAAAATCCAGGAAAGAGGAATGCATGTTCACAGGTGTATTTGATGTAATATTCTACATCAATAAGCTCATTTTTTTCATGAGGAAAGCAGTAGGCATATGAAACCGGTAAGCACGAGGAAGAGCCCACAGAAAAATATGCATAAAATCTGATACAAAATTGCAGTAATAGTATTTATGTTCTTTTATGTACATACCCATAAAGCATAAATCAAAGTGAGGCTGAGATTATACTCCTGCTCCTCTTTAGCGGAGGAAGAAATGCAAATGTTCTGTGCATTAAAATTCATTTTGGGGCACTCTTGGAAACATCTGCATCATACAGAGAATATCTTTATTAACAATATGACTGACTTTTATCTTGCAGCAGAAAATAAAAACATTTGTACTAAAATACAGGGAACAGTGTACATTAACAAAGGAAAACTTGATGTGGGCAAATAAATGAGCAAACACTCATGGTTTAATGCCTGCTAAGTAAGAAGGCGGCATTCACTGTAGAGTTTTGCTAAGTGCAAGATCTGTTCTTCAGCTGTCAAAAGGCTGCAAAACACCTGATTTCAAGTAAAATCTCACTGTATTTCTTAATGCTTGTTTGTTTGTTTGTTTTTTAACAGGCTTTGTTAACCTCACAGGCTGAGTTAAACCTGGTTGTATTCTGTACCAGCCCCACCGGAGGCAACGTGCTGATAAAGGTTGTCTGAATTCATCCCACCTGACTTCCAGGTTTTAGGATAGGACCCAAAGATCACTGAACCACCAGTGGAAAGAAACAAGCTCTTCCCAAGAGCGAATCAGGTTCTATTCATCAGTTGCAAGTTCTGTGCCAGGATGCTGGCTCCTTGTCCTCACAGCTGGGGCAGCTCCCCACAGGCAGCTGGGAGGAGGCCTGGACAGAAGAGTGCAGCCTCTCCTAGGGCCTGCCTTCCTCTGCAGGAAATCCTGGCTTCCAGGGAGGAAGAGAGCTGCACCATGCTCCCAGAGAGACTGTGTGAATTGTGAGGTGCACCACAAAGTTTGGTTGATGCTTTGGTGGTGAGATGTAGTTCATAGAAATCAGTGTAATGATTCCTAAGACCCTTTATGGCTCCAGACCCATCTACCAGCATCTTTTGCAGTTGACCTGGGTGTCAACCCAGACATGGCATCGGATATGGCCGTGATGTCATTCTAACCCAGGCTAGATAATCATGCCCAAATGTGTGAGGTATGGGGAAAGGTAACTGAAATGTTACCTGAAGTGAGTACCACGCAACAATGAGAATACATAGCATATTTACTTTGAGGTTTGAAAATAAAAAATACTTGCAGCAAGCCAATTTAGAATAGCATTTTTTTACATCGATAAATAGTACAAGATTTTTGTTGAAAATAATTAAGCACTGCAATTGCACATTATCTTTACTGCATGAAGAGAGAGGTTAGGCATCTCCAAAGCTCTGGAAGATTGTTCTGTCATTATGTCACAATTGATCAGTATTTAATTGTTTTGCTTGAGGATTTTTTGCCTCTTCTCTACATGATGATTTCTTTCGGCACACAAATCAAAACTATTTATCAGCAAAAGTTACTAATTTCTCTCAAAGAGATTCCTTCTGAGTTTTCATGCTGAGACACTGGTCTTGATTAACTTTCTTCTGTAATCTATTGAGCTTCCGGTGGCTGATTTAAGCATTAAATTTATCCAGTTTAAGTACTGATTACTGCAGACTAAAAGCTTCATCCATATCAAAGACTTATCCCCCCCACCCCCACCACCCCAAGGAAGAAATTTAAAAGCCCGTTAAAATGCCCTTCCTTTTTCCAAGGATGTTACTGAAATAACTTGGTGCTAAGAATACATGAGGTTTGTGTTGAGCTAAAATCTGAAAGCTGGAACTGAGACAGATGCCCCCAGATAGTCCTAAAAATCTTCAACCGGATATTCAGGTTTGAAATCCACTGCAATCCAAATACCACCACAGCCTGGGGCACTGATATTCATCATTCTAGTTCTAATGAGCGCAAGGGGAGAAGGGAATCAGCTGTATTGGATCTGAATCCAAATTCTCCTGAGGTGTCTTTGAAATTTTGGGGGGAGATGAGATGGAAAGGATGGTAATGAAGTGATAGTGAAGTAGCAAAAGTAAGTAAACGATTAAGATACGAAGATATAGTGACAACAGTAAAGCTGGAAGTGTGGAAATAGTTTTCATTTCTGATACTCTCCCTGTAAAACGTCTTTTTCTAGTTTATTATCACATTTTCTATATCTTTATAGTTAGTATGTATCATTTGGCTACAGAAGTACATAAAATATTTGGAATTATTGAATTCATTTTTTTTATGTACGTGACGTGACCAAAAGTGACCATGGGGTTCTCCAAGGGAGCTTCAGAAGCCCTCACAACAACAGAAGCCTTTCTGAAGACTGCAGCAGAACTGGAGGCCCTTCTGCCATGCTGTGTCAAGTGCAATGGAGATTACTGTACTTTCAGCCACTGAGGTTGGACTTAGAAGCCTAAAGCATCAAGTTACCAGCCAAGTGAAAAGGCAGTTATGTACATAATACCACAGAGAGACCCTCCTTGCACTCTAAGTTGTTCAGGTTTCCAGCTCTGGTCTGGGAGATGTTTTGAGAAAATGATTGTATTTGAAACAACAACTGTTGGAGCGGAGGGAGGCTCGGCTGTGCAACTGTTTTCATCTGGCCGTACAGCAAAGCGTGTGTTCAGTCTTGCAGAAATCGTAACCTAAAAAACAAATAAACAACAACAACAAAAATACAAAACATGCTTCTCAAAGATAGATATCCGTCTCACAGGGTAATGGAACATAGCTTTGAAAAAAGCTTCAAAATGCTAAAACAGCAAAGGCCATATCTTCAATGTGTAGCTTTCTCAAAGTTAGGATTCCAAAACATGTAAGTATCCATAGCTTTTCCTGCATTTGAGCATTTTAGCTAAAGTCTGTGTATATATGTGTGTATGTATGTAGTATGTATAATGTATGCTTTAATTTATATTTTCCTTAAAATGAGTCACTGCACATCAGAACTTGATGCGAAATACAAGACCATACAGAAACCTCTATACTTTCTTGAAAGGAAATAGTTACCTTTGTTTTCATGCATTTCATTTTCTTCTATTGTTATCATGCTTCTTAGCATAACACAAACCCAGAATTTCTCCTGTGCTTGCCAGCTGGTAGCCAGCCACAAGAGCTGATGTAAGTAGTTAGCAAAGTCCCTGGACTGGTATCTGGACTTCCAATGCGTGTCCTGCACATTAGCACAGCTGAGCCTCCAGCTGAGACCATCACGGCATTTCAACCAGGTGAGCCAAAGTACTCAACCAGTAGGAGCTTTTCTAAGCTTGTCTCAGCTGGAAGCTGGTTTCTGCAATATTTTTCAGAATTATTAAATTAGAATCATAGAATCATAGAATCGCTAAGGTTGGAAAAGACCCACAGGATCATCCAGTCCAACCATTCGCCCTTCACCAATGATTCCCGCTAAACCATGTCCCTTAACACAACATCCAAATTAGTTCATTACATTCATAGATTCCAATGTTATTTTAGATCAGTTTTACTCTTTTCCCCAGGTAATCTGTTTTTTTTTGTTTTGTTTTGTTTCTCTTTGGTCGGTTGGTTATGGGCTATTTTTATATGTAACTTGTTCTGAATATTCCTTAGGAAAAAAAAAAAAAGAAGGTCTATGAGCTTTAGAGGTGCTCAGTGCCATTCACTGATTTATCAAGTATTCCTGATCTGGCAGCACACCTTTGTTTTTCCCACTCAAATTTTGTGTTGCTCCCTGAAAGTACAACTCCTAGGGATCGTAGCACCTGTATTCTTTATGGAATACATTGCAAAATTGAAGATTTTTGAAGGATGCAGCACTTTTCTTTTTTTTTTTTTTCTTTGTAGCTTATCTTATCTTATCTTATTGATGGTAGTATCTGAAGTATTTTGAAGTAATCTGAAGTATTTTCTCTGTCTGAAGAGAGATGCTGATAGTATCTATTGTAAACGCATGAAATGTTCATCTGGGTCACCAGACCAGCTCCAACCTCTTCTCTTTACTCTCAGTGCAGCCTATATTCCGACACTTATATTACATGTTGGACTAATTCCTCCCACCTGATTTTAGAAAGAAGAGAAGCTTTAGAGTCTTATTTAAAAATATTGTCAGTAGGAATCAATAAGCCCTCCTCATGTAAGCTTGACCTTTCTTTGATAATTCCTGCCAAAAGCTTTTGAACCCACTGCCAGTTTTAAGCCAGATCAAGGGGACAGTTACACACCTGAGGGACTCAAGTTGATGGCTGTGGAAAGGTAGGCAGTGGTTGTATTAAGCCAACCACTGAGGGGAGCCAGTGAGATTTCACCCCTAGATGGTTTAGTTGGTCTACCTAGCAGCCAAAAAGCTGCCAGCTATCCATGCACAAGGCCAGCCACAGCCTGGACCAGGGCATGGTGCTTTCCAGTCTCTGTCTAGCCATCAGGAAGGCACATTTGGTAGAAGACATGGGAGATCTCAGCCTCTGCCAGAAGGTGCAAGGCATAGATTTGAAGTTAGGGGTATTCTGAACTGAAGCCACACGATGTTCAGCACTCAGGAACACACTGGGGTCACAGATATTGAATGGCTAATTCTGCTAAAAACAAGAAAATTTTTCACTATGACAGTGGTCAAACACTGCCATGTCTTCCAGAGTGGCTATGGGGTCTCCACCCCTGGAGGTTTTCAAAATTCATACGGGGTTTTGATGTGTCCCTGAGCAACCTGCACGGGCAGGGAAATTGAACTAGAGACATCCAGAAGTCCTTCTGATCTCAGCTATTCTGTGACTCTGTGATGTGGAGGGGATGTGGGACTAAGGAGGACTTGTTCGAGTGGGGATGCCAGGAATGCGGTACTTACTGGGGGGTATCACTGAAGGGTGCACGTGACATGGAAGTTAGCTGTGTAAATGTGAGAGAGTATTATCAGGGTGTTGTTACTGTACTGTGTAAGAGAAGAGGAAGGACAATAAAAATACCAAGTGACTGCAGTATGGATGGGACTTGAAATACAGCAAAGTGAATGTAACAGATGTTGGCACTGGGATTCATAATAATCTGAGGAACGAGATTTATTACTGGGAAAGATAAGGAATATAAAGAATCCCTAGGAAACCTGGCTTGATTAGTTCAACAGCTCATGGGAGGCTTTCTATGCTTCATCATATTTCCAGTTCTTCAGATGTTTTCAGCTCTTTTATGAAGAATCTTGGCTGCTGTTTTGTTTTCTGCTTTTTTTCTCCCTCTGTAATTTTTACTTTAATGTCATGCATCTCAGTGAGAATATTTTTCACTTTTCTTGAGTTAACTGTAGGCAAGAGGTGGAACCTGCTTTCCATGTGTTATTTTATTATGTATTCTTTCTTTCTATGTGCTACTCTTTGATACGAATTACTTTGTTGGGTTCTTTATTGTGGTTACAGGGTGCTAATGCACTTCTAGCATGCCATAGGAGTCACTCATATCAGAATAGTCTAGCTTTGATCATATTTTTCCTGTTATCCTTGTTGATTACTGCTATTTGCATATTACTTGATTCCCCAGGTTTGTGATCTCTCATTTGGGCTGCTTCCATCTTCTCACGTCTCTCCAGGTTCCTTGTTTGCTTTGCTTTCCTGCTTTGCTCTTCTTGGAATAGGAGGTGTTTTGAAACTTGTAAGGTTCAAAGGCAAAGGTTTGTTTTATACATTGCCTTTTTATAACTTTTGGCAGTTTAAATTCATTTCGCTACAAATGAGACTTTGATATTCACCGGAGATCATGTGGTGGATTGTTTACTATTAAATGCCTGGATAAAATAATAAGTATAGTAAAATGTCAGTGCTTTAAAGAGTCAGCCCTGAGAAAATCAGCACGTCAGTTATTCTAGTGAAAAGATTTGGACAGGGCCAAATATGTTTCCACATGGTTTTTCTAGACAGATGCCTGTATGAAAGTTTGCAGTCAGCTTTCTACAATTGTATAGTGAGAATGGCCTAGAATGAATGTAATTCCAGCAATGTCTGTATCTCCTGTGTGAAGACTTACAGTCACTAAACTGTTTTATACTTTCCATGATGTTATTCATTTTAATAAATGAACATTTAGTAAGTGAGATGTTGATATATCGAAGGTAAACACAATCAAAGATGAACTAAAATGTAGTCTTTGTTTCTGGTCACTGTCTTTCTTTAGTCTATTTCTTACTGCAGAGTGGCTTCATGCATTTGAATGGATGTTAACAATTGTTAACAATTCTCAAATTTACTTCTAGCTCTGCTGCCATCTACGTGGCCTCAGGCTCATATCTTTCTGTCTTTGATGTTTCACCTTGGGTTGGCTGCAATCATAATGCCCAAATCAAACTCAGTATCTCCAGAACTGAGTTTCTAAGGCTGTCCAGGAAGGTCTCTCTGCTTCTCTCACCTCCAACATCATCAGTGACATCCCTTTCTCTCTCCTCTGGGAGGAGTTGTCAGTCTCACTGATGTCTCATCTTCCAGGGAAGTCAAAATGTCAGTGTCAAGACTTCCTGTTGTGTCACCTCTGGCTTTCTTCCTTGGGTCCAAGAATATATTGAATCCAAAATCCTTCATTTTGAGTTCCTACATAAAGTTTCCATTTCTGTAGTTGCACAGAAATTCCTCTCACTGTTTCCTCCTTCTAAGATTCATTCTGCTTAGGGACATGTATGAATTAGATATCCCAACCAGATGTATTTTCTATGACTGATCTGCTTTGCTTACGCTCAACTGTGACCATGACTATTCAGTGAGGCGAAGAGTAAGATGGGCACAGCTCCTCCCATGACTTCTAGAGCCTTGCAAACTAGTATTTCATCCACAGCTCCAACTCAGATTGTCCATGCTGTGATTAGGTTAAGCCAGAAACTTATATTCAGCCTATAATTGAGAAGTCCATGCATGTTCAGGCTCTCCCCTTCAAGGAAGTCATGGACTGATGTCTGTATGTCCATTATACATTTGCTTACAATCTGTGCAGGTGGTGAGTCACATCTCCCTCTGTATTTTCCTCCACAAGATTCACTGTTGTGTGATCTTTGCAGAACTGCTTTCTCAGACCTTCACGTTCATCCTATTTAGAATGTATCTTAAACTTATTTCCAAAGCAATAAATACTGAAGGCATGCATGGTGCTTTAATTTAGGATGCATTCAAGCTGCTGTACTACAAGCTGCCTTAAACTCAGTAATTCCATAGTGGATGATGTTCCTCTCCCATTTTGCAAATCTTCCCATATTCTGTGAGTGCTGCAGGTCTCCATGGTCTTCCCAAGCTGTTAGCATGAAGGTGCCTATCATTTCTCCTTATGGCTGATCAAGAGATTTTACACAATGGTCCCATGTTATTAAATATCTTGAATCAGTCTCCACAAATGTCAGACCACAGGTACTACTGCCTTCTGTATATCATTGATTGAGATAATGAAGGCTGCAATTTGCCAGATCCCCTTTGTGTGTGCATAAGGTCTCCTCCTTTTTTGTGACTGATTGGCTTTTTACATATCACCTTGTTTGTGATGGCTGGATTTAAGCATAGCTTTCTAGCTCCTTATGACATCATTAAAAAAAAAAAAAGAAGAAGAAGAAAGAAAAAAAGAAAAAAGAAAAAGAAAGAATGAGAGAGAATACTGGGGCTGGAGAGAAAAATATGTATTTATATATACATATATATATATAAAAACATACACATATTTAAATGTATGCCCATACACAGACACACACTCGAACAAACAAGCCAAGAGTTTATGCAAGAGTCTTTAAATAATCCTCTATTATGGATGCAAAATGGCTCTTTGAGGCACAAGATGCCAGTGTATATGTTCAGGAATAAAGCACGCAGGCATAAATATTATTCAAGAGTTTTGCTCTGCCTTTTTGTTTCTGTAATATTTGAGGCTTTTTCTGAGCTAGAAGAATATCATTCAGTGATGGAACATCAAGGAATACACTGTGTTCACTTTTGCAACAGGAAACAGGTAGAATAAGGAACCTGGTGTGTTTCTCTTTAGAAAATGCTCTCAGTGCACACAGCAAAGCTCAGCACTTTTGGAAGCAATGAGAAATCCTTCAAGTAATCTATGTGGGCATTATCTTTCCTGGTGTGAAAGTTTAACTTTTCCTGGGAAACGAAGACAGTCTTTCTGGAGTGAGAGACTAGGCCTGAAAGTGCAGTCTCAGCACCAAGCAGAGCTGAACAAGTGATTTACAACTTTTGGCTCACGTATGTTACTAACATTTGAATAAAACATGCCTAATTACTTCTAGAATGGAAGATATCTATGCACATTTGTCACAGCTTGGATAACTTCTACACATCATCAAATATTTCAAAAACTCAAAATAGGATCAAGTGCACCCTCAGCAAGTTTGCGGATAACACCAAGCTGAGCAATGCAGTCGATACCTTAGAAGGAAGGGAAGCCATCCAGAGGAACCTGGACAGGCTGGAGAAGTGGGCCCATGAAAACCTAACAAGGTTCAATAAGGCTAAGTTCAGGGTGCTGCACTTGGGTTGGGGCAATCCCAGGTATTTATACAAACTGGGGGAAGATCTCCTTGAGAGCAGCCCTGTGGAGAAGGACTTGGGGGTCCTGGTGGACAAGAAGCTGGACGTGAGCCAGCAGTGTGCACTTGTAGCCTGGAAGGCCAACTGTGTTTTGGGCTGCATTAAAAAAGGGTTGGCCAGCAGGGAGAGGGAGGTGATTGTCCCTCTCTACTCAGCTCTTGTGAGGCCCCATCTGGAGTACTGCGTCCAGGCCTGGGGCCCCCAGTACAGGAAGAACATGGAACTCTTAGAGCAGGTCCAGAGGAGTGCCACTAAGATGATCAGAGAGCTGGAGCACCTCTCCTATGAGGAAAGGTTGAGGGAACTGGGCTTATTTAGCTTGGAGAAGGCTCTGGGGAGACCTCATTGTGGCCTTCCAGTACTTGAAAGGAGCTTATAAACAGGAGGGGGAATGGCTGTTTCCGAGGGTGGATAGTGAGATGACAATGAGGAATGGTCTTAAACTGAGACAGGGTAGGTTTAAGTTAGATATTTGGAGGAAGTTTTTCACACAGAGGGTGGTGACGCACTGGAACAGGTTGCCCGAGGAGGTTGTGGATGCCCCATCCCTGGAGGCATTCAAGGTCAGGCTGGATGTGGCTCTGGGCAGCCTGGTCTGGTGGTTGGCGACCCTGCACATAGCAGGGGGGTTGAAACTCGATGATCATTATGGTCCTTTTCAACCCAGGCCATTCTATGATTATGATATGATATGTAGGTTGCTCCGAAAGTAATGCCTTCTATTTATTTCCTTGGAAACTACAAAAGATAGAAAGGGCATAATAACACTATTTGATAGAGCAAATTCTCATTTATGTTCTCATTATTTTTCAACATGGTCAATTAGCCAATTTGCACTGATGAGCTGATCATGATACTCCATTTTGTGGTGTGAAAGCTGTGCATGTCTGTCTGGAGTGTGGCTTGTCTTCGCTGTCGCCACTGCTGAAATGTACCACTCACCACCTCATTGTGCTCATGTCCACTGGCTGGACTCCAGAAATGTTCAGCAACCACAAACAAATGTCATTGGGTGCCATTTTTTCCACATAGAGGAATTCAATGACACACCTTTGTTTCATCTGCACTTCCATATGAGATGCCAACCTGTCAGACTGCCCCTCTGCTGCTGTCTGTCACATGGCAAGAAAACGTTACGGAATAAATGGTGTGAAGGATCAACCTCTACTGCCAAACTACCAACATCTGCCTCTGATATCATGGACCAGCAATAAAATAGGAAGCACCCTGATAAATTAAAATTGTTACATAGATAGTTCTTTATTATAATTGAGATGTGGTCATAGAACTGAAACAAAATTTTCAAAATAATTTACTAGTTTGTAAAAAGTGTTTAGTAGTAATATAAGTCAAGAAATCTCTATGCACGATGAATATTGTTTCTTTTCTGAGCAGTTTTACAACATATATTTTGAAGTTACAGTTATGAAATAAGCTACCATGAGCCAAACTCTTTCAAAGATAATTAAATATACAGGGACCTTTGAGAACCTGGTGTCCCCATCTTCTCTTTAGGAGATTTTTGGAGATTTTTATTTATTTTTACATCTTTTTTGGAGATGTTTAAGAAATAGGTTCCAGGGGCAATGGAAATATTTTGGAGGAATCATGAGAAAAGAAAAAAAGAAAAGAAAAAAAGGGAGAAAAGTGGCATGAGGAGACAGATTAGAGACTCCTATTGAATAGGCATTTTAATTTACTATACAAAGTCTGCATTTCCACATTAAGCTCATTAGAATTTTCTCAGATAAGCCTGAATATTGGTGCTTTCTGGTCTTGAGTCTTTCCCATTATGTGATATTCTGCAACAGAAACCATCATTGTCTTCATGCTTATCACCCCACTTTCTTTTTGAAAATTGCAGCATCAGCAGTTTACAAGATTGGGTCATAAGATATGAAAATTTGTGCTTCATTTCAACAATTTTACTGCATTTTTTGTATAATGTGATAGTCTCTTACAGCCATAGCATTCCCTGTTGAGTAAGCACAAAAATTTGTCATGTGCCTCCTTTCTGTATTTTTCTGTACCTGGCAAGCAAGCAAAATCTGTGAATTTTACTGATTCTCAATAAATACTCAGTAGTGATATGAAACATCAGGGGAGATGCAATAGGAATAATAATTCTATTAAATGAAAAAGAGTAGGATTAAACCAGTTCATTTATGTTCAGGAAGGAGAAGGAATATGCTTATGTATGATAAAAATAAACTGATGAAATTTCTAATATCTATAGAAGGTTCCTCCAGAGTCATATTGATGTGAATAACAAACTGCCTTTACTCTTCCCATCTGAATCAGGCTCACCTCAAGCCTGAACTCTCACACTACTTCTTTTGTGGGGCTGCCACCCAGTTTCTACAGGAGAGAGTAGACAAGGAAATCAAGGGCTTTTCTACCTTAAAGCAATCTGCAGTCACATTGAGTATGTATTTGGAGCTACCGTAGGGAAGCATTTCTCATAAGAATCCTGCTTTATTAGAGAGGTACATGTTGCCAGCCCCACTGAGTGTGAGAACCAGAAGACTATGGCATTCCTTGAACAGCCATGTAGGTGAGACGCCAAATACCACACTCAGACTACTGTTCACATGAGGAGCACGGCATGACTACACCAAAGAATGGCATGAGACAGTGCAAAAGCTTCACTTTTCATCCTGTAAGGATGAACATCCCACTCCCTATCACGATGAACCAGTTACCAGCTATTCCAATACAAACAATAGAGTTCCAATACAGTTATTGTTAGAACCTGTGGAGAATCACAGCAAGTCTATTCAGTGAGGTTGGATATTCTGGATCCATAACTGATGTTGTAGTCGTCTCTCTTTTGTCTAAATGTCAGATGCTGATAGTTGAATAAACGCTACCCCCCTCTGTAGCAAGCATAAAAATTGTTATTTTGCACCACGTTTTCCTCCAAATTGTTCCTCTACTCTTTTGCCTATGAGCACTCAACTATTATTTCGAAAGAAGAATCATACAATGGTACCCTAGAAGGGTACCTAGAAGTGCCTATTGGCACTTGAGCAAACTTTAACTCAAATGTTGGCATTTGGTTTTGATTAACAAGCATTTCAGTGGTGACTGAAGTCAAGCACACAGGAGAAGCCACTTCCTGCCCCAGTACCAGCTGGCCTGGTGTAGGGGAGCTGTTAGATCAGGGCTTGAAGTGGTGATTGAGCACCTGGTGAAGGGATGTGTCTGGCTGAGGGATCACAGGCAAATTGTTTGCACCTGTGCTCTCCACGTGACCAGAAAGGATGGAGCCAGGGTGGAGCCACCCTGGGCCCACATAAGGGGCAGCAACAGAAAGGAGAGCTTCCCTTAGACTGAGGCTGCTTCCTGAGAAGGGGTGCTGTATAGTTAGATGGCCCCTTCACTAGTTGGTTGAGTTTCATTTTTCTTTCTCTATATGACTATTGGCCTACCTGTAAATACTGTACCTGGTATTGCTAAGAACCTGTCAGAAGCTATTTTGCTTCTTTGTAAACAGAACACCTGGCCATGCTTCTCCTCTCCTTGCTGTGCCCAACTCACAACTATTCCAAGCAGTTGCCCATACAAACCCTTTTTCTTTCTTTTGACAAGTTTCTTTTGTTATATCTTTTCCCTGCTAACAGCCTAGGCACATGCAAAAACTGATTTTGTGCGACCTTCTGGCAAACGTGGAGACTTCCTAATACCTATTTTCACACACTGTATTATTTTTGCATGTTGTATTGTTGATATTGCCAAGGGCATGAAGGGATTATCATCAGGTCCCCACTTCAGCCTATGGACTGTTAACCTGATAGTCAGAGTTATTCCCTCCCCAGTGCACTGTAAGGGATAGGCTGGAGACAAACCTGTGTAGGTGAGTAGGTGTTACTGCAAGAGGAAAAAAGGAAGAAGGAAGAATGGGAGATAGTAAGGGACGGGGAGGAAAAGAACTCTAAAAAGCAATTCCAGCAAAGGGCTAGAGGTGGGTTTGGTGCAGCTTGTAGAGCAGCTAGGAGCCTGTAGGGTGTTGCAGCTACTCCTCCCATTGCACTACAACTTTGCAGGTGGTGATGGAACACCTCGGCCTCAGGGAAGCCTGGTCCGTGGAGTCACATGCAAGTCACCTCCCAGATTCTGTCTCTGCAAAAATTTTTTGAAGAGGCATATGAAATGCCCTGGAATATGGTGTTTGGTGGGATTATGCTGTAGTTTATAAATAGAGAGTGTTGTTTGGCACTCAGAAAAATAAGCGCACTTTGGAAATGTTCAAGGTCAGGCTGTACCAGGCTCTGAGCACCCTGATTGAGCTGTAGGTGCCCCCGTTCAGTGCAGGGGAGTTGGATTAGATGACCTTTAAGGGACCCTTCTAACTCAAACGATTGTGTGGTCAATTCTATACAGGACACTTCATCACAGCTTGCTGCCTGGGCAAAACGGTACTGTCCTCATAGGGGGATAGTGCCTGATCCAGGTGTGTGAAATCTGAGGCTTCTGTAAACGAAGGCAATATGTTAAACTGGTCTTTCAGCATCTGTCAAATACACTCCTGAGCAGTGATGCACCCCTGTGTTCAGCTCTGATGCACTCACCTTGTTTCAGCTTTTGGTATCACAGCAAGTGTCCCTTTGTGTCTTAGAGTGCATAGATGTAATGTACCTCACTTTCGCTTCCTTAGCTCTGCATAGCTGTTGGTCTCTTCATGCAACAAAAGGATGCAAATTACTCTTTTTTTCTGTTTAATTACTTGAAGATAACAAGAGAAATAGCTGTGCTGCAACCTGAGAATTGCACATTTGTATACGGTTATGTTATCACTGGTTATTTTTAGATGATATTTTGCACCTCTCCTCTAATTTCTTTTTTTTTTTTTTTTTTTACTTCTGCCATTATTTTCTCATGGCTTCTAATTTGCACGCTGTCCCCCTGCAAATAGCTGGACAAACAGAAGGGCATGATCCCCATCTTCTTACACCTGAAACTGACAAGGCTGCTTGGGGAAATCGGTTGCAAGGGCAATCTGCTCTTCCTTTCAGGGAGGAGGGAGACAAAACGCGGAACACAGCATGCTGCATATTTACACTGCTAGAATGCATAATTTGTCAAAACCATGTTCTTTTTAATACCTGATTAGGCTTCCTTGCCAGCCTGAGGCACCAGTACTTCTTATGGTAATTGGGATGCCTGGTGCGCGGTTGGCTTCTGCTGTCCAGCAGCCCCATGCTGCTGCTTAAATGCAGAGTGGAAAAAGCAGCCTTATATTAAGTTAATTATTTTTACAGGATATCCCCGCTACCTTCTGGTAAAGTAGTGTGTGTGTTGTGCTATGATTACAGAGATTATTTAGACACTGTATGGGGATGCCTTTCACTAAATGAGTACATAATGTATATAAAGAGGAGATATAAGTTTGGGTGAGAGTGTGAGGAAGAGTTGGGCAAGAGAGTGAAGCAACGCAAAACTGTGGTTCAATTTTCTGTGGTCAAACAAAAGCACCATCTTAGATCCACATTTGGTAATTTAAATCTGCTGACATTTCACTCTCACTTTGAATCTGTAAAACAGCATGAAATCCATATTTTGGGTAAATGTGATCTTAAGCCAGATTCAAATTAGTAAGCTGGAGAGTGAGAGGATGTGGCAAGGGATAGCCTGTTAAATAAAGTTATGGCATGAAAGACATTCCCTTTGATACAAATATTTCACCTCTTGATATTTACTGCGGCTATGAAATCCTTTTCTTTGTGCACGGACTTTTTTGGTGTTCACATTTTCTGTGTGCTTCTATTAAAATTCACATCACACTGTAGTACAGTTCTACTGGAAAAAAAGAATGATATTCTTTATCTGATACATTCCTGTGCTCAGTTTTGGTAGTGCTTATCTCACCTCCATTGATATTGTTAAAGTTTCATACCAAGCCTTCACACTGTTCTGCTTTTGTGTAATCTTTATAGTAATAGGGCTAATTCAATAATATTCACTCTGCCAAGTGAAGAAGCCCATAAGGTAAAACTCAATTACCTTTTCTATTCCTTTTCTCAGTTGCTCTTCTGCTGCGCTTAGTCTTTTATCTTTTCTCACTGTAAACAGGTAGCTTATTTAAATTTAATAGACACCACTGCCTTCCTCGTTTCCTTTCTTCCCTTGAACCTTCCAGATGCTCTCATGAGATGTTCATTCACCTTTGTGTAATACCATAGTAATAGTAATATGAGGAGGAAAAAAAGTAATGATTGCATGAAAGCTACAGTAAAGGCCTAATGAACGCTATGCTTATGAAGAATATCGCTCAGATTCCTAACTGCATTTCGGTAAATTATACAAATTAAATATTCATTACTTTGTACTTCATTAGTTCACATTTTGAACACTTTTTCTTCATTATAATAGCCTGGGGTAAAGGGTTTTTAATATGTTTTATTCTGTTATTTTTCATAAACTGTTTAGTTACAATGTTAGAGCAAAGTTGTATTTATTTCACAGCAGCCCAGAACACCCATGTATTCCGGAGACTGAGTATTTTCCCCCACAAGATTATGACATAGACTCCCTAATTGTTCAGAGTTCTTATTTCAATAGCCAAAGTAACTAAATATTTAAACTGATTTTTACTGTAAGTTTACTTACTGATCCTATCCCTACTCAGAATGAATTGCAATTTCATTAGCACGAGTGATGTTTGACAAATGGCAAGGCATAAAGCATGTGTTCTGCACTGTTGTCTTGCTTCCTTCTCTGCTGGTGTTGGTTGAGACACCCCCAAGAAGGCTTCTTGGTGCAGAAGGCTGATGCTACTCTCAGTCCTTGAGAAGGTGAAAGGAGTTACACTGGTGGCGGTGGCTATGGGCCCAGCACCTGCTCTTCCTCCCAGGGAAGGTGGCTGTGGGGTTGCCTTTGCCACTCACATCCTTGGCTGGCGCAGATGAGTTCTTCCTGCTACAGGAAACATTGGAAGGATGCAACTGAATGAAATCTCTTGGAAGATTTAAATTCTCTGATTTGCTTTCCTCACATGTTCCCTCAGACACAGCATCTGGGGGTGCAGCCCATCCCCAGACAGATATTGAAAGCCTCCTCACAAAAGCCAAGTAACACTTTAAGGCAGAAAAATATTTTCTGATTGTGTAGGGAGGATAAGCAGTGCCAAACCTTGTTATTCATATTTGAAACTAGGGAAGCTGGCAATTTCAGCTGAATTTCAGTCACACTGCAGGGAGGGAGGGTCATTAAAACATAATCTCCAAAGAGTTGGTTTTGGCTTGTTGCTTTCCAGTGAGCTCACAGTGATAGATATAAAGGAAAGCTCTCTGATCTGATGATTAGTAACTGCACAAAAAGGAAAAAAAAAAAAAAACCCTGCAATTGTAGTAAGCTGTCATACTGATTCTTGACAGAAGCAGTCTTTTAATTCTTTTTCTGCAATAGGATGTGTATGGGTGATGGGTTAGGGAACACGTGCTAGCCTATCTGTTGAAAAACATCAAGGCTGGAGAGTACTCGGCTTCATGTGTAGGATGCTAAAGAACCATTGTAAAGTAGGTAGAAAGTGGAGCTGGTGGTGGTTTGTGGAGATCTTTGTGAGCCCAGAGTTGAATACCATGGTCTCTGCAACTTTTCTGAGGTTACCCAGGAAAACCAAGGAAGAACCATGAAGAACTAGAGTCTTATCATGGAAACACTTAGGTAGTAAGGAACCCTTCTAAGGCTCATCCACTCCAGCTCCCCTGAAATGAACAGACACCTACAGCTAGATCAGGTTGCTCGAAGCCTGTTCCAGTCTGACACTGAATGACTCATCTCCAGGGATGAGGCATCCATCACCTCTCTAAGTAAACAGCTCCAGTGCTTCACCACCCTTATTGTAAAAAACTTCTTCCTCATATCCAATTTAAATCTCCCCTCTTTTAGTTTGGAACCATTTCCCCTTGGTCTATTGTAATAGACCCTGCTAAAAATTCTGCCCCCTTCTTTCTTGTAGCCCCCTGTTAGATACTGGAAGGCTGCCATTACATCTCCCTGGAGCATTCTCTTTTCCACGCTGAATAGTCCCAGCTCTCTCAGCCTGTCCTTGTAGGGGACTTGTTTCATCCCTTGAATCATTTTTATGGCCCTGGATGTGCTCCAACAAATCCATGTCTTTCCTGTACAGAAGACTCCCCATCTAGATGCAGTACTCCAGGAGAGATCTCACCAGCACAGGGTAGAGGGGCAGGATCACCTCCCTCAACCTTCTGACAATGCTTCTTTTGATGCAGCCCAGGATATCACTGGCTTTCTAGGCTGTGAGGATATATTGCTGGCTCATGTCAAGCTTGCCATCAACCAGTATCCCCACATTCCCAGAGCTGTGCTCCATCCTTACATCCCCTGTGTTGTATTGATAGTGGGTGTTGCTTTGACCCAGATGCAAGACCTTGCACTTGGGTTTGTTAAACTTTATAAGGTTCTCCTAGGCCTACTACTTGAGCCTATTAGGATCTCTCTGAATGGTGTCTTGTTCCTTAGGCATGTTGACCACACTCCACAGCTTGGTGTTATCTGCATACATGCTGAAGGTGCACTCAATCCCACCGTCAGTGTCACTGGTGAAAATGTTAAGGAGTGTTGTTCCCAATAGAAATACCTGAGAGACACCACTTGTCACTGATCTCCATTCAGACATTGAGCCATTGACCACCACCCTCTGAGTACAATCTTGCAACCAGTTCCTCATCCATCAATCAGTCTACTCGTCAAATCCATGTCTTTTCTGTAGATCTGTTCTATGATCTTCCCTGGCACAGAGGTGAGGCTAACAGTTTGTTACTTCCCTGGGTTGTCCTTTCTACCCTTTTTAAAAATGGATGTGGCGTTGCCTTTTTTCAGTCTCCAGGGGCTTCACCTCACCATTATGTCTTTTCAGATAACACTGAGAGTGCTTTTCTAAGAG
The DNA here is from genome assembly GCF_016699485.2 of Gallus gallus. Classification (NCBI taxonomy): domain Eukaryota; kingdom Metazoa; phylum Chordata; class Aves; order Galliformes; family Phasianidae; genus Gallus; species Gallus gallus. Next base: position 29,475,216 of record NC_052532.1, read on the forward strand.
CAGTTATGACTTCTTGTTCGTTGCTTCAATACGAAAATTTAGATTCTTCTGCCTAAACATTATCACTATCATAAAATGCAATGTTCTTACATCTTCACTGCTAGGGAGTGCGGGGATACATGTGCGTTTAAGCAAGGTTATGACTGCCCTAGGTCCTAAACTTTTCCCCAGCCAACAGGTTCTGTGTACACTTTGGCAAGCCAGCTATTCTCTTTTTGCCTCTGGCAGCCCAAATGGAATACTGTGGAGAGAATAGGACTTTGCTGAAAACAAACAGGTGCATCTGTACTGGTTTAATAAATTAGAAAGAGAGAAACACTGAATCTGAACAGTGTCCAGCTCTCTGTGTGCCTGCACTTTGCTGCATACTAATTCCCTCTTTTGTGAGAACCACATCAAAGGCGGATCAAGTTCAACCTCAGAGACTGCATGAAAATCAAATCACATGTAGATACTGTCTGTTTTCTGAGACCAGTCACCTCCAGAAAGAAGTACAAATCACAATAAGGAACCCTGTTACCAGTTGCTGTTTCTTATGTGGGTAGTTGGAATAGAAGAATCCACAAGTGCTGCTAAACCAGTTTAAAGTAATAGCACAATATGGATCAGAAATTCAAGCTTGTCTCTGACTTATTTTATTAAGAAGTTAGGTGGAATACTGAATCTTTTTTATCCAGTTTAGCTGTCCACATTGCTTTGTAAAGACCAAGCTCAATAGATCCATGTTGCCCAATACTCCTTTAGATTTAGCAAAAAGCTTCTTTTAGAAGATGTGCAGAAGATGCACTTAGCTGGCACCATTTCAAACTACAAGCACACGGTCAAGCCCACAGTCTTGGCAGATCTTCCTTACCAGTCATGAAGTTCAGTTCCTTACTTTCTGTACGGTGAGCAAGGTAATAATTTACTTCCATTTGTGCCACAGGACTGATTGGTGTTGTGGTATGTTGATCGCAGACAAATTCTGCAAAGGAGAAAAAGAAAAAGAAGCAGTGGGTAGTTCTGAACTTAGTCTGAATAAACATGATCAAATGCCTCTTATAAAGATGGTTTCACAAATGTAAGTAGGAAGTTGTATGTTTAATGCAACAAACACACATAGAAACTATGCTTCTAAGCATAGTGTGCAAATTAGCAGAGTCCCAGTGTGTCAACACATAAAATTAATACCTTCTGCAAGGCACTTACACAGCTTGAGGCAAAACTTGGTATGGTTAACGAACCCCGTTGTGTGTATTATCCATCAAGAAGACCTGTGTCATCAAATATTTGTATTATTAGCTAAGATTGCCTACACTCTAGAATGCAACCTGATAGCTCAAGTTATGATTCCGCCAAGCTCAAGATCCAGGCACTGTAAGCTGGAAGGGTTTATATTAAGTGTCCATGCAACCATCACATAAATAAATATCATCAATAGTGCATAGACATTTCAGGATGCAACAGCCTAAAAATAGTGCTATGGTTTATAGCCATCCCACTGATGACAGCTCATTTTACTGAAAAACTGCAGAGCATCCTGGCTTCCTGCATTTAATTTGTCCTTGAATGTTAATGGTTTCTTTTTGTGTTTGGGTTGGGTTTGAGACTTAGTAACAGTCGGCTTACTGGAGCTGACTATTAAGTAAATAGGAATTAGACAAGAGACGAAGAATTCACTTGCACAGACAGACAAGGCAGATGCTATTCAGGAAAGCCGCAATGCTGAAGGGAAAGGACTGTAAGAAAATACATGCACATGATTAAATACTGCAAAAATGGTCTAAAATTAGCCTAGAAATGACACGCGGTATTTGATGTTTGGAGGTGCAGGAAGATTAGAAGATGGAGACCAGGAACGTGCAGGTGAGTCTTACCAGCATTCATGACATCTAAAGCTCTGCATGGAGACTTGGATAACCAAGGCATGAAGAAGAAAGTGTGACTATTACCCCTGACCTCTGAGGTGTAGGTGCTTCAAAGTGGGCATCAGGGAAATGCCTCTGGGCTCTTCTAAGCCTTCTCTGTGCACAGGTATCTGTGCCAGCCTTGTCCTACTAAATCCAAGTGAAAGAATTGTTCTTTCCTTACAAAAAATTCCTGTTCTTGGACCCACCCAGAGGAAATGTGAAGTCTGGTTTAAATTATTATTCCGCTGCACACATTTTCCCATTTCCCAAGCCATATGCTTTTACCTTGCTGTAGGAGATGCAGCCAAGTTCCTCCATTTCAGGGAGAAGGGGACCTTACATGACTGCATGCATCATTTACATGGAAAAGTTTAAGGAATGGAATACAGGGTTACAGCTCTCTCACTGTGTCATGCAGATCTCTAACAAATGCAAAATGGAAATGCAGCATACAAATTTACAAAGTTGTACCTACTGTACTGCTGTTTCTATGTCTTGCTGAACTCCTAGATCTCATGAAAGGACCCCTATGCTTTAGGATCAATTTTGTCTTTTTCCCGAGTCTATGACACCTACTTATGTTACTGATTAAAATAACGCTTCAGTTATGCTATTTCAAACGCAGAACAAATAAAACACAATAGTTATTCTTCTGTTTTTGCAGGTAACTCTGACTTGAATTCCTGTAATTTGGTAATGGGTATCCTATTCTTTAATTTCTCTTCACTCCTAAAAAACATTTCAAAGGAATAAATGAGATGAGGCCAGGGACGGTTTTGTGATATCTCCTCTTTTTCCCATAAACGATAAGAAGCCGGGTGAGTCCCTCAAACAGAGTGCATTGAAGGTGACAGAACAGAGATCTTGCAGAGACCTCATCAAACACAGACAGCATTCAGCATTAATTCAGTGTCCATTTTGATTATTTGCAGTCAGGTGGGAAATGAGGCTTGAATGACGACTTTATTTAGTAAGTCATAGGCTACTGAAAATTTTATGAAATTATGCAACCCACATGGAGAACAGTGGGGATTTTTATTAGCAATGCTTGATAAGATACAGAGGAAATGTGAGTAATTCTCATTAGCTATTTGTCAATAAGAGGCATGAAAAATAAATTGGATGGGAACCTCACTCTGCATAATACTCTTATTTGTGTTTGCAGAAGAAACCTTATCACAATACCTTTTAATAATATGGAGCATCTACTGCACTGTTTGTTGTTTTACTCCATTATGCCAGGAATACTAATTGTTCGCTTCATTTTCTCTTCAGCCAAAGCTCCCTTTTGTGATTTAGAGCATTATCCTTTCCAATAGTCCTATATCAGTGGTGCTTATGAGACGCCTGGCAGTTTCATTTCTGTGGATGCTATTTGACCAAAGGGGCATTTTCATATACAGACTCCCAATTTCTTCCAGAGAAGCCAATGTGTGTGCAATGGCTTGTGTCCTGTGCAAGGACACTCACACTGTACCTAACACTGAATTAAAACCAGAAGAGAGAGTCAGCGATAAAGCAGGTGAGGAGAGTGCACAGCCCCAGGGCTCTATAATGAATATTCTGGATGGTGTCATTATTGTTGGCATTTGAGAAAGTAGAAAAGCTATGTTAAAACCTCTCTCATAATAATAGTAATAGCAATCCTTCAGAATAATTTTCAAATTAACCTTATTTGTAAACTCATCCAGGTTTAGTTCTCTCAGTGATTCCCAGCAGAGGAATCCTTCAGAGGGCTGACGCCAGCCGCCTGCTTTCTCCTCTCCTGACAGCTTTCCTTGAACCCTGTGTGGAAGTCAGTTTACCTCCTCGTTCCTTGTACTGGTGGCAGCTTCTACATAGAAATAGATTTTTAACCAGAGGCCACTTACAGGGCTAGAAAGCTGTTTTCAGAAATGAAAGGTGCCCATTCCAAAGCACGGAGCACTGGAGCCAACTACAGAGAAAAAAAAAATCAGCAATTTTCTTTTTCCAATTTAAAAGCAAATCTATCCTGGTGCAAGATACTTCCAAATGACATGGGGCAAAAGGAAAACACCATAGTTAAATACAGAATAATAATAATTTTCCTTGGCTTTCTGTTGCAGCACACAAATATCTGTGAGTAATGCCCCAGTGCTACCAGTGAGCAGGGCACTTAATAAAACCCAAACAACTGTCACACGTAGGTTATAAGGTCATTTCTCACATGTGAGATAAACTAGAAATCTACCCAAACGATGGAACCTGAAAAAGCATTATGAAGTTTACTGGAAAATAAAAAATGAGTTTCACATGTAATTTTATTTCTCAAGGGCATTTTAATATAAATATATATTGTTAATGCATCACTTGTCCAAGAAAAAAGAAAGAAATCAGTAGGATAGGAATGTACAGCGTCCTGTGATGGCGTGTTGCATTGTCGGTTATACAAACACAATAAAAATGTGCAGGTATGTAATGATGCAGCTCATGGTGCGTTTCAGAGCTCTTCCCGATTATCTTTGAAATACTGTAGGTGAGTGTTATTACTGCTTCATGGAAGGCAAAACTGGAACATGGAGTTCAAGGTTAAAGGCCATATTGATTTAACTCCTGTTTCCTAAATGAAGCACCAACACCCAAGCCTGGTGCAGTAAGGAGGTGGCTGGGTTTCAAGGCTGATGCACTCCTGCTGCTCTCCAGCAGCTACTGCCCTTTGAGAACCAGTGGTGGCTGCGGCTGCCCAGCATCCCTGAAAATCAACATTCCCTGAATCACCCTTTAGGCAATGAGCGTCAAGCCTCTTGCTTTAAATCAGGCTCTTAGCTTTTACTGGGCTGACTGAAGGAGCTGGGAGCAGGAGGCCCACTGCTTTAATTGTCACCGGATAGACACAGCAGCTTCCATCCCGAGCCCCTCTCAGTATGCGATTTCCCAAGGGCTGCCTTTGTCTTCCAGTGACCTCAGTGGTAATGGCACTGCTCTGCTGGTAACTGCTACCATCCAGCTGCACATATGAAGTCAATTTTTCACCAAACACACTAGCTTCCTATTTTCTCTAGGATGCAGTGGGAAGTGCTGTCCCTGCTCATGACAAAGGCAAATATCGCTTAGGGCCTGGATGCCTGGGATCCCACCTCCCAGCCCATGATCTTCCATGGCAACTGGGGTCAGGTGAAGTGCTGGTGCTCACCGCCCTTGAATTTCAATGGCAGCAGAGCTCTCTGCAGCAAGAGGCCTCAGAGCATGAGGTGGCAGTCTGGCCTCAGCCACTTCTGGCATGGCAAGGGACTTACTGGGGATCTCCATTCCAATCATCTCTCTACCTTGTGCATTTGAAAAGAGAGAGATCTGCGTGCATTTTATTAAATTGCACTGAGATAAGTCAATAGAGCACCTTTTATGAAGCTAAAAATAAATAAAACAAAAATTGCTTTTGAGAAGGCTATCAGAACTCCAGTCATGCACTTATCAGTCCTAATATTCCTCATGATGCTGTGCAGAACTGATCTGAATCCCCTCAGAGGTGGGAGAGTAAGACTCCCTCAGCACACCTCCCTCTTTCTGCAGAGACGTGTGGGTCTGCTGGGCTCTCCCCATCTTCCCTGCTCTCCTGAGTGAAGACTGCTGGAGGCTCTGCTGCTGTAATACCTCAGCTTTTCCTCATGAAGCTGCAAAGTAATTAATTATTACAAATCACAGAGTTCAATAAGGCAAAAGGTACTGCTGGAGGAAGACTGACAGAACCACAAGCCACCAAAAAACTTGGTTCTGTCTATGACATGCAGGAAGGGAGAGCTCCACCACCAGCTGCAAGTGAAGGCAGATGTCCTCAGGAAAGCTGAAGAGGAAGCACAATGTGACAAATCTTTTGAAGCATCATTTCAGTATGGAAAGCATATATTTAGGAGAGCGAGCAACAGGGAGACAAGGAAATATGGGAGATAGGAGCCATGCTCACCGCCCAAGAGGATCACAGGTGCTTCCCCACGTGGTTAGGCCTGAACTTGCAGAGGAACTTGGTGAGAAGAGGCAGAGGTGGATCTCTGCTAGATCCTTGGCCCCACACCTTGGCACAGCAGTTCTGCACTGTTGCTACTTGTAAATCCCTGGGTGGAAATCAAAGCATGACCAATCAGGATTTTTTCAGTTAGACCTCTCTCTTTTCAGAGACCTGCAGAAAATAAATGTGGTGAATATTTGCCTGGATGTGCAAAAAGACCTCACTGAGATCTCCACTACCAGTGGGGCAGAATGGGAACTTCCCCTGCCCTTGGGAGCTCCTGTTTCGATTAAACATCTGAGAAATTTCCCCAAAGACTGTTATGCTCAATCAATATGACATTGCTTGAGCTAACGAAATTCTTTTAACATCCAACATCCTTTGAATCACAGATTAGAGAGGGCAGGTTAGTTCAGATTCTGAACTACATTTTAAATTACATAATTATCTAGGAACATCACTGTATGTATTAGAACTTCTACTTTCAATAGGAAACCCCAGTGTTCCCAATTTTCTATTTTTTAAAAGCTGTAAGAACTCAGTATTTTAATATTTTGAAATATTTTGAAAGCTTGAACAAGCTTTCAGGCTCACTAGTGTCATTCAGAGTCCACCGTGTATTCTTTAACATAGAAAAATAAATGAATATGCTATATAATTATTGCTGACATCTAAAAATCTTGAAGTTAAGATAGTCAAAAGCATAACTACTTTCATAAATACTTATTGCTGGATTGTGGATATTTCATTATCAGTAAAAATGTGAATAGAAAGTGGCAACATATTTTTCTATTATACAATGCACATATTGCATTTTACAGAACATATTTCTAAAAGAAAACTCATTAAAGTAATTATTCTTCTTGTTCTGCTAATAAATACATGATCCAGTCTTTATTTTCCTTGTTTATCTTACCAAAAGTGCTTACCTAGAATTTTATTATTGTACTAACTGTTCACATAGCTAGTATTTTTATTCCTCATGTGACAATTGAAATATCATGGCTTAATACAACACCTTATATCTTATTTTGTTAGAACATTGTCAAAATTTCTACAGAAAGGCTGATGCAAAACTCCAATATGTGAAATACTTTTATATTGTAGCCTACTGTAGTCATAATCACAAATGTGTTTCATTACAAGTTCCCCAAACTAATCTTATCTTCAAAACTAGTAGATAATGTCACTGATTGAGATGCTATTTCTGTACAAAATGGAAACTATGGGGACTAGATTTGTTTGCAATAAAAACTTGAAAGGTCTTGGGGTTATGGGATTGGATTTCTTTTAGGGAGTGTTGCACTTTATAAAGGGAAACGGAGAGAAACAATGAAGTTCATCTCAGTTTTGCAGATACCATGGATAAAGACATAGGAGACCCATTTCCCATCACAGTGGTTCTATTGTCTCACAATTTCCTCACAATCTCTTTCTGTCTGTTGTAGCCACCTGCCTCGTGGTTGTTCCAGTGCAACAGAGAAGACCCATCAGTTTGTCATAAGGCAGTACGGAACCCAGCCTAGGAAAAGGCCAAGGCAGATAGCTAATGAGAATGCCACAGCTAAAAAAAAAAAAGATGCTTTATCCCAAAATCATGATATCTGCATTTAAACATCAGGAACATTTCAGATGATATTCAGAAACAAGCTTGTTTGGTGCTTTTCAGCTGTGTTCATTCAGTACAGTGAGTTTTATCTTTTTTTTTTTTTTTTAATGTATATTTTAAAATGTTACCAACAAAAGGCAAATATTTTCAAGATCTACACTGCACAGTGTAACTCAAGGACTCCCAGCATTTTGTGCTATAGCTTCACTCTCTAAACATGTTCTGAGATTAAATGTAGGACATAAATCAGGTTGCGATCCAACTCTACTTTACATATTTGAAAAAACTGTAGAGAAAATACAAGGAATTGAGGGGCTGATCTGACAACTCTTTTGGGAAAGCTCCCCGAAGAGGTGGAGGAAAAGGAAAGGAAGAAGTCTTAGATGTTTAAATCAAAGGGATTTTGCAGCCTGGAAAAAAATAAACCTGAGCATATAGACTATTTTCATGATTTAAAATGATTAGAATATTCAGTGCAATCAGACCTCACTTGATCATGAGAGCATCAAATTCAGACTCCTTGGTCTCTTTCAGTCTTTAGACTCTCTTGATACTGAGTGAACCACGGAGAGGAAGCAATCTCTTTTCCCTAAAACAGAAAATAGTTGTAACTACATCACTATTTGATCACTGCTTTTTGTAGGCTAGTGCCACACATAACTTAGCAGAAAACATTCATCTGAAGAAACAGTGCAAGTCTGTACGAGGGAACTGTACAGATCACAATTTGGCTGCCAGCCCAGACAGAACCTATAGGTATATTCAATGCATCTCACGGGAAAGCATTTTACACCATGCCACATTTTGGCTGGCCTTGTACAAGGGTGGAAATACAGTTCAAGAAGCTGTATACAGTTTCATTTCTTTCAATGAGCTATGGTGAGGACTAGTTTCCCAATAAACAGTGCTTCCAGGGTGGCTTGGACCCTACAGGACTGCTTTTGATCTAACAGCCTCGTTGTTGCTTTGGTCCAGTGTCTCCCAGAGTCCTTGGAAAGTGTGCTGAGCACAAATCAGGAATGTTTATTTTAACAAAGAAAAGTCCTGGGGCAGGGAAGGGAGGGGAAAGAACAAAGGAATCCTCAGAGCAATAAGCCGATGAAGACATGATAAAATGGATATTAAAAAAGGGATACCTACAACAGGCAAATTCTCACCCTAAGCCTTTCCAGCATAATCAGTAGTAGAACGATCTCAGCACAGGAAGTTATGAAGCCTTCACAGGGCACTCACCCAGCTGAAAATTAAGAGGCAACCCATCTCTGGGTCAGCTCAACAAGGTGGATTTCACTGGTAGTTCTAAGGTGAACACCATACGTACACACTCATGCACATGCTCACAAACACACCCTCCTTTCCTGTACCTAAATCACCAGTTTCCAAGTCGCTTCTCTTAGACGACAACCAAGAGGTGTTTGAGAAATCTTTTCTGTGGGGCCAAACTGGCACAGCAGAAACACAAAATCTCACTGGTATCACAGGTATTGCAGCTCTTCTTTTTAAAAAGCTGTATTGTCTTAATTCTGACCTTTTCCCTTTCTTATTAATGTTCCCTTTCAAATGTCTCTGACCAATGGTTTTTTTTTTCAACAGTGGGGCAGAACCCTTCAGGACTGAGAAAATTACTCAGATACTGAATGGCTGAGGACATCTATTGCTCGATGTTGACTTTACTGGAAGGCTTATGCTTGAAGACTGTAGTCATGAGCCTGAGATACACCTTAATACAGAAGGTAATAGACATGAAGGAAACTACACGAGAACATGTACAAATATGCTGCTTTGCTGCATAACTGAGGAAAAAGTTTCCAGATAAAAACAGATTTCTTCTTAAAACACTGCAGTTTTCCATGAGGAAACAACTTCTTCAGTGACTCAATTTCCCCCTGTGCTATATCCAGATTTTCAGTTTTCATGTGAAACATGGGCAGCAAATACACCTGAAGGAAAAACATCCCTGGAGGACCAAATAGCCTATCAGGTCACCACTGTGCTTAATTCTCATTTGTTTCGTCATCTTCTCAGACTTCCATTTTAAAAGTTTCTATCAGCTGACTATATATATTTTTTTCAATATTATCACTTAATTTATTTAATGTTTATAGTCATTAAGGCTTTTAGTGGGATCATTTTAAAATATGCTTTCGGGGTCACTTTGGCTCTATTAAGCTTTTAAAATAGATTAAATCCAAGGTCTCTGCTTTCTGAATACAAAAGCACATCTTGCCTGTGAAGCCAAAAACAATTTAAAACATATGAAATGCAGTAGAATTAATCTGTCCAGAGCCAAAAGGAAGACTGTATTTATAGCAGCTGATTTATTTGTTTGATATACAGTATGTGCTCTGGTTTATAATTTTTAAGATGTGTGAATAGGGTCACATTATATATTACAAAAATAGTAAGGCAATGATTTACAAGACTTCATATTGTGCCTATTGACCTTCTCAATAAGAAAGGTTGGTGGTTGTAACAGCATTGAAAAATTAAACCCATGGGAGTCAATTTAATGTAGGATAAACTCTTTAACAACCAGCAAAATAGCCATATCAGCTGTTCCATCTGCAGATTATGTTTCAGTTGTAAAATGTGGGTTTTTTTAATAAAAAGTGCAGAAGCTTTCTTTATTCTGCAAAACATGTGTTTCCTCCTCCATGGAAGCAGCTGCTCCCAACCTTTCATATATTAAGAATAGAAGTATTGTGTTATAACTGGTTTCTTCAGTAGGAGAAGAAAGAAAAGGAAGAAAAGAAACTGTCTAATAATAATGAGGGTTTGTTTTTTTTTTTTTTCCAGTTTCCATCTGAAAATTAATCTCTGAGCTCTGAAGAAAAGATGTATGTTTGTCTTTTGTTGTGGTCAAAAACATTAGTCTACCCACAAGGGAAACAATACGAGCCCATGTACAGCTTGAAATAATCAATATCTAGACTCAACAATTGGGTAATGCTTCATGTTAACACAGTCACTGTGAAAATGAGAGGTTGAGGGCAAGATATCTCTTTTAATTATCAGAGCTGTGTGTCATGGACATTCCAGAAATAATGGTATCTGAACAAATCTTAAGTATTGTCAGATAAATGAAAGACAAAAAACATTCAAACTGATCTTCTTTATGATTTATCTCATTGTTTTTGTAGGCTTATCTGACTTACCACAGCATCTCATAGAGATGGAAGCTTGCAAAGAAGATAGAGACTTCTTGTATCTCTGGTTTATTATCTCTATGACACTCACCTCATCATTGCAAGGAATCAGACAAAAAGTAGCCTAGAGGGACACATAGATTGCTAAAGCTAAGTATTAATAACCTTCATCCTCTAAAACAAAACAAAAACCAAACCTAACAAAACAAAGCTGCTAACACCTCAAGAATTCTGATTTTTGCTTGTAGCTTAGTCTTGCAATGAGAAATTTAATGGCAGATAACCTTTTCCTCTTACAGACTGACAACACTGGAGATGTAACTAGAATCTTTCAGTTGTCAGCAAACTGTTTTGGTGTATTTTGTTTTCTTGTCAATATACATATAGCTGCCAATGTAATGATTTGGGGAGATGCAAAAACTCACTGAAGATTTATCCTTCACACTAGAATTTATTTTCCATACCAAGGAAGCAAATGGTGAGACAGTCAAGGGCAAGAAGATTGGTGTTTGTGAAGAAGCATAAGAATGGTATGGAGAAGGAGATTAGCATAATGCATTTTGGTGGGAGTTCTTTTCCAATGTAGCTCATCTATGTGGGAAGTTCATTACAATATTTCTTTTATAACTTATGTCTCTTTCAGGATAACAGAATAAAACAATTGATGGTGGAGCAGTAGCTCTTTTCTGTGTCACTGTGAAAGATCACTAAACACTCTATCTCTAATTCTCATTCCAGTTACTTATTATATATTAAAAAAATGAGCCTCTTCAGAGCTTGTTTTAAGTCAAAGGTTCATGTGCCACATATTGTAGCAATCTCCACGTGTACATTTTAAGTCCTTCTTGATCTGATGATTATAATGCCCTGGAGAGACAAAATGGGTAAATAATTCAACATCGTGAATATTAATGGTTAACAATTTCATCAGGACGTGATATTCCCATATTGAAAGTAGGTGAGCTGAAAGAATGTGGTTGATTGTATTAGCCTGTCAGAAAGATAAAGGCAGTTGCAGAGCTTTTATAATAGTTCGAATTATGGAAGAACCATAAAACTATAGATATTTCTTGTGCTTTTCCTGATTCCAAAATATTTATCGATTCAGAGAAGAGCCCATGGAAGACCAGTGAAATCATCTGTTATAACCAGTCAGGATAGCAAGATAGCAGCAGGAGAGCAGGCTGTGCTATTGCTGGGAAATGAGGAAAACAAATCTAATTAAAGTAAAACCCCAATTACTAATGCTGTTTTTCAAAATCACACATCCACTTGTATTCCAAGGCCTCTGCTTTGCTCTATTATGGAAACCCTTGCAAAGGAAACCACCTTTAAGATGCTACCAAGGTGGACAGTGGGTTCAGCTCCCACTTTGTGTATATGTGCATGGCCATCTCAGAGACAAGCAGAGGAGAAGCAGATTCTCAAGTTCTTCACCAGCACGTCAAATAATGTTCTAAGACATGATTATTAAAGAAAGATTCTCCTCTTTCCTTTCCTGCTGTTTACTTGGAATTTTCAAAGAGATGTTCAAGGGGTTTAAGATGCAATCTAAATCCTTGAAAAGTAGAATCAGCCAGTAAATTGGCAGCGTTTCCCAGACTCCAGTGGACAATGAAAGATACCCTATATCTCATGTGATTTGAAAGGAGTATCTGAATACACCCAATGTCTCCAAAAGCAGGTTTACAACCTTTGGCACCTGAGTTCCCCAGATATCACGCACTTGAATAAAAGTCTCACAAACCTATCATGAAGGCATCCCAAACACCCAATCTGAGCTGCTCAGATCAAAGATTAAGGAGGAAAGCAAGAGTGAGAGAAAGTGTAAAAAGAAGTCATATAAGGGATACTTGTACTGCCTACCACATGTCTTGAAGAGATAGAGGATTTCTAATCATTTACTGTCCTGTCACCACTGGAAGATCATGAACCTTCTGAAGTATGGCAGACCACTGCAGACTAGTAATCTGGCAGAAGGTCACATCAGAGAAGTGCAATAATAAAGTGTCTGGGACAGTAGCCTGACATTTGTGCTAATAAACATTATCAACAACATCAGCAAGACTTCAGAAAAACTCCTGAATTTCACTTGTCAGACTTGTTAGCAAGAAGTATCGGGAAACATTTTAGACCAATGTGTTCCTGGGTGAGGTCATCAGCTCCAGGAATTCTTATGCTTCAGGCATAATTTAATTTCATCTACATCCCTCATCTTCTTCATCACATAAATTAGAGCTTGAAGAAGACTCCCTAGTCACAAGATTGCTATACATTTTCAAGACCTTCCCAGTGCTCATTTAAAGAGAGAAAGTTCAGGCAATGACATTTGTACTGTTTCTTTCAGGAAACCATTTCTCCTTTATAAGGAAATAAAACTCCCTTGAACAATTCTTCAATAGCCCCTTATGGCAGTGACTGCTATTGTGAAGTTCTGTTGCAGTGAGCAGGAAGCGAATTATCCCCCCCTTACAATTTCCACTGGTGTAACCAAGTGCATACAGTGCAGTGTGATGTAGAATCTGACCCCTAAGATTACATTTAAGAAATGTGCTCTAAGAGTTCAATGTCTCTGTATTTTTACTTTCTCTTTTTTTTATTCTGTTACAGATCCTGTCCATTTGTGAAGTCTAAAACTCTTCAGGAGCTGTGGTCATACACCACAGTGGCCACTGTGCATAGAGCCAAACAGTTTGAGTCTGAGTAGAGGAAGACATTTTCAAAGAACTTAAAAACAGTTTCTTCAAAGATTTTGCTAACCAGTAAACTGAAATTTTAAACATGCAGGAGTAGGAAGTAAAATAGAAAAGCCACATTAGTTCTCCTAACAGCTTTCTCCTGGTCTACAGCAGCAAATCTTTTCCTACAGCCAAAATAAACAGCTCAATAAAAGGAAAAAAATAATAACAATAATTGATGCTTGATGTTATATAACCCATATACTAAGTGGATTGAGCTGAATAAGCAATGCCATGCATGAGTTCTTCAGCCTCCTCTACATTATCCATATTCTGTCATACGTACACAATTCAGATTATGGATATAGGCATCCCCTTCAAACTCACCAAAGGCTTCAGTTCTCATTTTGGAGCCTACTTGTATCTTGTGGCTTTGACACATGCTAAACCAAATATCAGGTATGGGCAGATAATCACAAACAATTGAGCTTCCATAGCTTAGTAGGCCGCCATTTGTCACTGAGCTGCAGCGTCTGACTGTATGTGGATATGTCACCTAACACATAGGTAGGACAAAAAAGCACTAGCTTAAATCCCTGCAAAGGTCACATTTGCTATTTTATTGAGATGAGGCTCAGTGAAATAAAATAACACACTTTACTTTTCACTTGTAACGGACAAGGAGCATTCATGTAACTAGTTAGCAGCTGTCTATCAGCTGAGGTAAATGGTTGTCCCTCAGTAGCTTGGTTGCTACCGTTAGTCCTGTTGTACCCATAGCTTGGAAGAGGCTGGAGATGGACTATACACAGACCTAATGCCATGAAAACTTACTGAAAAGAGGGCACAGAGAAAGAATTACTCCCTTTTACTCTGACAAATCCTTCCAGCACAGCACTCAGTTATGGTTTTGAATCACACCCTGAGCAAGAGGGGACAACAGACACCTGCATGGCTTGTTCTCACCTAGCTTTACACTGTGACCACTGAGGCATGTCTGTTTTACTTATTCATACATTGCTGAGGGTATGTCAGGTAAGTTATTGGAGCCAAACAAAGCCTGCCTGTTTCACAAATTGGGATTACTGGCTGAAGCTTTCTCATATCACCTCTAACCACTGAGGTCTCAGGATAGCGTCAGTGATGATTACTGGGCTATAAAACAAGCTGTCAAAGCTGTTATAATGAGGGGTTAAAATAATATACACTCTGTATTGAATAATTGCTATAAATGCCCTGAGGCGTAAAAATATTGTTTGAGATGTTGTAAATAATGCGGCTGGATTTAATTGCAATTTGAAACGTCTGTTCTGTTTTTTGTTTGTTTGTGTGTTTGTTTGTTTTTGTTTTTGTTTTTTTTCTTGTATCTTGGCCCTAAGTGTTTTTTTGGGCCTGCTCCTCAGCCAGTGTTTGCCACAAAAGTAAAAGTACCTCAGCATACAGCATATATCTGGGTCAATCTGAGGTCAAAGTTCAACTAAAGGAGGCAGCAGGCAGTAAATACAAATGAAAGACATCACTATGATAGACAAAACTGATCTGCATTAATATGAACAAGGTTGACTGATAGTGAATACATTTCCAAGACACAGGGTCAGCTTTGGTGCATCAGCCAGGCTGAGGGTCTAAATGAGATGCATTGCTGCAAGCAGCTCTTGGGCAAAAATCCCCAAATAGCTATGATCTCATAGAACAGACTTATCAGTTATGGTAATAAAATCATCCTGAGAGTAACTCTCCGTTAGCCTTTTCAAATATTTTCTATCACTGTCAAAGGAAGTGCTATTTCCTTCCTTTTTATAACTTTTTTTCCTCAAGATTAATACTTCAGTTTACTTCCATCAGTGAGGATTGCTCTCCCATTTCATTCTTTCCTCTCCGTAATTTTTTTGCTATTAAGCAGATGTCTTTAACAGGATATGTGTGTTTCTTTATCTATAGTATAACGTAGTGGAAGTCTGTGTTTAGAGGGCACATTTTCAGGAAAAATACAACAGGAGGTATTCCTGATGGGAATGTGACTTCTTACATTTTTTTTAAACATAGATTTCCTTTTAATTTTAAGCCCAGTGGTGGGCCAGGACTGTAGAGAGTTCTGACAGGCACTAACTCTGTACAGCTTAACTCTAGGCAGACAGGAGCAGCTGCTCCATGAGCCTACCTGCGAGGCAGGTTTTCAGTGTAGCTCCCTGGGGTGCTGTAGAAATGAGTCGTAAAAAAAACACAGGCACAAAACTTGGGTCTTAGTACTCAGCATCTGGCTGCAGGACTCAGCACTAAGCTTAGCAGACAGATTTGCAGGGAAGCACGCTGGAAAAATACCTCATCATTAGACAACAACAACAACAACAACAACAATATCAACAAAAACAAAACAGGGGCAGTCAAAAGAGTCTGGATAAAAACAGAGTGGGAGGCAGAAGTTGTACCATATCTGATTTCATTTCCCATCATTTAATAGAGGTCTGGAGAATGAGGAAAGTGTGATGAAATATTAAACAGCAACACACAAGTCTTATGTAGTTGGAGTGCAAATGACTAGTGACATAAGACGTTCCATTAAATGATGTCCATGAAAAGCAAGCACATAGTGAATCATCCATCCACATAGGCTTGCAATAAGAATGCTGCAGAACTCATCTCTGGACTGATATTGCTGCCATTTAATGTAGTTTCTAGCAAGTCATTTATCATATTTATGGCTACATCTACCCCTTTTTACTATGTTCTTTTTTCACGAGTTCTCCTAGAGAAAGGCTATTCCACAGCTTTATGAAGCCATGAACTGGAGAATAATGCATGACCTAAAGCAAATGGAGGTGAATGATGCCCACATTATACTGGTTTTCCAGACCTGTCAAAGAATTCCCAATACATCAAGTAGTGTTGACCAACTTTGCTTTGCCTATGGTCTCCAGAACAGGTAACAAAATGGAATCAAGGGTGTGTTTACAAAGCTTCATTATGTTATCCCTCATCATGATTTGCAGCAAATGTGAATACTTGCATTACTTCTTGTATCTGGAAGTGTCATCCTTATCTGTGCACTACAAATCCAGGCTTTTCAACAACAGAATTGAAACACTGCTTAACTTCTGTATAACCATTTCCTCCAAGGCCACACTTAAAAAAAGATATAGAATTTATTTAAAATATAGCTGGCTTTCCAACTACTTAGTGCCTTCAAATAATTTGAGTTGTTGAAAGAATACAATCACTAAGCAGCAGCTGCTGGACCACACACCATGTGAAAGAAAGAAAGCTGTGATTCTGTTGAGAGGCTTCTGAGGATCTTCATGCCATGCAAATCCTTTTGCTTCAGCTAAATCCCTGGAGTATGCAATCCTGATATAGTTAAAATGTTCCTGGATCATTTGTTTCCCTGGAAGCTTATTTTGCTACATGCTTGGTGTGCAGTTATTCATAGAGAAAGCCCTTTCCCTTTGCAGGCAGAAAACAGCTCAAGGTAACTCAGCAGACACTTGATCTGCACCTTTTTTTTTATGCATATATATATATATGTATATATATTTTTTCCCCATAAATTCATTGAAATGTTGCATAGATTCTCTGAGGAGGTAAGGAGCATAATAAGAACTTAAGAACTGTTGTACTGGATCAGACAGAAGTTTTCTTAATCTCCAATATCCTGGATAAGCAGGGAAATAAAAGAGCAGAGGAAGAAATACAGTGACGCTTTCTCATGTTAAATTTCCTGAACCTGAGCCACATCTCTATGGTTAATTAATAGTCTTTCTTTCCTTAATGTTTTCAATTGCTTTTTGAACTCGTTAATATTTTGGCTCTGACAATGTTTTGTGGCAATTAATTTCAGCAAAGAAATGAGCATCTTCAATTTCCTTTAGTGGCTGCAAACTTGGAGAAAACCAAAACTTTCCTGGACTGGAACTTCAGGCTTTCTTCCATTTTATTTTCCTCTATTTCAAAATTCAGAAAATGATACTTTGTCATCTGTCTCACTGGCATTAATCGTTCTACCAGTTATTTCACTAACATTTGTTAGTGAGACCTGTTGATTCAAGAAAATGTGTTAATCTGCACTGAAGACATTTAGGAAAGGAGCTACTCATTTCTTGATTTTATTTTTAATTGGAGTTTCATGGTGACAGCTAAAGTTATTCAAATCTCTAATACATTTAACTACATACGAAGTATTTATTTGTGCTGGCCAGCTTCCAAACCTTAGTTCATATGATGAGTCCTACATATTAGTGGAGAAAGTTAGTGGAGTGTAATATATTTAAAAGTTATTATTGCACTGTACATATAATTTATTGCAAGCAAGCTTGTTGTTAAGCTACTCTACCATCTATACTTATCTGATTTTCTAATGTCTTTAATATACCCTTAATATTAAAGAGTCTTGAAAGACTATTATATTCATTATACCTCTCATCTAATTTTATAGATGCACGTGTTTCATACAAGTCAACGACCCCACTGGAATCACAACTATAGCCACAAAAAGTGTTCTGAATAATGGAGGACAAACGGTGAGATAAAATAATGAGATTACAGGAATACACTGAGAAAGAAAAAATGGTATTCTTCCCCCAAAGAATATGATGCTCACAGAAGTAAAACAGGAAGGCTATTTTTACTACAATTTTGCTTTCCTGTTACTTCATCTCTCCTGCGGAGTATGTACAGTCTGAAGATCAGATAGAGTCATACTAACTGAAGAGCTTGTTCTTTGAGTTTAGCAGATGATCCTAAATAGAGGGTTTCTTCCAATAGTCCCATAGCAGCATCCCCTCGTTTAGGTCAAGAGGTGATGGAGTGGAGTTAGGGTTAAATACTGAGAAGTGTTAGCTTTGTCCACAGAGCTGTCTTGATCCAAACAGTAGGAAAATCCTGAGAACAATGCAGATGAAATCTGACATCTGCACTATGTAGGTTGCTCCAAAGGTAATATTTCTTTTAAATCAAGAAAACCAAATCATAGTGTTGAGGTACCTCTAACTCTCTTTAAATCTATGATGCATATTTTGTTCAGAACCTCATATTTTTTTCTATTACACTTTAATTTGTTTCAGGGCAGTTCAGCCTGGTGGATGATCTACATTTGTCCGTACAACTACTCTTCCACCAACTTGCATGCCATTTTGGAAATCATCATTCTAGTGAGCATTTTATTAGAGGTGATATTCTGTTTGCTTCTGTACCATTGACTACCACAAGATTTTGCAGTGTTTTCAGAGATGATTCCTGGCTTTCACAGGTATCTATTAACCAGGCCTTAATCCATTTAGTCCATGCTTCACTGGTATTGTGTTGTGCTATCTTTAATCAGAAAGCCTGGCAGGAAGATGTCAGATGCCTTAAAAAGGGCTGTTTCACCAGAATGGATGTATCAACCAAACTGGTAATTCCCACACATATAATTGAGGTTATTACGGAGCCATATTTATTGTTGTAATTAGCTGAACCCCATGTTGTATTATTTTGCCTGGGAATGATTGTCCTAGAGAATGTACTACAGAGGCCTGTGTAATCTCACGACTCTTTAAGATTAGCTTGTTATTCTCCCAGGCAAAAATCTCTTCAAAG
Source organism: Gallus gallus (assembly GCF_016699485.2). NCBI lineage: Eukaryota > Metazoa > Chordata > Aves > Galliformes > Phasianidae > Gallus > Gallus gallus. The sequence continues at coordinate 29,494,073 of NC_052532.1, forward strand.
TAATTATTTGGCATTTTTAGGTGTGTTATCTGAGCCTGCTGATTTTAAACGATTTAAACAATGTACATGATCTTTTTTAAAATTACTTTTTCAACTCCTAACTGTGAAAGAAGTATTCCTCTTTGTTTTCAAAATAGAAGAGGGAATTATTTACTTGAGGCTCCTGCATGTCCTCTGAACTGTAATGACTCTATCTTCTATATCTAGTAATTACCTTGTATTATTTCTCAGATTTCATTTATTCCTAATATACTTTCTAAAAGCGCCTTATTTTACGTAGCCCAGAGACAAATCAATGATGTCATTAACCTTCATAAATTGTATTGATTGTTATCCAGTTCTTTCTTTTCTCATGTGTTACCTTTAGTTGCATTTTCCCCATTTGTGAAGGCTTCTTTCTCTCCATTCCTGCAGATCCTGTTACCCTCTTTTTGGATTATGGAATCATAGCTTTCTTGTGACATTACAAACCTGGAAGATTTCTAAATTGATGTTTACCAGCAAAGGTTTTCTCTTCCAGTTAGTTCTAATCTCTTTGAAAATCTGACTCCTTCAAAAACACCAACTGTTCGTGTCCCATGTTGGATCTGCCCTACTTTTTTGACACAATAAAGTAGTCATGTCATAATTTTGGTCTCCCTACAACAAGTATCTTCCAGTACAGTGATTAATTCACCTTCACCTACAATTAAGCCAAAAACAAATTCACTTTACAAAGGCTTCTGAATTAGAATATTTTAATTTTTTACTTTTTATTTTTAACTTTAACAGTCTTGTACTATTGTGGAAGGAAGCCCTTAGAGCATATGCCACCACAGTAAAGTCTCTACCAATCTTCCTTCTGCCTTTGGTTAGTTCTCTCCTGGATGCTCTTGGTAGTGTTTATGCAAAAAAATATACATTCAGATGTATGTTTCAGACTGCTACATCAGTCTCAGGGAGCAATGGTAAACTGTGTGTAATGAGGTGTGGATGGAGGAACGAGCAATGCTCCATGCAGTGTCACTTTAGCGTGGCAGCAATGTGGTGCCCTTTTCTCTGCCCCCTCTCCCTGACTAACTATGCTCCTTGGAGGGCAGTAAGGTGCGGAGTCACCTGCCAGGGGGGAAGAGAGAGAGAAAGGGAGCTTCATTATTTCCCTTGTGCTTGTGTGATGATCTCTGTAAATATCAGGCTCTCTTAATTAGTAAATAATGCAGTTAGCATAAAATCATTCAAAAATTAAGAGGTCTTATCTATTGCAAGACCTGGGGACTCAATTATCCATGGTTGATCCACCTTTAGCTGAGGTCACACCGTGTAGCCTCATGTGAATACTTTAGAGGGCTTTCTAATGTCAATATAATATCAAGTTCTGTTTTAAGTGAGTGAGAGTTTATTTACTGCATATAATCAGGATATAAATGCCATCCTGGCATATTTATTTGTTTTATACCAGACCTTTGAGCAAAAGTTACTAGTGATTTGGAACCAAACATTCTATTTTGTCTTAGGCCTGAAGGAGGGGAAGAAGATGATCTTGAAGTCCAAAATTACATTACTGTCATCGAGATCAGAATTGGGATAATGGTAAGTAAGCAAATTACAGCATTAATTTAGCATTAGCATGTGACAGTATTGGCAGCATGATGGGAACACAGCCCAGCCATTTTTCTCTGTAGCTCTAGTTGCTTAAAAAATATATCGTACACAGCGATTCAGCTGGCTATAATACCTGGTCTAATATTTAACACTGCCCAGTATTTCCTAAGTGCTGTTTGTGTTACAAATACCTTAATTTCAATTAGAAGCATAGAGATCAGGATCCCATTCCTGCACAAGCAGTAAGAAAAGGCACTCAGCCTTCACTGTTTTAGTAGCTCTTCATGGATAGTGGGCCCTGATAAACAGCAAGCTGAGGGCAGGCACGCTTTTTCTATGCGTTGAACTAGTTGCTGATCCAAATACTACAGATTTAATGAAAACATTTCTGTAAATCTCAGTAGCTTTAGGTCAATCATATGGTCAAACTGTTTGAGCCAAACCTTTCATTCCTTTTCTACCTGTGGCAAAATGTCAAAAGATTATTGTCTTAAACTGAGCAATGGTCTATAATTGTTACCCCAGCTAAATCTATCTCACACAACGATATTATACCAAAACAAATAAAAGATGATATTTTGTAGTAGCCACAAGCAAAGAGAGTGGTGATGGAGGGCTCTAATGATGACTCTTGCTGGATTTTTTTCTGCTCTTTCTTCACATTGTAACCTCAAAAGTCCTCTCATATGTATCAGTACCATCCAGTTTTGTAATCCTTGCTTATTGCATTAATTACCACCTTAACTAAGAGCCTTCTCTGGGCACTAAATAAAACGGATCCATTAATTCATCAGAATTTCAGTCCCCAAATCAGGCTTGTGGGATGCAGATCAGTTCAAAAGATATTCGTTAACGCTGAAAGATGCATGTACAATTAAGTGCATTCTTTATTCAACGACTGTCTTCCTTTGTGCAGAATATAGCCCATTATCATGTATATGGTTATTTTATGTAGCTATATAGTTAGATGGAAATGTAAGACTCCCCCCCTCTTGCCCAGCCTGTCAGTGACATCCCTTGTTTAAAATATTTTTGAATGTTAATTAGGTTTTCACTGCCCCTGTCTTTAGTGTCTGCTAGAAGGCAGCTCCCATCCAGTAACCACCTTGAAGTTACCATAGATCTTGCTAATTATCTCTTTCCCCATAACTCCAATGGATAAGACCCTGTGCAATCTGTGACAAACGAGACCTAAATTATGCAGTAAATGCCCCTGGATTCTCTGGCTTTCTAATGCAGCAGATTGGTAATACTGCAGCTTTGGGTAAATTTTAGAAATTGAGATTATTATTGCATTAAATATAAAATGAATAATCCATGAAAGAATTTCCTTGTATTATTTGTCACAGTAAATTAAACTTGTTTTATCCTACACCTGCATTTCCCCTCTGCTTCTGAAGTGTACATGAAATAAGGAACTGAAGGGCAAGAACTTATCAGAGCAACTGACAGCAGCTTCGCTAGCCACAAGACAATTTGGGATTTGGGGCACTAAGGAAGCCTTGAGAAATGATTTGAGGCTCAGGATTCAGAACTCAGCACACATGTTCCTGCTTAGCAGACAAGCTTGCAAAAACCCTCTTGGGTTAATATTTAAATGGCATTGAGAGAAGTGCAATTTCAGTTTTCCTACACATGGGAAAAGAGCACTGAGCTGCATGTAGCTGTACTAAAGGACATTTGGCAGAATGTCAACAGCCAGAAAGCAACAGCTTTATGGCTGTATCCACACAAGGACTTTTAATGTTGCCTAAAATTGCCTAAGTTTCAGGATGGAAGAGCATGTGATTTGAGGCAATGCTGCTTCATTTTTGCCTATTTTGGTGAGCCCACTGGGTCAGACTGTAGGCAGGAGACACACTGCTCTTCCTCTGCACGTACTCATTTGGTGGATTCAGGTGGGCAAAGAACTGCAGGTGGGCAAAGAGGCTGAGCCCCTGGCTGGCTGGCAGAAAGCTGCCCCACTGGGGCAAATGGTGACAATTTCCACGAGGTCACATATACCAGGGAATTTCTGAAGGCTGAAACTTGAAAAGCCTTCAGGGCATCTCTTTGTGGGTTAATCACTTAGACCTTGACTCTAATCCTGACCTCTGCCTCTGCAGAGCCTGTACAGAATAATTGCTGGTAAGGCGTGAACCTATAGAGAAGAATCCACTTGTAACTCGGGAGTGCATTCATTTGTTTCTTGAATGAAAACAAATTCATCTGCTGGAATTTGATTCTGCAGTGCAGACTGCAAAGGCTATGGCATTAAACAATTCATTCTGTGAAGTGCAGGTTATTCTGGTGCAGCTTTTGATACCAGAGCTGCAGCTTTGATGTCGCTTCTCTGAGTGGTGTTGCAAGTGAGCCGCTCGGCTTGTCCTTTGCTCCAGGATCTCTGTGCAGGTCCGAAATATACAGTCCATGCTCTGACTAAGGACAGGTGGGCAGTGTCTTTAGGTAGGACTACAAAGAGCCAGAGCAACGACAAAAGTTCTCACTTGAAAATGGGAGTTTTACAGGTCTATCGCTAAAACTGCCTGTCAAGCATCCCTCAAATGATGTGTCAGACATATTATCCATAGGTGAGAAGAGCATTTCACAACTTCCATATGTGAAGATGATCCATGCTCTCTAAACACATTTATATATTTGCAATTTAAAGCAGGTTAGACATTTTCAAGATTTGTTTTTCCCCGTGTTGGAAGCACCACCCAAAGTTCACCCTGGTCTGTGACTTCCCCAGCTTCTCAGCTATCACCTTAAAAGTCAAACAGTACCAATAAACAGTATTTTCTGTTCAGGGAGAACAACGGTATTTCCACCTACTGCTTCTCAACAAGAGTTTTGTCAGGCCGCTCTTAAAGCTGGCCTCAGCCCCTGAAGTCTCTGGGGCTGGCCTGGTAGTCTTGTGGACTCCTATATTCATAGAATCAGAGAGACATGGAATGGCTTGTGTTGGAAGGAACCCTTAAGATCACCTAGTTCCAACCCCCCTGCTATTGCAAAGACACCTCCCACTAGACCAGGTTGCTCAGAGCCCCATCCAGGCTGGTCTTGAATGAATGTTTCCAGGGAAGGAGCATGCAAAAACATGCTGGGCAACCTGTTCCAATGTCTCACCGCCCTCATAGTAAAGAATTTCTTCCTAATATCTAGTCTAAATCTACCCTCTTCCAGTTTAAAGCCATTTCCCCTTGTCCTGTCACTACCTACCCTTATAAAAAGTCCCTCCCCAGCTTTCCTGTAGGCCCCCTTCAGGTACTGGAAGGCCGCTACAAGTTCCCTCCGGAGCCTACTTTTCTCCAGGCTACACAGCCCCAGTTCTCTCACCTGTCCTCATAGGGGAGGTGCTCTATCCTTCTGATCATCTTCTTGGCCCTCTTCTGGACCTACTGCAAGAACTCCATGTCCTTCTCATGCTGGGGGCCTCATAATAGGATGCAGTGCTCCAGTTAAGGTCTCATGAGAGCAGAGGGGCAGAATCACCTCCTTTGACCTACTGGCCACACTTCTCTTGATGCAACCCCACAAGAGCACATTGCCAGCTCATGTTGAGTCTTTCATCAGCCAACACTCCCAAGCCCTTTTCATCAGGGCTACTCTCAAACCATTCTCCACACAATCTGTATTTGTGCTTGGGATTGCCCCCCATTCAGGTGCAGGATCTTGCACTTGGCCCTGCTGAATTTAATGAGATTGGTATGGGCCCACCTCTCAAGCCTGTCCAGGTCCCTCTGGATAACATCCTTTCCTTCTAGCATGTCAACTGCACCATTCACCTTGGTGTCATCTGCAAACTTGCTGAGAGTGCACTTGATCCCACTGTCCATGTGGAACTCCTGCAGTGTTGTATTTCTCAGCAAAAAGTCTGAGGCATAATGAGAATCCTTGGGAATCACATGGCTGATACCTTACGATAGGCTGCTTCTGGCTGGCTGTCACCCTGTCTCCCAGCCAGCTGGTTCCTTGCTGGCCTCTGTCCTGGCAGGAAGCTGCCTGTATGCACCACTTGGCTCTGTGTCCATCTGCCTGGCAGATTACAAAGGAGCATGTTGTGTTTTGGAGTTTCTACAAAATCTCCGCTTAAAAAAAAAACATTCCTCTATTTCCAAAATAAAAGCATTGAAGATTTTTTGCTTCTACAAAGCTGTTAAATATATGTCTTTATTATTATTATCATTATTTCCATGATTACATGCAAAATATTCTAACCATTTCAATTCTGTGTCTGACCAGCCCTCCAGGACTCAGTGGGTAGTTGTCTAGGGCCCAGCTACATCCATAGCTTAATCAAAATCTTCTGGCATCAAGTATATTGATGAGGAAAAGGATTGTTTTGTTTCAGATTTTCTTTCAGTGCTCTTTCGCTGTTGGAGGATTAGCTGATAGAGGAGCAGATGTATAAATCACCTGGGCTGAATATTGGGGGCTTTTCCAAAGGGATGCATTATGTTTTGGCACTACTCGCAGTCGATGAGGATTAAGACTCCAAATGCCTTTTGTTCTCCTCAGTTCTGCCCAATATTAATTATTCAAACTGAGGATGACTTACTCTTCTGCTTAAATGATATCTAAAATGGAGGACTACAGCTCCTCTTCAGGGGAATAAAGAGAGATAGTGAAAGTGTCTGAAGTAATAATCACAGTGAGAAGATTCACTTTTGCCATTCAGCACTTCTGAGTGTTATTAGCTTGTTCCTTTATATAAAGTCTCCTCCCAGCTCCCTTTTTTTTTGGCAATAGAAATAGGATTTGCATCGTATCTTTTTCCCAAGAGGGAGATACTGGAGACCCCTCAGGATTTGATTAAGATTTCTCTCACTGAGTTCACATTTGTCTTGTAATGATTTGTGAGTAGCTTAACTTGTTTGAAATACTAATGCTAGAAGTTTGATATAATTGACTCAGCCCTGGATCTTTCATAAACTTCACAAATTCTTTCTTAATTTCTTTCATTACAATGGTCTGTGTAAGAAGATGATCAGCAATCATCATTAAAATGTCATTTATATCCTGTATGACATTATTCTCCAGGCTTCCTACAATTGATACCCGCAAGATGTGATTTTTTTTTGTAATTTCTGCAAGTTAGAAGACTGCTGCAGAAAGGAGGCATACACTGAAGATATAAGAGCTGTGATTAATTTTGACTCCAGCCAAAGAGATTTTGAAATAGAACCGTATCTATTGATCTAGCACATAACATCATTCCATTATCCACAAAATCCAGGATTCCTCTTTAAATTACTTAATTTAGCTCTTTTTAAGACTTCCTTTGCATCACATGATAGTGGCATATATTCTATATTTTTATACCTCTTCATACACTATCTGCTAATTAACACCCTTGAAAACAATTTCTCTAGTCTTCACTAACTAATCAGGCAGCAGAGTCCAACCCATTAGACAGAACAATCGTGACTGTTTTTACATCAATATTGAACAAGCAGACATACCTGCGAGACGGAAAATCAAATTTGTCTTTGTTAAGTTCCAAGTCAATTAAAGATAGGTTTCTATTGATTTTGAAATTTGCTGAGATTCCAGGAAACCGACTTAACAGGTTGGCAAGCAAAACCCTTATTGTATGTAGTGTCTTAGTTAGACTTTGTTCCTGGCTTTTTGTTTTTAAAGTCTTCTACCATTCCCTCACAAATTCCTTCACGTTTATTTCTGCTAAGCTTTTCGAGCTGTTTTTCACCCAGGATTTGAATTACTGTGTTGTCAGCTGTTAACCTCGGCATAGAGTTGATCTTTTAAAACTTCTTTATCCATCCTATCAGTTTTGCCTAAATGGCAATAACCACTAGCAAACGAAGCACATTTTGTGATTATGCCTCTGAGCTATCCCTGTTTAACACCCCTCGCAATATCCCTCCAACTCCAGGAAATGGCCATTCTTTCTGCTTTGCTGAAGACAAATGGTGGTAATGGACTGATTAGAGTAAAAAGATTTTAAACAGCTAAGGGAGATTAAAAAAAAACCTGCTATCCTAATGATCTCTGTGTAGGTATTCCTTGGGTCAACTAGACTTTTTTTTTTTTTTTTTTTTTTTTTAATGTTAGGGTTAATCTTCTTCCTTCTTTACAGGACTGAGTAGCTGGCCTATAAACTTGGTGACACTATTCCTGGCCTCTCAGACGCATGACATTGTAGATGCCCGCAGGCCATGCCTAACACAATGATGGTACTGCACATTTCATAAAATAAGAAGGACAGTCTTCTGGGGATGGGCAAGTCTTAGGCCTGTTTGCCAACCCATTTGTAGTTTCGCCAGTACACAGGGGAAAAAAAAATCAAGAATTATTGGGCTACAGAAAAAAAAGAAAGAAGGAATGTACCTTCTTTCCATATTTGTATGGGTACTTCTTCATGGGGGAAAAGGCCAACATTTTAATTATTGCTTCTGGAACAATTTCCGTGTTTTAAACCATGAGTTTTGAATAGAAAACTGAAAAGCAGTGTTGGAATTAGTTCTTCCAAGATCAGAAAAGTGGGCCTGAAAATCCTCATGCCTTTTCATTTTGTGGGCCAGTGCTGGAGGATCTGGTTGCACATGGTCACCTCCTCTTCCTGTACTCTAAGCTGCTGTATTTTTACAAAGAGCAAAGAGGCATGCTTGCAAGTCATTAAAAGTCCAAGGCAGCACGGAGATAGGGAATTCACGCCCCACTATGGCCACATGGCACTCGGCTCCCTTACTTTCAGTGAGTATCACTGCATCGTTCCAGAAGGCTTCTAGCTCAGTGTCTTACCATTTTGGGCTTGTCATTTTGGGGCACCTCTGTTCTCAAATACTGAGCATCAAGCTTGACTTATTTAGCACTCTCCTCTCAGTTCTGGGCACCCTTTCTTTCTGATCAGTTCTTCCTCATATTCTGCTGAACTCATTTCTCATTTCTCATAGAAACTATGAGATATGAGATATATTGAAACTATTTTTCACTTTAAAATATCCTTTTAGGTGTTCACTTTTAGCTATCACAGTATGGCATGTGGGAGAGCAGAAAAGCCATGACACAGAAGTGAGAATACATAATTGTTTGCAATGTATATGATGTGCTTCACTTACAAATATCCAGGAAATTCTCTCTCCCTCTCTCAAGAGTTCCTTTTGTAGGAGTTTAACTTTTTTTTTTAAGAGTTCCTCATTCTTTATGTCAGTCTGGTGTGGGATTTCTTTCAATCCAATGTTATTTCTTCTTTCTCAATTCTCCAAATTATCTATTTTTCAGGATCTTGCTTTCAAGCTCCTGAAGTCTCTTATCCGTATCAGTAACTGTATCTGAATGCTTGTTTAAGCCTGCCTCAACTTCAGTCACTCTACCTTTTATTGCAATTCCCTGAAAGCGGCATTCATCAAAGCTTTCATTGATGTTAGCTCAGACAGTAATTCTCTAATGTCTGCCAATCTTCCTCTGTTGTACTTTGTTCGCAGAACAACATCATGCCTCTGGGACCTCCTGGGGTCCCAGTGCTTCTCTCTGGCCACTTACAAAACTATTGTTAATGTCAGAAGTGCACCTCTGCACAAGTGCACTGGCATTGGGGATCACCACATATTTTCAGGTGGGGCTTTGGCATGTCCTACTTCTCTGAAAATCATTAAAACTGGCATTCTGATGAGTGTTTTAAAACATTCCTCCTGGTCTGTAAAGCTGTTTCTATTCTTTCTTTTTCTTTCTTTCTTTCTTTCTTTCTTTCTTTCTTTCTTTCTTTCTTTCTTTCTTTCTTTCTTTCTTTCTTTCTTTCTTTCTTTCTTTCTTTCTTTCTCTCTCTCTTTCTCTCTTTCTCTTTCTCTCTTTCTCTTTCTCTCTTTTTCTTTCTTTCTTTTTCTTTCTTTCTTCCTTCCTTCCTTCCTTCCTTCCTTCCTTCCTTTCTTTCTTTCTTTCTTTCTTTCTTTCTTTCTTTCTTTCTTTCTTTCTTTCTTTCTTTCTTTCTTTCTCTTTCTTTTTTTTTCTTTCTTTCTTTCTTTCTCTCTCTCTGTCTTTCCTTCTTTCTTTCTTTCTTTCTTTCTTTCTTTCTTTCTTTCTTTCTTTCTTTCTTTCTTTCTTTCTTTCTTTCTTTCTTCCTTTCTTTCTTCCTTTCTTTCTTCCTTTCTTTCTTTCTTCCTTCCTTCCTTCCTTCCTTCCTTCCTTCCTTCCTTCCTTCCTTCCTTCCTTCCTTCCTTCCTTCCTTCCTTCCTTTCTTCCTTTCTTCCTTTCTTCCTTTCTTTCTTTCTTTTTCTTCCTTTCTTTTAGATCTCTGAAACCTTCAAGCTGTAATAGGATGAATTTAGCCTCTCTGGTCCAGTTTGGGATGCATCATTCAAGGCTGCATCTTTACGAGGTATCTCCATTCCCCATCCCCCTACCTTCTAAAGGTGGTCACCCAAATGCAGGTCTAAGAGCTCAAACTTCTCCTTTTGCCAACAAGTAAAATCCCATAGTCCAGCTTATTTCTCATTTACAGCTCTCCTGTCATATGGATGTGAAATAAAATGATTTACTGCATTCTGCATTTCTCTGAAGTTGGTCTGTGCCTTCATCCTTCCCTCCCTCAATAGAATACCTTTTTTGCTCCCCTGCCTTTTCTCCACAGCCTTCTATCTGGCACTGCAGAAAGATATTCATTAGATCCTTGAAGCAGTTGCCCTCAGTCTGACATTGCTTTCTGCTCAGTTTATTTTGAAGGCAGTCCCTGATGAAACTAAAACCAAATGCCCCATCTTGTGATGAGATTGCCTGATATTGCTATCCTGGCTATTGTGAAAATGTATGCATAGAGTCCGGCAGTGTCAAAATGATCAGGAAGAGATGTTGTAAACATGAGCTTTCAGGAAATTCTGAGGATACAGGTGAATCCTAAATCCCATCTCTCTCTGTGTTTTGCATGCATCTGAGTGAATGACACAAACCTTACTGACTGTTCCCCAAAGCAGTCATCTGGAGATGGATAACCACCACCTTCAAGTGTCCACCACTGAACCAGCTTTGCCAACTCTGCCAAAAACATCACAAATGTCATCTGCTATATCCATTACCCTCTGCAGTGAAACAATGCTGGCACTAAGGGCAGGGAGGGCTCCCACCTAGGGCAGAAATGCTCATAGCATGAGGAGTACGCCCCACTCTGTGATTTGATGGACAGCCCAGATTCTCGCTCAATCTGAGCACACAATGATTTTTGGATGACTTGATAACCCAGCCATGCACTTCAGATACACAGAAAGGCAGACACTGGAAGATCCAAGTAGCGTGTGCTATAGGAGCCCATTTTGACCTGGTAGAAATATGATGCTTCATGACAACCCCGATGTTTATTGCTGCAAAGGCCCTGGCTTTCCCCTGAGCTTGGGTTTGTGACAGTACGGCAATGAATCCTATAGCTTCCAGGTTCCCTGCCACAGGAACTGCAGAGGCAGCCTACAAGAGAGATTTCATTGCCAGTGATATTGTTCCCATCTAAATTAAAACATGGAAACTTCTGTCACTATCTCTGGAGATGAAGAAATCAATCAGCAATTCTTGCCCTCCAAGAACAGAAATCTATGAAAGAGTTTCCTTTGCTTTAATCTACAGGGATATCTGTACATTCTGTTTTTGCTTTCTGTTCAGTTCTCTGCAGGATTTCAAAACTCTGATTTAGGTGCTAATATGCTGCAGTGAGTTCCCGTCCCCAGGCATCTTCATCATCTCCAGACTGTGTCGGCTTAAACTCTTAACCTGTCGTAATACTGTGATTAAGACCCATCATACATTTGAGCAGTTCAAAAGCCCATTTCTGCTTCACCACTGGATGCTCCCTCTTGCACAGTAAAAGGCAAAATCAATTGCCCCCTACGTGAAACAGAGGGAAGCCAAGTGGGCAGTTTCCATGGCAGTTTCCAACACTATAGTGGAGCTCCCTTGCCACGTTTATGCTGTATCTTCAGTTCTGCTGTTTCCAACCTTCCTGGTCTTCATGTGAATTACACAGAATAATCTCCTTTTTAGTTTTTTTCTTCATCCTACTGATAATTTGGAGTGATTTTTAAATGGCTATGAGCTTACACTGCAATATTACACAGGTATGTATGAATTCTCGATCACCTCACACCACTTTAAATTACTCATGTTAAAATCTGTATGTCATGGGTGTTCACAATACCTAGTGTGTCATATGGGTATTGCTAAGATAGCCCCACTTCTAGCAATAATCACAAAGACTGAAAAAACACACAGGGTCCAATTTAAGAAGATAAATGATGGTGAGTCTTCAGACCACGAGAACTTAGTACAGTGCTGCAGATAGCAAAGGGCCTGCCTGCAGAAAGGATTTCTTGCTTTGTGCTGTGCAGTCTCTGAGGGTGTGTGTGTGTGTTAGTTATTTCCGACATCCCCGTACAGAGGAATAAAAGCAGTTGAACAGTAGTAAGCCTGGATGCTTACTGCCAGACAACAGCTTAAATCACAACAAAAGAGAAAAGCCATGGTTCTGAACTAAGTACAGACAGTGGATATGCTAAACCAGAATATTTGCAGGAGTCAAGCAAAAAATAACCGCCTATGTAAAAAGCCTTCTTTTTTTGTTTTTGCAGTTCATATCAGTCCGATTCCTATCTTGCCTTCAGTGATCAGGAAGAAAAGAGCTCCATTGTTTAGTGACATTTCCGAATATTTATAGTTCTCTAGTAGTAACCTTTTGTTTGGTAGATAGTGGGGTTTGCACAGCATGCTGAGTATGTCATTAAACATTTGCCTGAAGATCTGAGTGTTAGCATCAATGACAGAGTTTCCTAAACATGTCACATTTTCTTTGGCTGTCATGAAAAATTATAGCTACTGTGACTCACACTTTAATAGCAGCTATTTGTGATATTTTAACCTAATGTACAGCCCCAGAGGAGAAACAACAGACACAATAAAGCATCTGCCAGTGACTTGCTCGAACGAAGGGAATCTGAGCATTATTAGGATGCCAAATTAAAGAGAAAAGGCTCTTGTGTCAAGTGCCAAAGGGTCTCGGTGTTTGTTAACTTCACTGTAATTTATGTCTTATCTCTGAAAGCCTATGAAAAGAAAGATAAGAAATATTCCTTTCCTCTCTATTGTCCCTCTCTTTGTATTAAGTAGCATAGTTTTTGTGATAGAAAGGGTTAAATTCTTTTAAAAATTAATGCATCATTAAGCATTTTATTTTTAACTAGTAAAACATCTTGTGGGCAAGATTACCTTCCAGTAGATCATAATAATGTTTTGGTTTTCTTCAGCGTAAATTTTAATAAATAACACAAGCATGGAATGATGCAGGTATTATGGATGCCATGAGAAAAAAAAAACAAATTGTATTATATTCCCCCATCTTTTCTCTCAAACATCTTGTTTGGATTTTTCTGTAAGAGAACATGAAGAAGTGAATATTTCAGGTATCTGTAAAAGAAAACTGTTCTCTTCCTGTTTATACATATTCTTTCCTTGTTTTTGCCAAAACCTCGTATGTTGTCATTATATAGTTCAGGAAATTCATCTGTGCCTTTATTTATCCACCTGTAAAATAAGAATAGAAATATTTGCCTCCTTTGTAGTTAAATTCAGCCTTGCTTGGAAGTATTTTAAGAACTTGGAGGGAAGATGAGATAATTGCACAAATGATGCATTTTTGATTGATACAAGTTTGGAAATGTATCCCATATGATTGGGTTGACAATCCCAAAAGCTGAGCTCCAGAGGAAATGCAAACAACTGCCACTAAATGCATCCAGTGATAGAGCTCCCAAGTCTACCTTAAAAGCATGGATGAATACATCATTCTGGGGCAATATCATCAGCTGCATAGACCTCTTCACCTTGGAGTAAAGGAGCCACTGCAGGATTTATAACAAAGGACCAAGCTCTGCAGTCCCATGTGTGACTTCACTATATATCATTTTCTTTAAAGTGTTTGTTTCCCCACAGGAAAAAAAAAAGTCCATGAAATGTGATGTTGCTTTTGCTTGTCAGTGTGGACATTCTGTAAATCAGACCATATTACGGCAGCTATGTTCACATTTCAACATAAAACTGTGATAGCACCTAACCAGCTTTGTGAAATACGCTCTCAATAAATAGAGCTGAAAAGTAAAGTTGCTTACTGAATTAAGAAGCAAAATAATCTTAAATAAACTTAGATTTCCCTTTCAGACCTAAATGTCCAATGGATTGTATCTGTTAGTCTGACAACCACAGATTTAGAAGTTATTATTGAAAATTTGTAGATTGCTCTCTTTAAGTGCACCACCTAAGCAAGATTTGCAGGAAAAGGAAGTCTACTTGAGATCGTCTCCTCATTATACACAGATTGCATTTTCTAGGACTAGAGGGAATGGCTTCAAGCTGCGCCAGGGAAGATTTAGGCTGGACATTAAGAAATACTTCTTCTCTGAAAGGGTGGTCAGGCACTGGAATGGGCTGTCCAGAGAGGTGGTGGAGTCACCGAGCCTGTTGGTGTTCAAAGAGCATTTGGATGTTGTGTTGAGGGACATGGTTTAGCAAGAACCATTGGTGAAGGGCGAATGGTTGGACTGGATGATCCTGTGGGTCTTTTCCAACCTTAGCAATTCTATGATTCTATTTTCACTGACTATATTCTCTGCTCTGAAATAGTTCTCGTCATGTTTCTAGCAGATGTGTTAGCACAAGTACGTAGATCATCACATGCTTTAGTTTTGCCTTGTAATGCAATACTTGATTCTTCCTCTCAGAAACACCAGTGTTTATTCTACCTGATTATGGTATATCTGGATGAGCAGTATCATGCTTTTCCCAAGGGGATTATCAAGACAGAGCTGAAGTTTCTTATTATCATTTGGTCACAAGGAGCATGTGTGAATTTTGCATTTCTCTTCACAGTATTTAAATAGAATTGGTTAGTAGAACTGAAAGACTGCAGCTGTCAAGTGTTGTCATAAGATCATTTAGAGACAGAGGCTAAGAATTGGGATCCTACTAAGATTATCCTTTCAAATAGAGATTGCAGAAGAGGAAGGATTACTATGAATGGCAGGTATTTTCAAAGTGTTTCAACACTTGTTTTTAAAAAAAAGAATAGGAATTTTGCGCTTAAATCTAATGGATACAAAAATACAGTCAAGCAAAGCAGAAGACGTCCTGGTACAGAACTCTTCTTTTTGCCTCAATGTGAGGGCAGATAACCAATTACATCAACAACGTGATCTCTCACTGGTAATGGCTTGGGCTGGGATGATGTCCACATCAAGGACAGCAAATATTCTTCAGAAGACATCATCAGTATGGCCTTACACTGTGCAGAGTCACTGGAATTCAGACATTTTAAAAACAAAGTTTGGCAAGCTGTACTGCATAGCTCAGCAGCAAAGTGCAAATTCAATGTGAGTTAATATTGTTTCAAAACTTTCTGTGACATTGTCTTGTCAAGGCAAGAATGAAAATAGATGTAACAGAACATTCAGCCCATCCGATAAACTATACCTTTCCTTTTTTAAGGCATTTAGATGGTGTAGGAAGGGATATCTGGATGTAAGCTGAGTTACTAGAGAAGGACAAGGGAAGGGGGAGAAGGTGGGAGGGAGGTTACAGAAGGAAAAGCAATCAACAACAAGGTGGAAGAAAGCATAAAACATCCTGATTTATACTTTTTCTCCACCCCTTCTGTTGATTGCTTTTCCTTCTAGAGACACATCTTTTCTCTTCCTCTACAAGGTGTGATGGGAGCTGATTTACACTGCCTTTCCAACAGATAGTTAACCCACCCTCCTATTCAAGAAAAAAAAAACATTAAAAAATTAATAAACTTTGCCTTGTTCAGCTAGTATAATTTGTCTTTATCGACTTTTTTATTTCATGCCAATCAGCCGTATTGGCAATACATAAAACATGGTTGAATTTGTTGCCATGACAAGCAATAATAAGAAGTATGCCTGTATTGCCTTAAAGGAACCATGCAACACTAGGTACTTGGACAGAAGGAAGCCCTGGGTTGTTCAGCAGATAGTGGTGTTGCGTAGACTGCGTAGCAGTTGTATAACTGATAGAACAGTATAACATATAAAGCACAATTTTTTCTTGTTTCTCTGCTCTGATGGTGATACGCATTGCTAATCCTTTTTGCAGGAGCTGCTTAGTGAGTGGTGTCAAGAAGGGGCAAATAGGTCACACAGATCCAGGCAGCCTTGCTCCCCTCTCAGTTCTGAGCAAGAGTATGGAGAAAAACACATCCTTACAGAAAACATCTCTTTGTCCCTTTCCTAAAGAAATGAGATCAGCCCTGTGATCCACTATTGGCCCAGGGGGGCAGGGCAGTGAGGAAGAGCAAGGACAGCTATGGCCTGGGCGTAGAGCAAGCGAAGTCCTGTAGGATCTCATTCTTGGAAAGGTGAGGTTGAGCCAGTTGCACATTTGAAACATCTTGTTTATTTGTAACAGACAGTTTACATAACACTACATATAAAACTCTTCAGAGATGTAAGGAGGAGTAACCGCTTGTGACATATGTGAGAAGTAAATTTCCAAAATTAAAGACAAAACATAGGATCTGTTGCCAAATAATTTTGCAAGGATGAGATCAGGAAAATGTTGCAAAATAGAGGGAAAAAAACCATTTTGATATTTTCAATCAAACATTTCTGAGAAATTCTTCAGTTGTATTATAACTTTTTTAATACAGTATAAACATCTGAGAAGTCCAGATGTTATGAAATGCAATAACTGTTATCATTGTTTCCAGTAGTGAATTCCAACCAGGACTGGATTGTACTAAAAAATGGTGTCCCTTTCGGGTGCTCATTGAGCTGAAGTGGCCAGCAGGCTTATTGCTTTCCTGCGCATCATCTTCCCCATGCAAACAACTACTTCCCATTTCTTACAGGCCCCTGTCATGTTTCAGCTCTCACAGCAGAAGTGAAGAGTAGGACAGCAACCTGCAGTTCTCATTTGCAGGGCAATCAGAACAGCAGTTTCCCATTTACATGGATTTGACTGGAAGGCTAAGGTTTCTTTCAGAAGCAACATGCCACCCTACAGATCTAGGCAGTGATCCTGTGGCTTTCCTGACTTCTTGCAATCTTTATCCAGGCTGGTGACTGCTGTGAACCACCACAGCAGTCTTCATCACACTTGCAGGAAACTTCAGTGCCCTCAGCTTGCTTGCATGTGCAGACAAACTGCTTTGAACTTGACTTTTTTTGGATCTACTGAGGCCTCACATCATTATATCAGAGCTCCTGCTTGTTGCTGGTGCTGGAAGAAAGGACCTGGATGGCTCTTACTTCAGTCCCGGTAAGAACAGCGGCATTTTCCACATCACCTGCTGTGTCCTGATGCCCTTTTAATGCGAGGTCCTTCAGAGCAGTAACTGTGACAAAGATTTAGTACAGCACCCAGCAGACAGAGTTGTACCATCTGCTAGAGGCCTCCAGGAGTACAGCAGAAGTGCTAATATCAGCTGCTAGGAGCTTTAGAGCAAGTTCAATAGGATTTCGTGTCTGACGCGTGCATTGAAACAAAGACAGCTTTTCAAAGATCTCTCTCTACATCCCACACCTAAGTGACCTGTCAGGGTTTCATCTCAACTTGACGTTTTGGCAGTACTCTTTGGGTAAGAACTGAGAAGGTTGAATTTTGTCAGAATTTGACTTGAAAGTGTTTTTAACAGTCTTGCTTCTTATTCCCTTCTGGCAAGAAAAGAAATGGTTTACATGTGGGAATCTCGTGAAGCAGAAAATTCTGCTCTTATGCTGCGCTTCCTTTTGTGACAAAGGCCACACAAGTGTCTTAGTGAGTGGTCTATATCATGGCCTCCACTTCATTCACACTTAGAAGAGGGACTGTTCCCTGTCCCTGCAAGGATGCTGCACTGTGTCTTAGGCTGCCTTTACACAGCTACTATACTAAACAAGCTGCTATATTCATCTCTGAGTCTGCCTAAAACTCGGAACAAAGATAGCAGTACATTTTTAATATGAAATAGATGCCCGTCTTTGCCCTTGGGTGATAGAATAAGAAGTAAACAGGTAATATAACATTTCTTTTATATTCTATATTATAGCATAAACCATCAGAAACAATGACTGGCACGATGGTATTGAAATCTTTGACAATGGTTTTGTGCTGGCTCACCTAGTATATTTTTCTTTCCTGTGAAGCCACTTAGGAGGAAATGAGTTCTGGAGGCAGTTAATCATTTGTGCAAGTGCAAGGTGTGGGATGGGAGATAGGATTCACAGGCAGCAAACAGCAGGAAGACTCTGAGAGAATGTGTATTCTGAGTGCCATTAATTTGCATTGAGTACACTGGGCTAGGAGAAGTGGCCTAGTTAATTAAACCATCTCACTGAAATGGATTCAAAATACATTTAGTTTAGCATTAAAATCAGCTTTAGCCTACATTCCACATGGGTTATATTGAGAAAATTTACACTGTATCTGAAGAAGTTCAGATATAGATTATGCAGTATTGTTGGATTTTATAGAGAAAAGTTGCTTGTGTAAGTGTTCCACAACATCTGTATGCCCTCACCTCATTCACTTCAAAATGTCAGTATAGACAAAAAAATAAAGGCTGAGATTCTTGGAAGACTGGCTGATGTAAATGAGTGACCATTGGAGCTGTGCATAATTTTTCACTTACAGATATCTGCAACAACAATTAAAATAATAATAATAATAATAATATAAACAATCTTGGAGTTTGATAACTTCTATTTATTCCTTTGTGTTCACTCAGTAAATCACAACGCAAGCCAGTATACTTAGCTCAGGCTTAGAATATTGAGAGTGATGTATGTCTGTACTGAAGTTCACTGATGAGCCAAGTAGAGGAAGTCAAACTCAAATAGCATCTGTTTGATCAACACCTGGCTCTATTCACTTTTATTATCTTCATCACATTCCCTATACAACAAAATGGGTGTTATTTGCGCAGATAATACATAAGGGAGAGGAGTCCACTATGTACACAGATGGTAGACCTTCATCTCAAATTAAAATTATCATCTTTTGGTAGCCCAAAATTTGTTTAAATGAAAGCAATAATGCCCACAGGAGTGCAAAGAACAACCGCATTGTTGTACGACTCCCCTATTTTCTTAAACAATGAAAGATTATCTTTAATTTAAATATTTTTAAAATTTTAATTTTGTCTGAGGTTTTACCATCTGTGTGAGCTGAACTCCTCCCTGTGCTCTTTGTGAAGCTCTCAGTCTCTCAGCTGAGGGGTCCAGAGATGAGACAGGCTGGAGAGATGTTCAGCAGAACAGAGCAAAATTTATTTTAAAGAGAAATTTTAATAACTGGAAGGATAAAACTATTCAAAGTGGAGTTGTATGAGCTCAAGTTTTGCATTTTATGAAGTATTTCACTGAAGAAGAATGAATGCCAGAAATACAGTAGGGTACTCTGTCAATAATTCCATGAGATGTTACAATTTAAAAAAAAAAAAAAAAAAAAATGTGTTTCTCTCAACACAAAAACTATTGCCTAAATCTTGAACTCACAATCAGATTTATGGTCAATGGAATAACAGTATTTACAGCCCCTCAATGCAGAGGAATTGGAAACATTTGAATGAATACGATTGTACTTGTGAGGGTTTGTAAGACAAGTTCCTGAGAAGCTATAGTCATTCTATCATATTACAGAGTAGCCTAGGAAGTGACCAGGAAATTCATCCAGTTCCAGTTCCCCTGTCATGAACAGGGTTGCCAGCCACCAGACCAGGCTGGCCAGACACCCATCTAACCTGGCCTTGGACACCTACAGGGATGGGGCATCCACAGCTTCTCTGGGCAGCCTGTGCCCGTGCCTTGCCAGGTTCTGAGTAAAAAAATCTCCTACTTACTAATCTAAATCTTCCTTCTTTTAGTTTAAAATCGTTTCCCCTTGTCCTGTCACTATCAGACCATGTAAAAAGCTGGTCTCCCTCCTGTTTATAAGCTCCCTTTAAGTACTGGAAGTCTGCAGTGAGATCTCTCCAGAGCCTTCTCTTCTCCGGGATAAACAAACCCAACTCCCCCAGCTGTTCTTTATAGGAGGACTGCTCCAGAATTGAAGATGTCAAAACCATAAAGCGTTGATGGATGGTTTTGTACATGCTGACAGTTTTTGCATGAAAGTATTATCTTGGCTTTGATGTTCAAGGTGTGAGAGAGTGTAGAGTCAAACAGGAATTAGATTTCTGGTATGCTTGTTACCAAGCATTTGCATTCTTCCTGAGCATAACACTTACAGGCAGAGAGAAGGGTGGACACTTCAGCAACCCATAGGAAATCAACTTTGAGGCTTTTAGTAGGTATGTGAAAATGTTGTCATTACCTTCATAGGTTGTAGTCATTCTGTGACCCAGCATTTCAGCTTACTTCATGTCACAAGTTGTATTTATAAAACATACCCTTTGTAATCAACGTGAGTAAATTGCGAATGAGAGGTCGTTATATCAGCACATCAGAAAAGGTTCCTAAACTGCACATGACAGCCAACACATGAAAATGGGATACTGTGAAAGAAATTGTCATTCAGATCAAATAGGTGGAAAAGAAGTGATCTATAAAATAATGATTGAAAATATATATTTCAAATTTCCATCAAACAGCATGCATTGCTTTTCAAGATAGAGTTTCTGCATGATATTTCACTGCACATATAACCCCTAATAAGAAACTATATTTTAATAGAAGACACGTAAATTCAGAGGCAAGTTAGTTGACAGGCCACAAAATGCAAAACAACCATAAAATAAGCATCTCCTCTATTTCTCATTGTGGTGTTTCCTTCACATGTAACAACTGGTTTTAGTATCCAGAAATAGACAGTAAAATGGTACCTACATAGCTGACTGCAGATAGGTGAAGTGTCATTAATTAAGCAATAGTACCATTTGAAACTTGTCATTACGAGCAGATTTTGGTTATGAGCCATTACTATTTTAAACAGAAGGTCGTTAGTAGCAATAAGAACAAATTCTAAGGGGATTATATGCTAGAATAAACTATTTTTTATTACTTTAAGCCTTCAGAAAAGCATGGTCAGTTTTTAATGTTGTTTCCTTGAAATGTCTTTGCGTGAAGAAGTGTTTCTATTCACACAGAAATACAAGATTTGCTGCAAGTGCACAACACAACTTGAATGGAATTTGTTCACAGGCAGTATGGCAAAAGGTCTCTCCTGCCTGTATTATTATATTTGTGATATTGATTCTTAGTCATGGCTGCTCTTATCTGCCTTCTTTCTTTTCTGATGACTACACTATAGCTTGCCTTGATCAAGGGGACCTGAGACACATCTGTCGTAGCCTCTAACAGCGTCTCTTGCAACAAGCTCTCACTCTGTTTTGATTTAGCTAGGTAGGTACAATTACTCTCAGATGAGTCTTTGAGGGGCAGAGATATAGTTTAGGCCAGGCAATATTATTTTTGTGCCTGTACACAGAGTAAGCCTAATATTTAGACTCATTCTCTCTATATCTGTTAAAATGCAGGAATTTATTTTATAGATATCTCCCCCAACAAGGTTAAATCATACAACTCAGGAGAAATAAGTTGACACAGAAATGTATATTTCATGAGAATAGTCCCAGGTCTGTATCACATTCACATGAATATAGCTAGAGATAGGAAAGACAGATAAGAAAGATAAGACATAAAGAGCATCTTACCTCTCTGGAAAGCAGAGATCACTTTCCCTCAGGAGACACAGTATTTCCTAACTTTGATCCTATCAGGCTGGTCAGGAAAGAAGTGGTATCTCTTTTATGGCACTCCAGGATCCCCATCTCTGAGTCCCTACTGGAAATCTATCTTTTAAAGCACACAATCCTTTATTTTACTCAAAAAATATATAAAAAGGCAACAGACAAAATTCTGGCCTCATTACTTTTATGAGTAGGCTAGAGAAACAGGGACCAATGTTGTCCAGAAAGTAAAACCAGAAGAAGGCAGATAGCATCAAGGGAAACTATACCAGATTTGTTAATATTTTCCTCCTCTCCTTCATTAAATTATGGTCTGTCTCTTTAAGTGACTGTTTTCCCAATTATATATTTACAGAACTCTTAATAACAGTCTTCCATTTCCAGAGGCATAGAACAACGCCACCTTTCAGATGTGATAATTACTTTAAATGTTTCACTACGTCTTCTGGTAGGCAGCTTTAATACTAAGGCCCCGTCTAACAACATTTCAGTACAAGATGTCTCTTGTGTTTTGTCTGACAATTTCTGAAGGCAGAATTGCTGCCAAATGCAACCCAACAGCACAGAGGGTGAGGCTGCTGAGGAGTCAGCCGAGTAATCCCGGACACTTCAGCAGCTCAAAGTAGATGATTTCACACAAAAATGGGATGAAGTGTCACCTTCCTCATTCTGTATTCCCCCCTGCCAGACAGAATGCCTGTTGTCTCTTTCACAGACACTGTCTATACAAAAATTTGGCATAATCTGTTCTCTAAGAACTGCTTGTGTGCAATTTTGAATGTGGTTTCCAACTATTAACTGGTATACTGGATCTTTTAAAATAAAAATGACCTTGAACAGAAAATATGCATATATATCTACTGGCCCTTTACACGCTTCCTCAAAAGACCAGGTAATATCAATGTCTAGCAGCAAATTCACAACTTTATTCACTGTGTCCAGTCTTCAGTGCTTCACTTCTTCCCAAAGATAAAGCACTCACCCAGAACTTGTGAGAGAGGTCTGTTCCCAGCTGTCTCCCCATTTGTTCCTTTTTCACAGCACTAACTAACTGTCTCTTCCTGATTCCTTCTCCAACTGTCCTTCATTAACTTCTTCTTTTCTTTTGCAAGGATAATAGCTACGTTTTCATACAGAAACAAATCAGCAAATTCACAGATAACAGAGGATGTATGAGAGATTTATAAATTAAGAGATGATAGCAATCAGTATAGCTACCCAGTAATTATTACAATGAGGAAATGGGTGATTTAAGACACTGCTAATTAGACAAGAAATTTCACGTCTAGATTATTAGTTACAGTTCTGCCAAGTTAGTAGCAACTGAAGGGCATTACCTTGTCCTCTTTGGACAAGCTGGTGGC
This sequence comes from Gallus gallus, assembly GCF_016699485.2. Taxonomy (NCBI): domain Eukaryota; kingdom Metazoa; phylum Chordata; class Aves; order Galliformes; family Phasianidae; genus Gallus; species Gallus gallus. Next base: position 29,516,669 of record NC_052532.1, read on the forward strand.
ATGTGGTAAAGTGTTCATGGACAAAGCCAATAACAGGCTTTCACATTCTTAGAAGGAGAGAGAAAGCACAAAAGAATTTCTTCATTCTTTGCTCTTCTGCTAGGAAATCATAGAATCATAGAATCATAGAATGGCTTGAGTTGGAAGGGACCTCAGAAGTCATCTAGTTCCAAGCCCCCAGCCACTAGACCAGACTTCCCAGGTGTCTATCAAGCCTGGTCTTGAATGCCTCCAGGAATGAGGCATCCACAACTTCACTGGGCAGATGTCAAAACTCATCCCATTCCTGTGCATACATTCTTCTGCTTCACAAGATACACCATTTTTTTGAAGGAAGACTTTGTTCGGGCCAAGAAACTTAATTTCTGAAGAGATACAGGCTCAGTGTTATTCCCAGGATTTTTGCATTTCCCAGAGGACTGGCCATGGTTTCACTCCAGAGTCTCATGTGTGTTACTAACCCATCATCATAAAGAGTAAATATAGGTGGGCAATTTCAGCAGTGTAACAAAACATTGCTGAAGTACATTCCTTTGAGTTAATGGTAGTAGTATATAAGGGATAATCAGAATGTGACTGTACAGTACCTAAAGGTGGTGGAATAGAGAAACAGAAACGGACAAAGAGAGGCCAGGGTAGCAGTGAAGTCTGGCTTCTGTTCATTCTTCTTTTACTGGGCAGAAGAGGATTTTAGTTGCTATGGCTGCCAGGAACCTGTAGATGAAACTCACTAAAAATAACTCATTGCTCAGAAAGACTCACATCTTATAGATCAGGAAAAAAATAAAGGAATTCCCTCTATTTCTTACCCCTGTTCAGGACACATCTTCCAGAAATACCCCCAAAACACGTAGGACTTAAAAGAGGTAGTTGTTTTCATGGTGATTTATGCCAGCACTCCATCAGAGACATGCTCACTTTTGCTTCCTCCCATGCAAAGATTCCTGGAAACAGGAAGTAATTTTACGACAGACATTGGCAATCCATTCTAAGCTTAGCTTCAGGAAGTCTTTTTCACCTCACTATATACATTAAGTTTAGTCAGAAAAAGTATTACATATTTGACTAGAAAGGATCAGGATTTAACTCAAAAATAAAAAGGGTGGTAAGTAGGTATAAATAAGAAATAAGACTTAAAATGTAAGCATGATATAGTAACACCAATGAATCTTGTCCTGTGATATCAATCTCTTCAAGGACACCTCTGTGCAACACCACAACAGCAGTGCTAAATATCCCTGCAAGATGTCTTGAGATCTGCAGAGAAAAGACGTCTGTTGGTGCAGCATATTCTCATTATGAGTATCTCTGTTAGACTCCATAGATGGGGACTTCAGTGCACAGTGGTGAAGTAAACAGAATTTCCAATTTTCTTTTTAGTTCACCTTTACAATGATGCTGTCAACTAGAAATGAAAAAAGAAGGAGGCAGTGAAGCAAGAATATTCAACCACAGCTAGCAAAGGAGAAAGTAAGAATAAATGCCAGCTGCAAGTATAGCTGAGAAGAAAAGCACAGTTATAAATATATCAATGAGGAAAAAAAAGTTAGGAAAGAATGCAAGCAAGAAAAAGATACTTTAAAAACAACCAGTCACAAAAACGCCTGTGATACTGAAATATACTCTTGTTTTTTAATCTATTTTTTTGACAGTGGAATAACAGAGCACCATACCTGGAGTGTGGGATAGTACAGTTCGGAGATGGTACCTGGAGACCCATCTGTTTGTACATGATTTCAACGTAATCTGTAACTACATTGCCTTTGTAAAGATGTTACTTAAAAATGGAAGAGAATACTTGTTAGAAACATGAGCTGCGTCTAATTCACAAGAGCTAGAAGAAAACTTTCAGTTAAAGTGACAGTCTGTCCATGCTACCTTTTTCACACCTCAGAATACTCTTCTCATATGATGACATAAACCCATTTTATAAAGAAATTATGTAGTTTGCTGAGGACATTTGAACAGCCTGGGGCTTAAGAGAAAACTGGATGCATTTCATAACTAATGATCTACCCTACCAGATCTCCTCATCTTTTTTTCTTCATACCACCTTCCCACCTTGTTATGCAGTTTCCACAGCTTTGAAATTGTCTGATCCTGATGCTGGTAATTAGAGCAGAAGCAAAGCCCTGTATTTTTATTACTTCTTCATTTTCTTTCTTTCAGTTAGTGGTCTAAATATGTGGTGGTACATTTGCTGGGAGAAAAAAAAAAGCTGCTAAGTACATATTAACCTTATATAAAGACTTCGTAGAAAATACACGTCTCATACAGAAAAAAAAAGAAAGAAAGAAAAAGGAAAAGACATTCTGCAACAATATAATTATATTAGTGAAAAAAAATATTTTAAAAAAAAGTTTTTTTTCTGTCAGTAAAGATCCATGCATGATTGGATTCTCTGCTGCTTAGTGAGGTGATTTTTCAGACAGATGTTCTGCCATGTTAGCAAAACCTGTAAATCCACAATAACATAGTAAGTGAGCATTCAGACTAGATCTATGTAGAAGAAAGCTAAACACGGACGTAGAGCAATAGGGCAACTGAAAGGAAAGAGCACTGCCTGACAGTGAAGACAGTGCAGTGCAGAGGGCTTGGGGTGCAGGGGAAGGGGGCACTGACTGGAAGGGAGATGCACAGAGCCACAGATTGCTATTGTAGGACCAATATTTACTTACTGCCTTTATTAATAATCATGAAGATAGCAGAATAAAACCACATTCATTAAATTTGTAGATGATCCTAAATTGGGAGATATTATACAAGTCGGGATCAAGAAACGTAATATAAAGCAGCTCAGAGAAATATAGGCTGAGGATAGCCAAATGAGATTCAGCTTGTAAAAATGCAAGCTAATGCATGCCACAGGGGAAGAATAACTTGGGCTGGGGGAAGCCACAAATTCAACAGAAGGGAAAAACCTCAAGGCGACAGTGGGCAACAAATTATACATGAGCATTCCCCGAAGGATGGGTGCAAAAGGGTAACACAATTGTGGGCGGCAGAGGCAGAGGCTCATGGAACAGAAAGAAAAAGGACAGAGAGATTCAGGCTATGGGGTTTTACTCAGGATAGCAATTTAGCTTTAAGACAAATACATGTGACATTCACTCAGATGTATTCATGAGATGAAATTTCTACGGACAGCCTGTGGTGTGCAAATTGTCTCTGGTGTGCAGGATGCAGGATCTGAAGACTGGCAAGGTGGAGTGAGCTTGAGAAGAACCACAGTAATTCAAAAGTGGTAAAGAGTGACAAACAAAGCACAATTACATGAGCTAACAGTGTGTAACAGTAAGGGAAGGACCTATTTGTGCCTGGAAAGGTAGCAACCAGACCCTGCAAAGGGAATCGTGGGTAGTCCCACTGTCATACTGATTAAGGCACAAGAGAAAAAAATAGTAATTTAAAACAGTGGAATACTTGTAGCCTCTTAAGGAATGGAAGGTCTTACTTGTGGGTCTTTTTTATAAGGATGGCCAGCAAAATTGCTCAAGAGAAATAATGCAATGACAAGAATGTGATGATGCAAAAAGCTTTTTCCTCCTTTGATAACTCTTATACTAACATCATAGGACCTCTTTCATGGATGTGTTCTCTGGTATCTATTTCTCTAAAGCAGATGGTAATTCAGGGAAATACAACCAAAAGGGCAGTGAAAGAGGGCATTTCTAAAGGATCAGCATCAAAACACAGCAATGAAGTGAGGAAAAAAAACAGTGTCAACAAAATTAATAGATCAGGTGTTGATAACTAAAACTAAATTGAACTGATTACAAGAATGAAAAATGAATATATTGAATTGCTTCAGAGTTTTTTGGAAGAAAATCAGAAAGCTGAGGGGAAGGATACATAAGGGAATATGATCCAAGATGAATTCATATTCTATGTGCCCAAAGGTTATATATGCCATCTCACAATAGATAAAGCAAGAGTGAAAAGAGCCACCAGGGATGAAAGGAAAATTGCCAAAATAGGAGGATATTTGAAAAGTGTAATTCACCCTATCTGAAGAACTGTGTGAAAAAATCTAACGGGTGCTTAACAAATGTTCAGGTCAAGAAAGTGGGTTAGTATTGAATGCTAAATGCAAAAGGAGCCCAGAATGTTTATGAACATCCTTTAGTCTCCAATCAAGTTAATCAGGTACATGAAAATAAGATATGGAGACATACTTCTCCTGGCTTTCAAGTTCACTAATGTCAAGAGCTGCGGTGAAGCTGGACAAATAGTGAGGAAAAAAATCATATATGGACGAATGATGTTTTGATTTGTCTGAGGCTCTTTATGCCTTGCCTGACTTTCTGCATTACGTGAAGAATTCCACAAGCAAACCTTGACTGGAAAATTCTACTTTAAACATTTCTTTTCTCAAATATTCTTGGCCTGTAGATATGAAAATTAAATTTTAAAATCCAAACCATTAGCACTTCTGGACTCAGCAGTATACATATGAGAACCTCAAGGTTAATTATGCATTGTGCTTCTGCTTAAATTTATACCCTACAAGTCATCCCACCACCTTCAGCTCCAAAAGCATCTCATAAAGAGCTATCAGCAGTGCATGAAGACAAACTGAGAAATTCATCCCTGCAGGAACAGGGGAGGCTCCAGCCTGACAATGAAGTTGGTCTGGCTCAACACATCTTCAGGCAGATATCCCTGTAGGATAGGACCCTTCCAAATGCAGCTCACCACCAAAAGCCCACCTTGGGGGGGGAAAAATCAACCTGTTATCTGTTTTCCAGATAGTCAAAAGCAACTCCAGTTCATTAAACAGTGGAAGGAATTTCTGCAGAATTCATCTAATTTGTATACAACACATGACAATGAGGTTATAACACAGCCTGTTACCTACTGAACATCGTCAGTGAAATATTCCCTAAGCTCAGCTGCCTTTACCTATAGAAAACCGCCAATGTTAAGGAGGCTGCAGAGGTGTCACTGAGGGCATGGACTGGAACCAGTGTCTTACAGTCATCTCAAGGAACTCATTGGAATGCAGGTCTTTAGTGCTGCTGCTGGTAGGTGAAATGAAGGGATGATAAGGCTGACAGCAAGAGCCAACAGTGAGTTTGCAGGAATGGCAGCTACAACATCCATCTTTTTGTTTGCAAGCTAAGTCTACTTGAAAAAAAGACAGTAACATGGAACTATTTTTACAAAGATTTTCAGAATAGAGTTGAATTTAACTACACCTCATACAAAACCCACCACCTCCTCCAAAATTTTCTAATGGTTTTCAGCTGCTGCAGGGGTTCCTTATGAAGCTGGATCCTAACTTTGATCCTCTTAGTCATAGCTATGAGTCAGGGTCAATAATGTCTGTGCAAGCTTTAAAGAGCCCACTACTCTCTGATCTGGAATGTAATTTGAAGTGTCTTAGCTGTGAAAAGACAACTACGGATTATGATTCAGTAGTTTGATTGGAGGGTCATCCAAAATTTTTACCTTGAAGTCATACATAGTGAGGTGCTGTTGTAGGATGGGAGTTCATAGGAGAAGGCCCTGCTGGAGGAGGTTTTTGTGGTGAAGGGAAGAAGGAATAGAAGCAGATTGATGTTCCCCTCCACACAAGTGATGTATGCTCATGTACATATTCCTAGTAGGTAAAGAATACTATCTGATTTGGGGGATCTAGTAATTTATAGCACAGGAACTTTAAATTCTGATCCTACTATACTGAAGCCCAGAGGATTCTCATATTCATCTGCGTGCAAGCCTTGACTCAGGTTCAGTGTAGACCTCATTTCAGTCTGGAGAAGAGGAGGCTCAGGGGAGACGTTATTGCTCTCTATAACTACCTGAAGGGAGGTTGTAGTGAGCTGGGGGTCAGCCTCTACTCTCGTGTGACTAGTGATAGGACGAGAGGGAATGGCTTCAAGCTGCGTCAGGGAAGATTCAGGCTGGACGTTAGGAAATACTACTTCTCTGAAAGGGTGGTCAGGCACTGGAATGGGCTGCCCAGAGTCACCGAGCCCGTTGGTGTTCAAAGAGCATTTGGATGTTGTGTTGAAGGACATGGTTTAGTCAGAACTATTGGTGATGGGTGAATGGTTGGACTGGGTGATCCTGTGGGTCTTTTCCAACCTTGGTGATTCTATGATTCTATACACATCACTCTTACTCTCTCCATGATGTCAGAGCTCCTCTAGGAAAGATGCTGGACTGTTTACTTTGCCTGACATCAGTCACAAATGCGTTACCCCAAGGGATGATACAATATACATGATACACTTCCCTCAGGAGGAGTGGGGAGGAGAAAGGCACATGAGGCCTGGACCGGTGCACTTGAGAAGTAAGTGTGTCCTTGGGTATCATATAAAGTGTATACTTTATAAAGAGCATCCAACCTTGAGATTGGACTTGATGATCTTGAAGGTCATTTCCAACCTGAGCAATTCTGTGATTGTACGATCCTATGATTCTTTAGATACTCCTAGGTGCTTCAACAGAGTAGCTATAGAGTCAGTCCCAGAGGTTCTTCAGCTGGACAGTCCCCACATTTGAAATTTGGCCTTAGTATTCTCAGTATTTAGATTTAAAAATACTAAGTGCAAGCTCAGACCCACACTCTGGTTCAGAAGGTCACAATTTCCTTGTCTTCCCTTTAAAAACTGCTTATAACCTGATGGACACCCTATCTAAAACCATCTTCATTTCCACAGTAAACAGTGGGAATGAGAATCCCACAAGCAATTACAAGTATCCCACAAGAATCTTCCACAGCAGAAAGACAGGTTCCCATCATCTCCATCAGGACCAAATGCTTTGAGAAAGACTGAGATTACCAAGAGTCCTCTGTATTATTCTTATTTTAGGAGTAAACCTATGCACAGTGCACTGATTCACATGCAATTATATGTAAATATGACCTCTATCCACTAATATGATTCAGCAAGGAGCAAGTCCTTAGGAGGAAGAATGTAATACTGGTTTTACAATTATTACAATTGCTGTTATTTTTGCTTTTATTACTATACTGATGATTATTATTATTACTTTTTTACTGATACTTCTTACTGTGTATATTTGGAAACAGAAAAAATTACTGCCATGCTCTCCCAGTAAAAGCATCAAGGGAGCTTTTGGAAATAATGATGAAAAATACTTTCCGTTTCTTGGGTGTTTTTTCTTACAACAATAGTCACACAATGGTTGGCACTTGGACCTATAAAAGTAGCTTATGGCTTATGCAATGTAACAGTCCTTCAAAACTGGGAGAGGCGAGAAGAGAGGGAGAGAGAATAAAACTTGTTCATTCACATCTGAAAGTTGCTTCACACTCTTTACAACCTGGCATACCAGAGTGAATATCCATCACAGTCTTCCTTCTTCCCACGTAGGCTTCTGCCTTGATGAAGAGGGTTCATTATGACTTGCTATGACAATGCCTCATTTTTACCCACTGTTCCACTGCTTTTTTGACTCCTTTGATTAAAAGGATCATGCTCCAGTGTCTCTCGTGATAACTATATTAGTTGAGGTAAGTAACTGATCTATTACCATAGGATAATATAGTTTGAAGGCATTTTAATAGGGGCTGGCAGATTTCAATATTATTTGAGGGTCATGGAGTGTCTGACATTTCAATTTGTTATCAGGCCACTCATATCACTAGGGCAATCATTAAACATAGACTCTAATAAGCTTTCTGTTGTGTAGGGTCATTCATTATTGACAAGGAGGAGAGAAATAAATACCTTCCCAGGGACAGCCACAGCATGTTTTACTTTAATACAGTAAAAATCATACAGAGCCTGGAACCATATTTTCTAGGTTTGCTAGCAAATGAAGCATTACATTTTCAAATCAAAATAAATAGATACAGATAAAAATATGAATACCTAAATTTCATCTTTACATACTGCTGGAACACTCATTGTAATCACATATATAAAATATTTGATGATTAGATCACAACTTGGCTCATTTTATTGTTATGATGGGAGCTAATAACCCACTCATGTCATTTTTGGCTTTATGAGGTCTGGACGCCTGGGACTGATTTTGCATATTACAATTAATCATCATATATCTTCACCTTTCAGCCAGCTAGACCTGTGGTCTAGCTTGGAAACAAAAGAACTGAATTCTTCATGAAGGATTGCTAATGTTTTTTCCTGTTAAACTAATGCCTGGATTTCTGGGGATATGCTTTTAACTTCCTTTTTTTTTTTTTTTTTTAATTTCATATTTTCCTCAGATAACCTCAAGCTCATGTACATTTCAATTTATTTATTTTTAATGACTTGTGTTGTGCTCTAAAATCAAACTGAGATGAAGGATAATGGAAGAGTAGCTTGGAAAAAAGGAAAAAGGAGTTGTTAAAAACACAACAAAAGTGACTTAAACAGAGAAAATTACCTCTGGAAATTTAGTTTGGAGAATTATTTTTTTTTATGAAACATGTTTTCAGTTACTTGGAAATAGAAATAAATTTCCAGCAAATAGAAGCATTAAGATACACTTCAGTACTTGCTGAAGAAACTGTGGTGCAAATCAGAGAGGGCCTAATCCTGCAACTACATATTCTCTCAAACAATCCTGAAGTCATGGTCCAAATTTCATTTAGAACAATAGATTCTTTTTTTCCCCAATACCTATCTAAAATGTATTAGGCCCAAAAGGGCAGCTCAAGAGAGATTCAGGCACAGGAAAAATGAGTTGGTTTAATTTACTGTTAAAAATGATGAATTGCAACACCCGTTGTGACAGTGAATTAACATACAGAGTTTCTTCCAGGTTTAATATTATAAACTGTTATTAATAACTCAGGTAATACAACGTTTCCCACAATTCAATAAAGTGATTTTGTCTTTTTAATTCATGAAAAGAGTTTAATTGGATCAGAACAGCAACCAGCAGACAAGTAAATTGATAAAAGAAATTCATTCAGCTAGTGTAGTGAGAAGGAGTTTTATTGACAGTTATTTATTCAACCTTACTTCCATCTTGGGTATCAGCTTAGTCAGCTCCAACACAGCAGCTTCTCTCCAATTCATCTTTGGGAGTCCCCCACAAATAATCATTCAGATCTTAATAGTACTGTAACTTGGCTCAGTGGAGCAAGCTACTGTCATCCGTTTTCAGACCTCTCTGATCAGGAAGAGCAACTTTTGGTAAGTCAAGCAAGAGATGCAAAACAGTCCTTCCTCCAAGCTACCATAGGATATTACAGAAGATGCAGCAAAGGATGACTTCAGATATGTGGTAGTACTTGCTTAAAATGGGATAACACTGGCAAATATTCTGTTGTCTTTTATGGTCAGGTCATCACAAGCATGCCTAATATTCAGCTCATATTTCTGTATAATTTTCTGCATACGATCAGAGGCTAATGCAGTCCTGACAAATAAAGCTTTATGGTGTTTATCATGATGTAAATTAACTATTTGATACCATGATTCAGGTGTTCATTTAGTCACTGTTTTATTCAAAATAATTCACCATATGTCAAATTACTAAACAATGGTGGTTACACTGATGCCTTTTAAAAATATATATATATATTTATGATTACCACTGGCAACTTATAATTTTCAGACCTTGACAGCATAGAAATTTGTATTTTAGAATGTTTTTCTTAATGTGAAATACACTAAGGATGCAGAAATTTCCATAATTACAAAATTACATAATCACAGAATAGCTGAGGTTGGAAGGCATCTCTGGACTTTATCTAGTTCAAACCCTCTTCTCTTGAGCCTTCTCTTCTTTAGGCTGAAGAATCTCCTATCTCTGTTTTTCTTCACAGGAGGCATGATCCAGTCCCTTAATAATTTTTGTGGCTTTTCAGTACATCTATGTTTTTCTTTTACTGGGGGCCCAGAACTGGGCACAGTAGACCGATGTGGCCTCACCACTGTTGAGTAGATAGGAAGGATCACTTTTCTCAACATGTTGAAAATGCTCTTCCAATTAGAGCCCAGCATATTATTCCTTTGCTGCAAAAGCACAGTGGTGTCCCATATTCAATCTGATGCCCACTGACACCCCAGATAATTTTTTTCCAAGCTGTTTTCTAGCGAGCATGCCCCCAGCTTGTAATGACACCTGGGGTTATTCCTGCACAGTAGAAGTACTTTGCACTTCTCCTTGTTGAACTTCAGGGGATATCTACGAACCCACTTCTCCAGCCTGTGTTTGCAAAGACAGAGAACTATAAGAATAAGATTAATAGTTTTCTTGTCCTTGTCTCTCTGATGATTGAAAGCCTTGTGATGAATTTTAAGAGGGAAACTTCAAGTTTTTTTCAGATGTTCTGGCAGGACTCAGTCTGAAAAGAGTTGTTGCAGACTCAGAAGGTTTCAATGTCTGATAGTGTCTCTTTCTAATTAGAGGTAGCTTAACTATAATTAAGTGACTTCTCAAATCCCCACGTGGTCCAGAGAGAAATGAAATACGAGGTGAAAATTTGGGGTCTGAGTCAATTTTCATTCAAAATCATGAAGAACCCTACATTAATTTCTCTAGAGGCAAGATCAGGACCTTGATGTTTAAGCTTACATTCTTTTAAGGGAACGTTGTATGAAATGTGCAACTGTTTTTGCAGTCATTAGGTTATATCCTGTTTTCTATTTGTTAGCTGACAAATTATGATGATATAGAATGCTCGTTGTTGAAGTCTGAATGTATTTTCTATTAACATGGACAATCTCAAAGTAGCACCCTACACTCATTGAGGAGAATATATATGTCTCCATGAAACATCAATCCAAAGCCACCACGAAAGGGACAGCTATCAGATCTCAGCAATAAAAATGAATATAGCCTCTGCATTTTAGACTGAGGAAAGAATTCTGCAGATATATTAATCTAAGTCTATATCCCTAATTTAATATACACAAATTGGAAGAAGAAGGAAGAAGTGGTTAACATCTTAGCATTAGCTGCCATCTGCAGTGCAATTATTGTTAGAAAATATAGAAAGGATTGGAGATTGTAAGAATTTTTGCATTAATGGCTACTAATTTATAAGTAAAAGCAACTTGCTTCAGAGCTGTTAGTTTTGGTTGAAAATACATCACCTCTTCATGCTTATTGGAGCTGGGTTTACTATGTTCAGCAATTTATTTCAGAAATAAGGGATTTTAATTCATAGAGTTACATAGCATTTCCACGGTAGCAGCTTTCTAAACCTCCATAATCCCAAAGAATAGACATCAGCATCATTGTAATACCAAAACTATTAATTTTCTGTTCCATTATGCATTATTTCCTGTATGTTAGCCTATCCCACTTCACTTCACTTAGTCTTGCTGTCTTTGTCTCTAATCTACACCAGAAGCCTTTCAGATAGTAGGAACTCTGCTACTTAGATTTTTCTGCTCTCCATTACTGGGGAAAAGAGACTGAAAGTGGATCATGCCTATTTCCTGGGATTATCTACTCCAGCCAAAAAGAACTCATTTTCCTATACAAGAATATGCAGAAGAGCAGTATTACCACCCAGATGTGATGCTCGTGATCTACAGGTCTAGGAAAATTATTCTTCTCTGATGTAAAAAGGCATTCATTAAAGAATTCTCAGGTAAAATCTCCTTAGACATGACAAATACAGGAATGGCCCGAGTAGATTTAAGGGATATTCAGCCCACAGTATTGAGATCTGTGCAAGTATGGTGTGAGAGATCTGCACAGTGCCTGAATTCAGCAGGTGCTGGGCACTCAAGCAGAGCAAGTCAGTTCTCTTTGCTTCACTGCCAGAATAAATTCAGCTAAATAGAAACAGGTCTGTTTAATGTCTGGTAAGAATGTCTGTAATGGGGGTTAATGTGGTTTAACAAACTCATCTTAACCAATATTTCGGTTTATTCAGTTGTACTTGTCTAGCCCTTCCCACATAGCAGATCTGTTGGGAAACTCAATGTCAGGGAGCTGACGTTTAATCTCCACATCATCAGTGCAGTTCCGGAGGGTGGCTAAGGCCAAAATTCTTCCATGTGAATGGTGCACATTAAGAGTTGCTGCTCCAGTGTTACTTATGTCTGTAACATATATTTCAGTGGGCTTCCAAAGCAGTCTTTTTGTATTTGAGGGGAACAAATCATTGCAGGACATTAGTACCTGCTAAAAACTTGTCACACCTATTGCAGTGTCACAACCAACTGGTTGCTGTGTCTGAGACAAAAGCCAGTGCCATCTACTCTCCATTTATTTCCAATCCCCATCCCGTTACCCCACCGAAAGTCCTTCACATCTAAGACAGTGTGCAACCTGTTGATAAGGACACTAAGATGGCTCATGAATTATGCCTCTTTACGCTTTCAAAGCTTTATCTTGTAGCTGAGCCATTCATTGATGGTTCTTGGCCATAAAACGTGAAGGAGGAGAATTCAGAGCGTGGAAGAATTTGGAAAGAGTATGTATTGAAGTATAATATGAGATAATATAATATACAATAATACATAGCAGAAGTTCAGAAAAGGCACTGCAGTTGAAGGTCATTAGGCAATTCTTATTCACAAATGGGAGAGTCATTTTGGAGGTAAAAATATAAAAATTGTATGAACTTGGTTTAGTTTTCTCTTCCTGAATAGCTCTGACATTTTTTGATTCTCCCCATTACATCTGAAGTTAAATATCTCAAAGAAATATTATCAAAGGAAGACTCTTACAGAAAATTTCCTTGGAGGTCAAGTTGAAGTTTCAAATTCTGTTGGAGCTGTATGGGAGAAAAAGATCTTGAATGGCATGCAGAAACTGCTCTGACAACGAAAGAGACCTCTCAGTGAACTACACCAATTCAATTCACTCTACAAAAAGCCCACTCACTTTCTACACGGCATTCACCTGTGCATCCCACCCTGGGGGACAGCTAACACAACCATCTATTTAGTAGCTCTCTGATGGCTGAAACAAATGTGTTTCTTCACTCATGTAATCACCAGACTTCTTCCCATAACTAACTCTTTACTTATGAACATGCTAACTAGGGCTGATCAGATCCGTGAGTAGGAAATGTAATTTTGTTCTCCAATTGCCCTATTCATTATCCTCCTCAGTATTTACATTCTGCACAACATTAGGATGCTGCATATAATGCGATCATTTACTATGTGGCTGTGACTGCCAAATGCAATGGATAAATTAGAGTCTTCTGGGAGAGTTATTCTACATACAGGAAAAACACAGTTTGTTTTAATGGGGTTTAAAAGTGATCAAGTATAGTGCAATGTTTGCATAATGCACAGTCTTTGTTATCAGTCTTCTTTTATATATAGAATAAAGTTGGTTAATATTTACATAAGTCAAATGATTCATGAGGCAATACTCTGCTTCTCAGACCAGTGCGGGTCAGAATGTAATGTTATACTCTGTTATTTGTTTGCTCTTTTATTTATAAATCCATGAATAGGCAGAAAGAAGAGGACTTATGCTCCTTCCCTATTCATCTCATTTTAGATATTAGGATGTTATCAGGATCTGGACATGAGGGAAACACAAAACTTGTGCTTTTTCCTCCCCAAAAAGGTTGCTTTGATCCAGCTCAAGCAGACACAATTGTTTGAAGCAGGAAACAAGATTTCAGAGGAACTTGGGCTTTTCAGGTTCCTTCTGCCTTCCCTTCTCATCTTTCCTTCTTCTTCCTTCTGTGCCTCTCTTTTTGCATGAATTGCTGTCAACTTTTAAAAATTTTATAGCCCTGGGCTGCTTGCTGCAACATATTTTTGTGGAAATATCATGTTTATGAAGAGGCCCCTTCTCACGTTAAGAGTATGGGCGTTAAGACGTACTCAGGATCACATCTGTGATTGACAGCTTGGGTCAAAAAAGGTGTTTTCAAAAGGGTCCGTAATGTTTCCCTGAAGAGCAACAGTTTTTCTGCCATGCTCACCTGCGTAACAGAAAGCATATGGATGCATCAACTATTATAGTGGGGAAAAATGCACAACTCATTTACTTTTTATTAAATGATTTTCCTCTAAAAAACAGATATGGAATTACTGATGGCATGTAAATGGGAAAAGGCTTTGGAGAAATGTAGTTTTTGCAGCCTAATCAGAAGTACTCAGTCCTATAGAAAAATAACAAATTTTTCTCCAAGCTTACAAGGGTGCCCCCATGTTCTCCAGGGAGGACATCTGTCCCACTTCACACACAGCAGAAACTGTGGGATGCCGCCTGACCCAGCAACCCAGGGGCCCCTCTGCTTTGGTCGCCTACTCTCCCTGAAACTAAATCAAATGTAGCTCTTGCTACATGTTGCAGGTATTTACCTTCTTGGGAAAGTCTGGATCTCTTGCACAGAGTTCATCTTTTCACAGGATTTTTCCTTCCCAACTTTCTTTTCTGCATTTAAGTAACACTGAAAGCAAAGAAAAGGGAAACATCCACACTTGATAAAGAAATAAAGTCAACTTTTAAAAAGTATCACAATATATCTGGCTATGTAAATGTTAAGTCGTTGTTACATAGGGTGCATTCAGTGTAAAGCATTCGTGCTTTGGAACACAAAAAAATACCTCTATATAATCTATTTGTGCAGCTCTGTTGGTCAATAATTCCTGTTTAACCCAGAGAAAATGTCACACTTGAAAGGAATGTTCTCAGCTTAGTTACTCTGGATCTGAACAGTGTAGAAATGGGACTGGACAAATATATTGCTTTGAAAAGGAAAAGGTAATTTGGTATACTGGACAGCAGGAGAACTATTGTTGTGATTGAAGACTTTTTTCCCTTTAAATTTGTGTTTGCTGGATGTGTTATTTATCACTAAAAGGTGCCAGATTATTAGACTTTCCAAGATCATTTTGGTATTATTTTGATTATTAAGTCCTTTTCAGCTTTTCCTGGATATGGTATTTTTTTGTTCAGCAGAGAAATTTCACTCGTTTATGGACTTCAGAAAAATAAACACACTGTTACTATTTCCAATATTGAAAAATAAAATTGAGAAGTATTTTCTTCTTCTGAAATGACATCTTATCATTTTTGGAAATGTAAAGGTAAAACGTAAACACAGCTGCTGTCTTTTCTAATTTAGGAAGTTTTGAAACTCTCATTAAATAATGAAGTATTCAGAGATTTCTGCCTGTTTTGTGCTTTTGTAATTTTCTTGCCACCTCTTTGTGGGTTTTATTTATTTATTTATTTCAGGCTGCTTATTCTGTATCTGGTATTTTCCTTTGTATTATTTGGTCATACAGCAGTAGGAACGGCTCTAATGGCCTAATTTTAAGTGACAACTTAGGAATATCACTAGATGTTATTTGCGCTCACACAATAAGCCTTTGAAGTTCTTGCCAGATGGAGCAAACAAATCATTAGAAGTTATCCAGCAGACACTGGTGTCAGAGAGCCATAGATTTATCTCTTTCATTTGCCTTTGGGTAAGAAAACACAGAACATTTTCTGTCAAAGCCTGTTTTGACAGAACTGACCAAAAACATTTTGATGAACAGTCTTCTGTCAGAGACCAGTTTCATTTCCACTCAAACACTCTGTGACAACACATCCATTTCGAGCACTTCTTTTTTTTTTTTTTTTTTTTTTAAATGGGAAATTTTTGAACTCAAAAGGTTTGCCTTTCCCACTTTATTTTCTGATGATTTTAAGCTAGTGCATTTTACTTTGCAACCGAAGTGACCAAAGAGTATGTATCCAGTCATATGTCACTGATCAGAGGACATGTAGAATCTGGATAAACCACAGGAATTTGACTACATCTAATGAGCTCAGAGCCTTTGTCTGCGATTCTGGATGGACAAGGTTTCAAATCAGTGTCTTCGCATTTAGCCAGGATGTGAAATGCTCTCATTCTGGAGAGATGAGAAAGGCAAGACCTGTGTATCTGGGAGAGGGGCACAGCCTTTTGCCATTGTACCTAATGCTGGAGCCAATCTCTGCTCTTCTTTCAGGTAAGATTTACCAATGTGTGTTGCTCACTTTTAGGTGAAATTGACAGGAAAAAATTGAGAAGGTTCTTCTCCATCCCTGCAAGGGAGTTACATACCAGCCAGTCCCATGTTTTCAGTTAAAGTTTAAATTCCCCACCATCAGTGAAGGAGTGGGAAGAGAAAGGGTTCCCTGAGACTCCATTCACATGAGGATCTAGAAACTGTGAATGTATTTCTACGTAAATGAAAAGAAGTCCTGCTGTTGGAAGGGAGAGGTAAAATCTGATTCTGAATTAGCTCTGGTAGCCCTGAGCATCCCGACTGCAGCAAGGGAGGTGAGAGAGTGATGCTGGCAGCATGAGGTGGCAGAGGCAGCTGTGAATGAGCAGGCCTGAAGGGATGCCACAAGCTGGGCTCCAGAGAGCCATCATGATGCTGCTGTCACTAGATGCAATGGGCTGAGGGGTTTCTGTGTGAGTGTAGGTCCCTAAATCCCAGTGAAGGACTTGGGGCCTCTAACTAGGCTGTTTTCTCCCCCAAAACAGACTTTGCAATCTGTTCTGTCTGAATGCGTTTGGAGGGGAATCACAGTGAGCACAATAAAAGAAAGCAGGAAGAATCAGCCATGGTGCTACTTGCATGCAATGTTAAATAGTCCTGTTATCTCTTTATTTATTTCTAACCACATGCAAATCCATTTAATATTAAAAGAAGAGCTCTTAACCTTTGACACTGAAAATCATTTAATTTTTCAAATATATTTGTAACTAAAAGTTTAACTGCCAGTAAATCTTTTCCAAGAAGCAAAAAGTACAGGAGAGAAAAAGAGACATAAAGGCACTGCAGGAAGATCACAAGGTTGATAACAGAATGGGCTGCAGTCAAATTTGTGTGTTTATGAAAAAAAGCAGGAATGGCCTTCCAAGGCATTTTTGTAATTGGCCGTTTTATTGCAGAATGCAAAATCCTACTATTACAGAGCTGAAAAATAAAAGAGATGGGGAAAACTTGGGAATAAAGCTATGGGAGGGATAAACTGAGGGCACAGCTCCTGTCCTTTCCTGTCTCTCTCCCTTCTGCTGTTGTTTGCTCATCCTCCTCCCTCCTGCAACAGGCATAGCCCCAATTTATTTATGGTGCTTCAACAGTTTTTGCTTTATTTTTCCTTTATTGCTCTCAGAATGGTACCCTAGTTGATGGTGTGTCTATGTTTTTATCATCCATATAATCTATATCTATATCAGATTAGCCTTGACTGCAAGAAGAATCGAAATAAAGAGTTTTGCCATCCAATGCACAGAACAAATGATCAAGGCAGGAACTGCTTTTGATAGCCTGTGAAGCAGACTGCTTTCCATACTCCCCTCTCTCCATCCCTGATGGTGGTCCTGCATGCACTATGGCTTTTCTAAGCTGTCGTGGCTTAACCCGGTGGGTGGCTCAGCTCCACACAGTCATTTGCTCACTCCCCTACTTCTCAGTAGGAAGTGGGATGGGGGAGAGAATCAGAAAAAAAAAAAAATGTAGAATTGGTGGTTTGAGGTAAAGCTATTTACTAAGATAGAGAAAAGGAAAATAGTTATGACTATATATATATATATACATATTTAACAAGTGATGTACAAGTAATTGCTCACCACCCTCCATCTGATGCCCTGCTAGCTCCCCAAGCATCAGAAGAGGGAGGTATGAACACCCATCACCTTCTAAACTCCATCCGCTTTATGTCATATGGTTTGGAATAGCCCTTTCACCAGGTTATGTCAGCTGCCCTGATTCTGTTCTGTCCCGGTTCCATGGGCCCTTCACTGTGAATGGTCTTGGCTCTAAACAGCACTGCTTAGCTGCAACTATAAAGCTCAATGCTTTATCGGCATTGTTTTTCTCTTAGAACCAAAGCATGGCATCACACCAGGCACTCTAAAGAAAACAATTCTACCCCAGCTGAAACAAAGATTTAACCCAAGTTTCAACCCTTTTCTGAGTGTGGCACCAGTACAGAACTAATTAGATGTGTTCCCTTTCATGGCACGCAGATTAATTTCTTTGCTTCCTCTCCCATCCCTGCCTCCCCTGCACCACTCCCACATTCTTGTTCTGTTTATCACACTGATATGGCCACAAATTCATTTAAGTGCTTTCCAATTTAATTCCATCTTCCTGGCTGTCATGTCAAAGCAGGGGTGAGTTGAACGACTCCTTCCTGGTTTTGTTTATAGGGCCAGTTTTCTCATAGCAGATTATCTCTGTAGCTGAAATTATAACAAATTGCCTACTAATGTGTCCAGTTTAGACTTGGGCATCTAAGGAAAGGCTTTTGGCAGTGGGTACCCATTTTGCTTGTCTTCTCCCTCAGGTGTTGATCCACTGGTTGAGTTGTAACTCTCTATCGCCTTGCAAGGACTGATGGCTTCTTACAATTTAATTTAGAACTGCCCATTTGCTTAGATCTGTATATGTGAGGCATCATGGATATTTATTATTTAAGGTAACATAGGCTGACTGCTTTGCAAAAACATTCTTGCTTTCTATGGGAGATAGATGTGGGATCTATAAAATCATATGCAGGGAGCCAATACAAAAAATTGCATGGGCAACCTGGGCTTGGTATGGCTCTCAGTTACAATTTCAAAATGTAAAGAACAGTCCACAAAGTTAAGTTTTAAAAAATTCTTTCTTTTTACAGATAATGACGTGGAGTGAATTTCCAGACTGTATCTATTAGGAGCACAAAATGAACCGTGAAGAGGAAAGGTTTAGGGGCTTCAGTTTATCTCCACACTTTGAGTGGCACGTGCCATGTGCAATAGCTGTTCCCTGAGGTTGAGAGTACACATCCTCTCTGTGGAGGGGGTGAGTTCCTCAGGCTGACACATTAGCCAAAGGCAAGCAAGGATTTATTGAAGATACTCAGAAGAGGACCAATGAGATGAGCAGGCTTTCTTTCACAGGGCCAGTGTTATGACCACCAGGCCAGATAATCAACCCCATTGCAAATACAAGTTTTTAGGAATGAGAAATACAGAGCCACTCCAAACTCTCTTTGGAGAAACAAATACTCATTTGCTATTACCATCAGGGTTAATGAAACCAGGGTACTGTCACGTCAAATGATTTTTTTATGTGTGTCAACAGAGGAACACAGGAACAGAGGTGCCTGTGAGAAAGTGTCTGTCTCCGAGACAATTTCTTTGCCTCTGGCAATGCAGCCTTCACTCCACCACCCATTGCAGAGTGTTTGTGTGATAGGGAGCTGGCAGCAGCCACCCCGTTGTGTTGTGTCCTCATCACAACAACTCTTCTCCTGCCCCTCCTGAGCTGGGCCAGACAGGGTGCAAGGGCTATGACTAGGGAGCAGGCACAGGTGTTCAGCTCCCTCTGCTTTATCATGCAGTTTTTTCCTCCCCTAAATCTGAGTATGTTTGGGGTTAAACTTCAGAGGATGACACCAGTTCTGAAACTGCAGTCACTCCTCCACACACACTTGTGTCAGGGAGTGTTCAAAAGACAGTGGCTCTTCAAGATTAACAAGCCACAGCTGTTTCAGACTTGTAAATCAAATGACTGCTCTGGAAAGTTAGAGTGTGATGGGGCATCGCATCCAGAAATGTGGGAAAAAAATCCCCAAATTCTCTATCCACTCTCCAGGTCTGAATTCCTATATGACTTCTAACTAAACCTGCTACATAAGAGTCAGAGACTGAGCACTAACACCATTTTAAATCCAGTCTTTTCCTAAAGCAAGTGCAGATTTATACATAGCATATGTTTCAGGAGCTTCCACTGTAGAGGAAAGCATTACTTCACTGTGATCAAAGTGTAATCTGGCCAGCATATGATGATATGCTATGTTGGTACTTCAAATTCATAAGCCAGCATTCACTGCAGGGGAACTCAGTACTAAAAGAAGTCACACGGAGATAACTTTAGTTCCATATTCATTGTGTTCAATCTCAGGATGACTGATGTTTGCAAACTGTTATGCCAGTTAGAGACAGCAGCATCCCTCCCCTCTTGTAACCACTCTTCAGACTGTTTCAATAACTTGCATAGCTCAGCTGAGGCTTCCGCATCTGATTCCAATGTGGCTGTGTTAGTAGGGTAGGCTGGTCGTTTTAGCTGGTCTTTCTAGTTGCCCCTGGTCAGATATGAGCTACTCTATATATATGACGAAGCAGTGACTTCTTTCTTGTGGGTAGTGAGATGTGAGTGTGAAGCTCTTTCCCACATTAACTAGATCTGGAAAGGGATGTACTGGTCTATGGCCTCAATTTTAATTTCATGACTACATGATAAAGGTTTTCTTAATTCAACACCACTTGCCATTGCAGAAGATTCAACCCCCTCCCAAAGAATAAACATAGAAACCTGCAGTTTGCCAGTGTGTCCAGAAGAGGTAGGGGACAATTTGTTCTAACAACACAATATCACCCTAGGCTCTTATCTCAAAATATATGGAAAAGAAAACTATTTCACATAGATAAGACACTGGTTACTGAGCCGCCACAGCACGTTTATAGAATATTCCACTATGCATCTCCACTGAAACAAGTTTCCCTTTCATAAGATTATCTTTTTCTCCATATTGAAATAAAGATCAACATGGAAATGTTATTCTTTCTTATTTTTATTTCTCATAAAATATGTACATTACATTAGTGCCCAGAAGCTCTGCTAGCAGTATCAGTGTAATTAATTTATATTGAATGGTATTGACTAAATTGGTATTCTGGAACAGAATAGGATTTGCATATTATATTTACCACAAGCACATTTTGTACTCATGATAATCTGAAGTGCTTCAACATTAGTCACAAATGCAGTGACTAAACAGGCAATACAACAGTATGTACTTTGCAGTAATTCATATGTAGCCAAAGGAGTTCAAAACTGATTGAAGCAAAGGTTAGCACGTTTGTCTCCGACAGCACAGCTATTCTTTTCCAAAAAATATTGCATACTTCTTCATTAAAACATGTACAATTTAAAGATTCCTGCATGACTTTTGTATTCAAAAAAGAAGTGGGAGCTTCCCTAGAAAAATAAATGAAGTTTAGACTAACAGTGAAGCTCCTATTACTGCTACTCTTCTTTCTCAAGCAGCTTCAAAAGAGTTCTCCTCTCCTTGCCATCTTCATGCTTGAAAATGAACCAAGGAAAGAGAATGGTGTGGGGGTGGGAGGGGAGTTACTGAATGAATTGAAGGCAGCATCCACACCTAGTTCTGATTGCAAGCGTCAAGTCTTTTCTGAAATATTTCAGAAGAGTGGAAGTCCAGATAGATTTACGAGTGCGCATACTCCCCTGTTTTTTATTTTGGAGGTGTATATATATATGAGCAAAGATTAAAAGCCAAAACAAATGTCTAAATCATAGTATATTGCTGGTACAGTGGGATAAATACAGCACAGACCTCAGGATTCTAAGTAATGTTGATTGTAAAAGATAATTTCATCCTTGCGTTCATCTTGCTGAGACTCAGAAAAAAATGCCTTAAGAATTATGAGAACAATTTCCTCTGTACTGTTATCTCCTCTCAATCCTCACAGTGTTCATTTCCTATTTTGATGAGGATCACATTAAAAAGAGTATGTGCTACAGACCTGGAAGTGTTTTTTATTTAATACAGCATACCAGCAGAAGGTAGTCGCACCACATGCCAAAAATCAGAACTTTCTGAGAAGGAAATACCACCCCCTAAACGACTGTATCAGTACTAAAAATACTGCCTTCTGTTATCAGAGCAACTCCCATCTGATGCATTCCAAGGTGGTATGCATATGGGAATCATTTCACCACCATTAAAATACAGCTGTGAGTGCATATTAGCAAAACACTGCCATGGAGTTTTTCTAAGGAGAGTGTTGGGCATTAATTTAGAAAATTTTGATTATGAAAGGTTATGTTAAGACAGTCCACTTGCAAACCCAATGATGAACATCAGCAAATCTATATAAAGTGGTTCTTCAGTGACTACAAACAGTGGGGATCATATTTTACACCTCTTCCAGCTGTTATAAATTAGATTTATGTATGTACAGAATATTGTTTGAAGCATCTCTTGCATGAATTCTAGACATAAATAAGATCAGTCAATAGCATCCTTCTATCCAGAGAATTAACCCTACTAAATCTAACTTTTTAATCTATTCCTTGCTGACAAACAAATATTTAGTGATCCCATCTGTATTTTAAGCAACCCCATTGTCAACTAATACACCTAGGAACATTTGCTGAGAGTACCAGCACAAGTTTTTCAGTTTCATCATACAAGAAAAGCACAAAAAAGGGGACTTTTCAGCTAATCAATATCTAGGGGAGATGACAGTGATTATACTTGCAATTGCACTAGGATCTCAACAAATATTCCTGAACTTTTCCCCAGTCCCACAGGAAATACCAAGCATAGATAACATGCGATTTATGACTTAAGCAATTGCCATCCGTGTTTGTTTCCTGCAATCTGGCAGGCACCGTATATCCTCTACAAATAACAGTTGTATCTGACTAATCTCCACACGCCTGTACTGAAGTCATTCTGACCCGATCACATGCCTACCCATGCATAACTAAATCTTTAGACCTTTTTCTCCACGTAACTGAAATTTAAAGAGAAGATTTGTAAAGCACCTGGAGTTAGTGCCATCATGTTGCGCCCAGAACTGCTACCAGTGAAATGTGCTCCCTTATTTCCTACCACAATGCTGGTGTACCTTTGTAAAACCAGTGAAATTACCAACTGCTTGATGGGACGGGATTGAAAGGTATGTACAAAGGAAGTTTGGATTTGGTTCAGCTAATGTCCCTTTAAGAAGCTTGACAACAAGTGATGTCTTGTGATCCATTTTTGAGAGTCAGCAGCATTTTCTGGGTCTAATATATTTCTGACGTCTCTGAAATGTAGGGACACCTGTACCAATGCAAGCAGACATCGGTGGAGCCTATGCTTATTTACATTTCTTGTTTGTAGTCTTCCTTATTCACAAGCTATCTCAATCAAAGAAAAAGACTTCATTTATTTTACCAAAAGTTTTATCATGTAGAAATTGTTAGCAGGAAGTTTCTTCTTTACATGTCCAGTGCTCCTGTAGTGTTGATTATGGAACATGAAAGACACTCTGCCTCTCTTGCACAGGATAATAAAACACAAAATTAGAAGCTTCAGTAACCTAACAGATTTTTATAACAACAAAACACACAGAATTAGCAGCTTATCTGCCCCACCAGGAGACTGTTAAAAACAGAAGCTGCAGCAACAAGAAAAAAACATAAAAGAAAGGTGAAAAGAGACCTATTTTTATGGCCAAACCTTGTTGTATTTCTCACATTTGATAGTAAAGAAATAATCATGATTTCTTTTGGTCCCTCGTAAAATTATATAGCCCTATTTTAAAACAATGGAAGAAACTGTGTCCATTATTTCTGCTTGTTCAGATTCCATGAGTAATTAAAACAGGACAAAGGCAGGGCCCGATCACACAGTAACAGCCAGAACTAAGAGAGTCCAGCAGCAACCTGGTGCTGATAAACAGAAATACTAAAGGGCCGATAAGCAGAGAGCTGTCATTATCCAGGAGAGAATTTACTAGCCCATGTTCAGTTTGTATACTTGGCTTCAAATCAGGATCATTTCTGTAAAAAATATTTAGTTTTAATTGCTATTCAATATGCCCACATTCAACGGGTCTTGAAACCAGTCAGATTTCCATTGGAGTCATCAGGACTGGACTGCACTGGGGATATAAAGAAAAAAATCCTACATCTTTTCCTTTCACCATCAGCCCAACATTCAAATGAAGTACACTCCAAACTGATCTTTACTTTGTTTTTTACTCCTTGTCCTCAAAAAAAAAAAAAAAAAAAGCAAAACAAGACAACAAAATAGCAACAACAAAGCAACATAAAACACGACAAAGAAATCTGAATTCTACCACTTCTGAACAAAAACAAGTGGTATGCACTAAGAAAGATGTCACTGAAGATGTTGAGAAGTGTGTAAGATGGGAATGCGTCCCACTCCCAGTCTGGCTGAGTGAAACTGAAGCAGAATTCAGAAGCTCCTACGAAAATAACTCCTGCTGGCTCTCTACGTTGAAGTGTGAGGAAGCTAGTGAGAAAGGTGACATTTTCCTCTAGGCTGTAGAGAAGCAGCAGCTATTCTGGGAGAAATACAGTATCTTTCACAGCTGATGTGCACCTCTTGACAGCATGAAGAGCAGCTAGATCAGCATTGCCAAGGATGCCATCGAGGTGATGGCCGACCCCAGCCCTGACACTGTCTTTTCTCTTAGTTTTAAAAAAATAGCATTATTGCGTGAAGAACCTGCATATTCCATGTGTGTATTCCTGGTATCCAGTGTGCTCCTTAGCCTCCAGAGTTGCACTGCCCTCATTTTTAAGAGAGATTTCCCCTTCTGGGGCCCTGGGACAAGGATGAGACCATGATCAATCAATTAAGGTAACAGTACGATTACTGCAGATGTGCTAATAAGAATGGTTTATGTTGCTGACACATTGGACTACATGTGGAAGGACTGAAGACAGAAGTTGGAACAAATAACCTTATAGGACATTTACACCCAAAGCTAGATATTGATATCCTGATTTGTGCACCTAATTGGAATCCAGAAATAATTTTCAGAAGTTATACTGAAGGCAGAACACTGTGTCCTTCTTGATTGTCTTCAAAAAAGTACCCTAGAAGCTTAGAAGAAAGGAAAAAACAAGTTTTGAGGAAAGGTGCAGGGAGAGCCAGAGCAGTTTGAGTGTGCACTGGGTAGGTAAGCTTTAGCTCACCTACCACCTGTGTAGTGTGGGGAGTCTCAGAGCCAAGAAACCAATTCAGTCTGCGTAAGGAAGCCACATAAGGCTTAATTCAGAGGCCATATAAAGGAAACACAACCCAAGAACACGTAGGCAAAAAAAAAAAAAAAAAAAAAAAAGGATTAAGGGCTAGGGTTAGGATTCCTTGTGGTGACCAGGACTCTAAGATGACTCACCTAGTCTCCAGAAGTGTAGACTCTAGCAGGAACAATAATCATCAATGCCATCCAGTGCAGATGTCCCAAGGATATCTTAAACAGGTATCTGTGATTAGGCAACTGAATAGGAGCTTGATTCACTACTGATCTTGAACACGCACCAGAAAAGCCCCTTGCACAGCTAATGCTATCTCTGTAGACTAGTAAGAGCTAGTAAGAGCATAAGCTCAGCACGTTTACAAAAACTGACACAATGAAATCCCTTTGGACTCCACCTCACAGTTGGATGGAGCGGAGAAAGCCTGAAAACCAGACTGCTTCCAGACCCAGGAGACCTCAAGATCTTGACCTTACCCTGCCACAGATGCTACCTGTCTTCCAGCGAAGCATCTGATAGAGGGCAAAAAGGTTCCCTGACCATTTGCTCCATAGAACAAAATTAGGACAATACTAACATACCATAGGTTCCTTTGGAGGAGTAGGGGGTTGTAAGGGCAAAGTTTGAAGTTAATCATTTTTTATATTGTATTCACCTGTCTTTTTTGGTAGGTTTTAGCTCTCTGGAAGATTTGTACAAGTCTTTTTACTCTTGTCATCTCTGATCATAGTTTCCCCAGTTTCAAATCAACCTGTTGTAACAAGGGCTCAGAAGCTTATACGAAAACAGTAAAATAAAATTATTTTTTACCTTGATGCAAAGACTTGTGAAAAAGTCTAATACAACTACAATGACTCATTAGCCTAATTCATTAAGTGTTGCTAGCTATTAACATTTGTAACTGCAGGATGTAACATACATACATACACAATCTCCCGTGGTCAATATATGGTATGTGACTAATTACAATGCAAACTCAAACTATGCAGCAGGCTTCCCAGCTCCCCCTTGGTATGTTAGGAAAAACTATTACTAAATGTGTATGTACTACTCTGTAACTTTATTATCGTTGAACGTTATGGTTGGACAAAAATCAGAACTTAGGATTAAGATATATATTTAAAAAATATGTGCATTTCAAAGGTTTTAGTAGTCTATGTTCTGAAATATTTTCTTCTTTCCATGGTCATTAAAACACCTCCTGGAGCTCATTTCACACAGCTCACAGTTCTGTAGATTATGTTCTGGTTTTGTTAAAATATGAATTCCTTGTCTATAGTGAAATCTTATAATCTGTCTCAGTAAAATCTCTTGTTTTAGCTTGAGTACTCACAAGTCAATCAAGAAGGATTTGGTAATTCATTATTTTGAGGAAAGTCTACCTGTATAAAATTTATTTCTAACGTAATATTACATCTATTTCTGATATGTCTGCTGTTCTATAAAGATCTCTTAGATTACTTGCACTATTTTCTGTTATATTTTTATTATACTAATGCTGGGAGACTTCGACAAGGTTTGCAACCCCATTCTAGTAGGTGATGAATACATACAGGGAAAAAAAAAGTTCCTGGAGGACCTGCAGTTGTTAAATATTTGTTTAGCTGCTTAGAGAAAAAGCTTTCTGCATAGGAGTTGTTTGAAGCTACTCTTTTCAGTTGTCCACTGCAAGAGTTTCTCTGTGTCCTGCATCACAAACTACTTTGTTCCCTAAATGTATGACAAACTTTTTAAGCAATACGAAGACGGATGATGAACTACAAGCAGTACATTTCCTAGAGGAATTTTTTGGTCAAATGATCACCAGTACTAAAAATGGTGAAACTCTGGGGACCCATAAATACTCACACAAACATTTGACAGTTATCCAAATGTTTGTTAGTGTGTATAGACACAATGTCCAGCTGAGCATGCTTCTAAGTGCTTTGTTTGCAAGATCTCCTGCCCTTTGAATTATTATTTCTTTATCTTTTTTCTTAAAATAAGGAAATATTGTCACATATACCACTGTCATATAGTTTTCTGAAACCAGCAGAGGCACGCTTGGCTCCAGATAGAGTTTTCCAGTGATACTATACCTATACATTTCAAATGGAATACCAAGCAGGAGAGATGCAGCAGAGTAGCATCTTTATGGGGATCATCCACAAAGATGGTCTGGAATGGAAGTTCTTCTCAGGAGGGATATAATTCCACAAATGTTATCATAAACCTGCTGACAGCCATTGCCATTAAGGAGAAATATGCAGTAAAATTCCAGCCCCTTCTAGAGACGTCTATACACAGTTACCCACTTTTTCTGAACATGTCCAGAAAACAACTGTAGCCAACACAGACTCTTGTGTATCCAAGTAATTAAACCCACTGCAATTAGAAATAGGCCATTTAAGATAACAGCAATTTTCAGAGATGAAGAAAAGCCACAGGTGGTAAATTGTGCACTGAAGAGATCTGCTAAGTACACCAGAAGACCAAAAATTTCTAATTGCATACTTTGCTGATTGAACAATGGGGTTATAAACACATCTTCTTCAAAAAAAGCCCGACAACAAAAAAGGTAAAGAATAATTTGAGATGCCAGTGTAACACAATCCCATCTCTGAATAGAATGAATCAGCTGGTTATTAACGGTACAAGTAAAAGCGGAAATAACTTCTGAGCCTACAACAATGCATTACTAATTATATCCAAATAGAATTGGTTTGATGAAAAATGATCTCCTAAATTGTTTCTAAAAACAGAATCAAATTTTGAAAAGCAAAATGTTAGTCCCTCCTAATTTTACTTCCATCTTGGATGGAATACAACTGCCTACTATTTATATGGTACCACAAATCTGTATGGCTTCTTTGCTGTGATATACAAGCAATTTCCCACCTTAAAGAGCATACAATCTAAGCGTCAGTTCTGTCAAATACTGCCATCAGTCAGAGTTTACTGAGTATTCCCTTTTTCAAGCTCACCCTTAACTCACCTACTGCTCTTGTCCTGACTATGTTCATGAAAAAATGATGCACAGCTCATTCTTCAAATGATGCTCTAATTTTACAACAGTCATTATTCTGTGTGAGAATCTAAGTAATTAATACTACTTACAAGGTTGGAAGCTACATTGTCCCATCAGGCTGCTGAAATACATGGTGAACATATTTTTTATTCATTGAAACTTTCAATAACATTTGCTGTTAAATGCAATAGCAGAGCCTTTTTCTCCTCTTACATACCAGTATTAAGCAGAGTGATAAAACACCTGTTGTATTTCTGAAATAAAACCCTAATCTAACCCTAAAATGCTCTCCTGTGGTTTACACAAAAGGAAAATGGGATTTTCCAGAGCAACAGGGAAGATCCAGGTTCAGCCCATTAGCTGCACCAGCAGATGCTGGAATCTTGTAAAGTAGGGGGGATAAATAAGCAGAGAAATGAGCAGAAAATCTTAAAAGTGAAAAAATCAAAAGAACTGAATGTTCCTGTCAATCAGATATTATTTAAATGTTGTAAATGATCACAACACTGGAAGCTAATTTACTGCATAGAATGGTCGAGTCACATCCATAGATTTGACTGATTGCTATCACTCTTCTCAAGGCTCTTTGGAGTTTTATCCAGTGCTATTCATTCCTTCTTTATCTCTATTTCATTTTTATGCCTTTTGTTGTTGTTGTTCTTTTCAAATGAAGCTTCAGATAATTTTGTCTTTGAGAATGTCTGGTAACTGACATCATAAAAAGAGACTTCTCATGGACATCTGGGCATAAACCCCAGGGGAGCTAAAGAAAAAGCTACCTGAACCAGGTTTTAAATTCAATTCACTTAAGAAGAAATGTTGATATTATCTACTCCTTGAAAAGAGTTTTCTGTGCAGACCAGAAACTGGAGGAAGTAGAAAACCTTCTGACTACTAAATGTTTCCCGTTTATAGTGGTTTCTGTGATATGCTGGCAGAGATTGATTTATAAAGCCAGTGGTCCTTAGTAGTTGCTAGGAAACAGTGCTCTGCACTCGATCCACACATGAGGGGATGTGCAGCCAGAAAGTGCAGTTTCTAATGGAGTAATTCTTCTGATTTTAAACCCGTACAGAGAAATCTCAGTGTATGGCTTCCCCAAAACGGTACAAGCAAGTCTCATTCTTGTGTGCAAATGCTGTTGCTTAAACTAATACCAGCTATCCTGAGCTACTAACTCTTTTTTCCAGGTCCAATAACCATGTTCCAAGTGCAGCGTTTTCTCATTTTAGAAATGTAAAAAGTCACAGATAAGCTGTGAGGAACTTTTTGGGTCATATATCCTGTCCTTTGATACTTCTGATAAAGTGCAAAATCTCCTTCACCATTTATCAAGGCGCATCTTAAAAGTAGACAGGATTTTGACCGCAGCAAACTAAGTGGGTAAATAGTAACTCCTTTATAATTTCTACAGCAAATTTATTCCTGAGCTTTTGTGTGTATGTGTTGATTTTGTCCTTTCAAATGAACTGCTTTCTCTTCCTTTGTTTTTGCACCTCAGTATGCACATAGGCAGGAATCCTATCCCTTTTGTTTTTTGTTTGAATAGCAAAATCCAACAAAATACCCTTAGTCCTGTACGATAAGTCCTAAGTCCTGTATAACCTTCCCCTGTCTTATTGTTATGTAGCACTTTCCTGCACGTCTCTGTTTGAATTCTTCTTTCTTGAATGCAGGCAACCGAAAACATGCATTGTGGTTCCAGGTGACATATTGTAGTGCATCAGTGCTTCCATCTCTGTACTGGAATTACCTCTCTTGTTATTGCCTAGAATCTTTTCTTCTAAGATACATCATATCTCACCAATGGCTCAAAGACATCCTGTGACTGACAAATACAAATCCATCTTCTTTTCCTTTTTACTTTCCATTTTCCTTGGGTAGTAACCATTCTTGTTATTGGTTCTTAAATGTTTCACCTTGGACTTTGTCTTAGTTCAGCCAATCCCACCCTTTTACTGCAAGCCTGAAGCTAATCAGTCCTACTGAATTTGCCCTGTTGATATGGGTGGGTGCTTCCCAATTGTGTGCCTTCAACAAACTTAATTAGTGCACATACAGTTCCTGGTCATTAATGACAGAATCTAATGCACTTCATTTGGAATCTCACTCTAGAGTGCTGGTGCAGCATAATCCATCACTGTCTGACCTTTGGACAGTTCCTTGCACTAATTCTCATCTCACAGAATACCTAGCAATTATGTGAAAAATTTTATTGAAGAACAGATAGCGTACAGATACTGTGTTACCCTGTGCTTCCCTTGGCAAAATAGATCTGTTATCTGAAATGTGGTCCCCTTAGTAAATCAACATTAGCTTTTAAGACATCCTTTATTAATCCTCATGCCTTTCATTTTCCCTAAAATCCTGCATTTCAGAATGGCTGATCTATGGTTTCAAGACTTACCCTTTAGCACACTCTTTTAACTGAAATTTTTACCCTTGCTCACCTCCATTCAGGTGGGCATACATTCCTGCTGAGTTCTGTTCCAAACTCTGTGGGGCCATTTCCACCTTCTGACCATTTCCACCTTCTTACACTCTTGGCTGGGTAAGAAACTGGCTGGAGGGCCAAGCCCAGAGAGTGGTTGTGAATGGAGTTAAATCCAGCTAGCAACCAGTCATGAGTGGTGTACCCCAGGGATCGGTGCTGGCGCCTGTCCTGTTTAATATCTTTATTGATGACCTGGATGAGGGCATTGAGTGCACCCTCAGTAAGATTACAGATGACACCAAGCTGGCTGGAAGTGTCGATCTGCCTGAGGGTAGCAAGGCACTACAGAGGGATCTGGATAGTCTGGATAGCTGGGCTGAAGACAATGGGATGAGATTCAACAAGACCAAATGCCGGGTCCTGCACTTTGGCCACAATAACCCCAGGCAAGGCTACAGGCTTGGGGCAGAGTGGCTGGAAGACTGTGTAGAGGAAATGGACCTGGGGGTGTTGATTGATGCCAGACTAAACATGAGCCAGCAGTATGCCCAGGTGGCCAAGAAGGCCAATGGCATCCTGACTTGTATCAGAAATAGTGTGGCCAGTAGGAACAGGGAAGTAATTATCCCCCTGTACTCAGCACTGGTGAGGCCGCACCTCGAGTACTGTGTCCAGTTTTGGGCCCCTCGCCATAAGAAAGACATCGAGGCCCTGGCTGGTGAGGGGTCTGGAGCACAGACCTTATGAGGAGCGGCTGAAGGAGCTGGGATTGTTCAGTCTAGAGAAGAGAAGGCTCAGGGGAGACCTTATTGCTCTCTATAACTACCTGAAGGGAGGTTGTGGTGAGCTGGGGGTCAGCCTCTTCTCTTGTGTGACTAGTGATAGGATGAGAGGGAATGGCTTCAAGCTGCGCCAGGGAAGATTCAGGCTGGACGTTAAGAAATACTACTTCTCTGAAAGGGTGGTCAGGCACTGGAATGGGCTGCCCAGAGAGGTGGTGGAGTCACCGAGCCTGGTGGTGTTCAAAGAGCGTTTGGATGTTGTGTTGAGGGACATGGTTTAGCAAGAACCATTGGTGATGGGTGAATGGTTGGACTGGATGATCCTGTGGGTCTTTTCCAATCTTAGCGATTCTATGATTCTATGATTCTATGATTCTGCAATCATATTTCCCATGTCAGTCCTGTTACTGCATCTATGTTCCACTCATTAACCTTCAGAAGTAGAAAAAAACTATTAATTGTTTTGGGGGGATTCCCTAAAAACAGCTTTGAATGGCATCCCTATTTTTTTCCTAATCCTTTATCTACTATAGGTAGAGAATCTTCAACCCTTTCTTCACATTTCTCCAGGTCTATATTTTTCTGTGTTTACAGTTCATATTCTGATCTTTCACATTCTGTCCTCCAAATTCTAGTTTCTCTTTTTGAGGAAATCCTTTATGATTCTTGAAGATTCTTTGGCATATTTCAGCAGCCTATTTAATAGAATTATTTGTTTAGGGAGATTTGATGTCCTCTTGCCTGGGAACAAAAATCACAAACCAGCACATCTCCTCATTTCAGTGCCTTTGCTCTTCAGATTGCTTCACTATGTTATAACCTGCCCTTTTACAGACAAAATAAAGCTTTAACTACCATCATGTCTTTGTATATACTGCTGCATATTGAAAGTGAAATTTGGTCAGTACTGCCATCCCTTCAGAGTATATTATTTTCTCTACTAGTTTTTCTATAGTATCATTGCTACTTGTCCATCACCAACTTAAAATACTATAATTTCTTTTGTGTTCAACTTCTACTTTCAAAAATTACTGGATTCTACCATGATTGTAGCATCTCTTCATCAATCACTGACTGTGAAATTTCAAGTCTCCCATAATTATATGATCCCCTAGTAGCTTATCTCTCTCATGATACTAAAGCAATCTCAGGTCTGATGTTCCCTGTAGAGCCCAATGCCTTTTCCTCTACAGCCTCTTTCAGAATTTTTTCCTAACACGTTTTGATGCAGATTGATCCTCATCATATTATGAATTAAAATTTCTTTTCTGTCAGACATACTTTTAATACACAATACTACCACATCTTAACAATTCCTGCTTTCTTTTAACAGTGTGCACCATGCAGTACCAGTACACCAGTTGGAATTAGCATTCTATCGTGTTTCTGTTATCTCTCAAATATTCTGTTTCATGTCATGCTCCAATAAGCCAAACTCTTCTACCTTCATGTGCAAGTTGCTTCTTTGCATCTGTTTTTGCTGCCTCACTTCACCTGGTTTCCTAGCTAGGTTAAGTACAGTATTTGCACTGTTTCATTATGTACCCAGTTACTGGAGTTTGGGTGTGCTTTTCCTCATGTGATTCCTTCTGATATTTCTTTATCTTTGGTATATCCTCACAGACTTCATTTTGCTTTCTTTGTATCAGAAGAAGGTGATGATAGTAGAGCTATTTCACCAATTTCCCTTTTTTTTCCTATGCATCACATTCCAGTTAAGTATTCCAGCTTAAAGTCCTTTCTCTTGATTGTAGTAGACTTTGTCCTAGGAAAGTCACAGTCCAAGGACTCAGAAGGAGCCATTACCTAGAAAAGACTCCTCCTCCCAGGAAGGTCCCCTCCTGTAATGTTCAGCTTATTAAATTACCACTCCTATTGCTATGATTATATTTTTAATTGGGATGGGTTTTTCTTCATTTTTTAGTTTTCTTTAAAACTGTATCTGATCGTTCATTACAACTTCTATTTTCCTTTCTCTCCATTCTGTTTAAGTGTTTATATTATGCTCATCACCTTGGGATCTGGATCTATTTAGACAACCAGAATGCCTTATTAGAAAAATTAACATCACAAAACACTTTTTTAACATAGCCTTTCTCTCAGACAAAAATAGAGGCCATCTTCTGAGTGTTCCTTGCTTCTTGGCGTATGTCTCCATGTTTCCTGTATTAAATATCTTTTCCACTTACATTACAGGTATTTTG
This sequence comes from Gallus gallus, assembly GCF_016699485.2. Classification (NCBI taxonomy): domain Eukaryota; kingdom Metazoa; phylum Chordata; class Aves; order Galliformes; family Phasianidae; genus Gallus; species Gallus gallus. Next base: position 29,549,797 of record NC_052532.1, read on the forward strand.
CTGTAGTCACAGGCAGGAGAAGAAACATGACTAAATACAGAAAATTCATTAAAGAGCACAAATTTAATGCTGGAAAGCACTCTGGAGTATCTATCTGTCCACTGCAACGTGGTCATCTGTGACTTCAAAACAAGTTTGCAAAAAAAAAAAGAAAAAAATGCAGAGAATTTCCATAATAAAAAGAAAAGAATTAAGGAAGATAAAAACACACCCAGATGTGTGTTTTTATCCAAACACAATGCATAACCATGGCTACACAACACTGTGGAATAAAAACGGCAAACCAAGAACCCCACAGTCAGCATAGGGGATATGCAAGATAACACCAGGAGCAAGGCATTGGCCTAGACAGGTGCCAGTTACAACATCTTTCCTATGGATGAGGAGATTTTCATCTATTGGATGGTCAGTTGCTCCCATCCCATCCATAGTAAGCAGTGCACAGTTTTCATCTAAGAACTGAACAACATTACAGGGCGATGCAAATGGGACGATGCTGCATAGGTCAAGATGGTTCATATAATGGAAAATAATAATAACTATGGCAATTACATGAACATACAAGCCAGGAACCATGTAGAACTCCAAGTTTATTAGAGAATGAGTGAGAGCTGACAATGTCAGGAAAGCATTTGCAATTTCAGACAGGACAAAACAAGTATGTTAGTAGAGTGAACATAGTGTTTCACTGCCCAGAGCACTGGAAAGCCCTTTCCAGCCCATTGTATGACTTTTCATGGTTCTCAGACAGGAGCAGGTGCAGACCACAGTCAGGAAATGGAGAGTCAAGAGCTTGTCTAATAAACCTGGGAAAATAAAAGCTGAGAAAGGATATCATGTCCCTCTGTAAATACATCCAGTAAGTGTGTGCCAGAGAAAGGAAGAGCTATTCAGTCTAAAAGCCAATATTGGCACAAGTAGAAATAGGCCTAAAGTGACTGTGAATACATTCGCACTTTAATAGTCCCCAGAGAAGTGAGGTTCAGAAACAGCTGCTGAGAATGTCATTGGGATGAAAATCCCTCAGACTCTCCAAGATGAGCCTAGTCAGTTCATTAAGTAACATCCAACATTGATGTTAAATCTCTTTTGTTCAAGAGAACAGAAACTTGACTCAGTGACCAACGCCAGTCCTGGTCCTATGTTCCTTCTTAAATAGCTAGTAGATAACATTGTCTTTTCAAAAACTGACTCTTAGATAACCACTGGTCACTGCTATGATGTCTTTGTAGGAAAGGACAAGAAGAAACACTGACTTCTGTTTAGAAGTATCTACAAAACAAACACATGCCTGTTGCCACTTACAACTATTCTAAATAAGGATGAATTTGAACACGTTTTAAAGGTTTATTCAGTTAGGACTTCAGGCTGTATGCTCTTCAGGGCAAAGGACCTGCCTCCACATTTATTTTTGTAAAAAAAATACACCTATATAACTAATCAGAATTTTAGATAACTCCTCGGTGTTGTATCTTGAACCTCAGATGTGGAAGTGATTACCATCAGGTACTGAAATCCTTTTGAACAGTAAGACATCTGAAACATTGTGCTGCATCCACAGCAGGGGTGTAAATATTCACAGGCATTTGAGCATCACTTAAGCAACAGCAATAAAGATCCTGAGCATTCTGTGTGAATTAATAACTGCCTGAAAGTGTTAATAGCCTGAAGTGGAACTTCGGTCCATTAACCCCCACTGGCCATTAAACTTCAGGGAAGGTCCAAGGCTGAGGTCATAAGGACAGTTATGAATTCTGGAGGGAAGGTGTATTTATATATGTTGATTTAACACTTTTTCATTTGTACTGTTGTAGATCATAGCTACAGATAGGAAATGAGACTACAGAGATCTAGATGCTGGTGACAACCTCCAACCATTCTTCATCGTAGTGGACTGCAAATATCAACGTATCAGAGAATTCCCAGATAAGCTGGAAACATTTTCAGCATTTGTGAAAAAATCACTGAGGCCAGTAAGCAGTTCTAGAAATCAGAATCAAACCAGCCTGCTCCCTGGTATGCAAAGGCTCAGATAGATGCCGGGGGAAGAAAGGTGAGTTGGATATACGCTCATATGAAGGCCATGGAGCACCTCCACAGGAATGCTCAGGGCTGTAAAAAGGATACACAGACTAGGACAACCAGGTAGTCTTTACTGAAGAGATGTGAGAATGCCTTGATCTATTGGAAGTATCTGAAAGTGCTGGTTTGTGTGGCAGTGGAGCTCCGTAAGAGCCTGATGTGTTCTGGAGAACCTGCCAGCTCCCCCACTTGCTTTTCCACCATTTCCTGCCTCCACGGCTCTGCCCTCGCTCACAACTTGATGAACGCTAGCAGAAAACTGGAGAGATGGGGAGTTGTATCTCTTCCTGTCTCTATATTTGTGGTTTGATTTTGTTTGGTTTGGTCACTTTTGGTTTTGGTTTTACTGCATGAGGGTGTCAGTGGGAGAACACGGGTAGGTATTGGGATGCCAGGCTTTTAGACTGGTTCATCCTGACCGATACTTGATATCCCACGGCCAGAAAGAAATACTAAGCTACAGTTATTTGAAAAGCTTATTCATTAGAGTAGAGAATTCCCACAGATATGTCTGTCCCCATGAAAGACAGTAGCAAGATTCCCTCCAGCTTCAATGCAGACAGCAATTCACAGACATTCTCTGCAACACCTTGCAGAAGACTTTCTGTCAGTTTCTAGAGGAAAACTGAAGAAGATAAAAATGCCTTAGAAAGAAAGAAAAAAAAAGTAGAGAGATAAGTAAACACGTTACTCTCAGCTCTTTGGAACAATTACAGTATAAAGAGATGTACCGTTTTAGATGCGTATACAAGCGCTTAAAAGAAAAGCCACTCACAATATATCTAATTCCCCAACTGTTTTCTCCACAGCAGAATTAGATACCAGGCATAAAGCAGTGTGCTGGCAAGGAGCCAGTGCATTCCTGGATCACACATATGTTAGATGTGCCTCGCATTTATTACAACAGTGCAAGAGCACCTCTATAGTCAGGGGTCAGTGAGCATTTCCATTATAAACAAAGAAGTTAAGGCTCTAATAGCTTGTTTGTTTCAGAAGTCTCGATAAAGAACTGCAAAAATATATATATATGTATGGAAAACATGATGACAAATGCTATCAGACAATTTTGGTTCAGAGATCTTCCAACCCCAATTTTTCCAGAGCTTGGGAAGAAAGCAGCCTGCAATATTGTTTTTCTAAGCGTTCAGTTTGCAGGCAGTTCTGGAGGTAGCGTGTGGTGTTTTATCTGTGGATTTGACCCACGCACAGCTGAGGTATCGCTGTGGTCTCTGCCCTTGGGGTTCTCTTCTTAGGCAGGAATCACAAAGCACAGCAGCATGTTTAGAGCAGGAGGTTACGGCGCACACTTTCTGCAGAGGGACTGCCAAAGGTTAATACACCTGCTAGACACATCCTGCTAGACGAGCATTATTTTGCCTTCACAGGTCAGCAAGCTACCTCCCTATCAACCACATTTTAAACCACAATTGTACAATGCCATGGCAAGCGCGTCCAGCCATGAATGATTGAATATTAATGTCCTCGGCTGTCTCTAACAAAATCAACATGCCCCATGTGAGCCAGCACAGCCACAGGGCTGCCCCAGAACGCCAGACCCTGCACTGGGGTCAGCATGCTGCCTGCATTACCAAATGTAACAGGTGCCTGAGACTATACCTGTGTCTTGATTTAAATGGGAGTTATTTGTTATTTTCAGCTAAAACTGGGACGAAGAAGAGCCTCACAGCATAGCTCAGCCATACAGAACTATGATGACTTGAAGTTGCTGATGCACTGACGTGTTTAAAGGAACGAATCAGGATTTTACCACTTCCCTACCTGCTTTCCCCTAAAACATTAACCCAAATTGTTACAAGGGATAGAAACGTTACCATAGTTCTACTGAGAAGGCATTTGTAAAATAGACTCTCTTGCCTTTGGAGTAAAACCAGATAAGCTGTTCTTGTAGATCTAGCATCATGCCACTCAAAATCCATGCTTTCAGAGATATTTGTCATCAAATCTAAAATAGTGGTACATTAAGTTATAGGAATCATATTTTAAAGAGTGAGCCAAATACTCAAATGTTCATATTTTTCAAGAGAAGGAGAGGATGGGGACAGTTGCTGCGCAGCCTCTCCCATTAGCAAGAGCTGTGCACCAGTTTCACATATGTTAAGGGACCTTTCCTTCTCAGGGGCAGTTTTAAGAACATGTTAGTTGGCTGTTGTTAGCAGGAGCAATAGCATACCATAAACCCTAGCTGAGACAGGGCAAGCACATGTTCCCTGTGGACTCGTCATACCTAGAAGAAAAGGAATGGCTTTGAAAGTCCCAATCTGCCCAACAGAGCCTGATTGTGAAGAAAAACTACAGCTAATGGCCTGTGGTTTGTAGCTATCTACTAGCTCTTTACAATCAGTGAATGCCACATATACCACAAGCTGAGTGCAAGATGAAGCAATTAAAACAGATCCTTAAAAGCAGCCTGTGAACACTTTGCTTGGAGCCATCCATTACAGCAAACAATCTATCAGACATCCTTCATTATCAGGAATCTGTCCTGCAGGTTCTGGAATTTCTCCCGCTTGCTTTATATTGGGCAGAAAGCTGAATTTTTCCCTGTAGTCCCATACAAAGAATCTTGCACCACTTCCCAGTGAGAGTCATAAACATATGCTGAGAGACCAGGATCTGAACTTTGAGTAAGATTTATTAATAGGTTCAGGCACTCCAGCTAAGTGTGACCGTGAGTGACCTCATGGGGATAATTAGCTATGGCTTACAGCAAATCACCCGTTTATATTAGCCAGTACCAACTTCTGGTTTCCTTTTGCCTGTGCAATATCATCAACAGCATATCTTTGGACTGATAAACAAGTGTAAGAAGCCACCAGAGTGGCTGCCGAGATATTTGATTCATACAGTGTTTCCTGGGCTTGAGTCTCCCACATTGCACTCTCCTCCCCTTAGTGGTGAGCCTCTGGTTCGATGTCAGGTGGCAGAGTCTGAGATTGTGGCAATTTCACTGGAGAGGCAGTTTGATTTATTTTCTCTATGACCTCTCCGTGTGGTAATAAAAGTAAAGATTCAGAATCCAAATCAGAAGAAATATTATCCTATTAGGTCTAAAGCAGGGAAGGTTCAAGGCATTGAGTGACCTGTATTTTAGGACTTTTTGGTAGTTTCTTCAAGAACAACATCTATTTGCCTCAAAAATACTACTCCTTACTGCTAGTTTTTTGTATCCTGTGGTTAGGTCTAAATTCTGTTATGAAGAGATCTATCTTTGTGCACAAAGATACAGCTTGCTTTCCTTAGCAACTATTAGTACCCTAGTAAACTCCCTGATATTAACCATGATTCAGATTTAAGGCTCAGAGCACTTCCCTCTGAACATGCCTTGGTTTCCCTTGTTTTAGCTGTGTGTTGCTAGAAGCACGGGGTGGTCTTATGTGCTCCAGGTGAACATATCCAGAATGGCTTTGGCCTGAAAGAAATGGAATAACCTTTATTTTCCTCTCTTCCTTGGCTTTCGTAATTACCCTTTCCACATCAGTTCCCATCGCTGGATCAGGATTACTGTGGTTCTTTGGACATGCCTCTGGTCTTTCCAGCCGGTGTGTGGGTGGCAGTGGGTGACCCTGATGGAGCACTGCCACTCAAGAGCACAGTCAGGAGCCAGAGCACTCACACGTCCTTGGAGCATCAGCCCCAGCCACATCAAGCGAAAGTTCTGCTGTAGGGATGCAAGTGAGCAGTGGGTATGCGGAGCTCAGGCTGTGCACTGCTGATTGTTGCTTAGCAATGAAATGTGTGACACACAGTGATAGTGTTAAGATACCACAGCCTTCCGTTTTTTAAAGAAAGAAAGAAAAGGAATAAGGAGGTCACACTAATGATCACTAGTGAAAAGGGAACGTTATCAGATGCAGCAGCAGGAGAGGAGGTCATAGCCCCCGAGCCTGTCTGTGAAATCTTTCCTCCCTTAATTTCAACACTGTGGGAAAGAAGAGCGGGTAAATTCGAAGTGCTTTGTCCCCACTCATGCTTTATTGTTAGCATCCCATTCCATTTTAGTACAACATTTTTTTTTTTTTCCAAATGAGATCTGCTCTTAGGTTAAATGGAAAAAGGCAAGGAATCTGCCATATTACACTTAAATAATGTATTTAGAAAGAAATACATGTATTAGAGCAGATGAAAACACAAACATTATTTTCAGGCTAGAGCAAGGCATCCCATTAATAATGATTTAGCAAGGATCCCAGAGGCAGCTAAATAAAACAAGAAGGCCAGGCTGAGCAAGGCAAACTGCTTATGATTACAACTACACTTCAGCCTCAGTGGGAAAAAAAAATGAAGAAAGAGAACAAAAATCCTTCACAAAGCAGAGTACAGAAGAAACGTGACTTGTGGCCTTTTGTTAATACAGTATCAACTTTAATTGAACCTCCAGGCTTTGATTCAAGTCAATATATCTGGAGCTTCCTGGAACAATAAATCTTGATGTTAACCACAGTAGAGGTCAATCTCTGTCTAATATATGCTTTGTAATGCATTTAAAGTAGAGATATAGTATGTAGACGGTGAATTATTCATACATACAAACTATTAATGAATAAGTCAATATACAGACAGGATTTGGGACCTTTGATATCAGAGTTAACTCTGTGGAAGTACAGATTCTCAACAAAGGTCTCACACCACGACTTACCTGTGCGTATGTTGTGACTATTTCTACCAATGCCATCTGAGCTTGTTTCTAGCTTGAAAAATCTGCATTTCGAGCCTGGAGTTTGGACCTTTCCCATGACCTCCCAGTGATGGATTGAGATCTCCGTACAGCTTGGAGCAAGTCTGTGTTCACAGAGCTACCCTGCCTGAGGCAGCTGGGGACATGGTGACCTCCAGTTTGGCACCAGCTTGCTCCCACACCTCTCCCCCCCACCTCTCTCCTGTCTGTGTAGTATCAGCAGCAAAGGATGGCAGCCCTCACATCCCCCACTGCCTCAGGAGATGTGGATGGAGGACTGGAGTGGAAGCTGCTCTCCTCCTGCCTGCCAGCTGTAGTAGACCACAGGCACCAAAGTTGCCAGAGAGAGGCTCATATCACATCCTACTGGGATTGCACTAGGCCTACTGAACTTACAAATTCAGTAACCACAAACTAAGGTATCTTCGTCCATAGCTGCTTCATCATGTCTGAGAGTGGGAGACCAACCACAGATAGCCTCTACCCAAGGCGTGTGATGGTGGGCAAGGGTGGGCCACAAGTAAATGAGTGGCAGGCCTGGTAGGTCAGCTATTTCTGTAGATAGTCTAGGTTTCCTTTTATAAAGAAAAGAACATTCTTACTCACATTTCAAGAGCTCCGCTGATAGGCTCTCCTAGCATGCCTATCACACTAGTGCCACAACATCAGCATGTTTCCAGGCGACCTCTTCTCTCCTAAATCCTGGGGTAATCTTACCCTTCTGAGGTGTTCTGTTGGACAGGAAGATTTGTGTTGTTGTGGAAGAGTCTTCTCTCTTCTGTTTTACTTTACTTCTCCAAGATAAAATTTATTCTGCCTTAAATGCCAGAATACCTACTCCCCACCCCTTGAACCCCAAAATTCTTTCTCTCACTGAGGAAATAGAGCTGAAACAGAAAAGCTATCATTGGCAACGTGCAGTTATTTGTGGGTTTTTTTAGTCTCTAAGAATACTGCTCCTTACCAGAATATATTGCAAAGAATCACTGAATTCTTTTGATATATGAAAAAGGATACCCAATTAAACTGGTGGCATTTAAACAATTGTCATTTTATAATGTAGCCTGCTGCTTCAGCAGTGCAAACCATTAACTGTAAAATCAAAGTAAATGTAAAAGTGTACAGTGACAATTAAAAATTTTGATAATAAAAAAAACCTCTGCAGTTCCCTTCCAATCCCTCTGTGATACACAGCCGGCCCCAGCTTATACATATTGCAAGAGAATATTACACAGAAATCTCTGCCCTCCCTTATGAAAATTGCACTGAAACCATTTTTTTTCTGGAAATAAAAGTTATAATGCTGAAACCATGGTGCAGAAAAACCAAAGGAAAACATTAAGATACAATTTTAAGCAACACATTACTCAAGAAACTCAGTCACAGATGATGAGTACAGAAGACAAGCAAGCCTGTGGCACTCAGCTGTGAGAAAAAATGTGCTAGAACACGTGCAACTGGAATGAGAGATCTGCTTTAAATGAGCTATGTCTTTTTTTTATTCCTCAATGAGCATGTATCTTTTCCACTAACATTCAAGGAAGTTAGTAAGCACATCAATAAGAGAATGTGGCTGTGTTTGCCAAATGTCAGTCAGCCTTGGGAGAGATTTAACCATTTAACACAGCTCCCCTGCCCCATTCAATCACTGGACTTGTTTGTTACAGCTGCCAGGTCTGGAACAAATGACTTGAAGGAAGCGTCTCTGCTGGTGTTGCTCTCCAATCAGTTAGAGTGTCTTATCAAAGCAGAAATAAAATTAGGAATGCAAAATTCATTTCTCAAATGGCAAGAACTTGCCACAGTGACTGGAAGCTGGAAAACTTCATTTCTCAGGCCTTCACTAGATTTAAACAAGCTTTAATGATTTCACCTGTGCACAAATCCTAACTATGGATTTAGTCAGCCTTTGTTTTTTGTAACGTATTCTGTTTTTTCTATAATGCAATCTGAACCACTGTAAAAACTTAATAGAGGAGAATAACTGCAGAACTCAAGAAGCATTCTTCTTTGACTTCTTGGAAAACACGTTCTGCCACACTCTTCCATTTCCTATTTGACGTGTTGGGCCACGGAGCTGCCCATGAAGTTCCGCAAGTATCTTCCAAACAGTAGCTTTGCTCCTCTCCTCTCTTCTGTAGGTATCTATCAAAAACTCCCACCATTTCCAGCTTGAGAGACAAAGCATTCATCTACATAGCAGGGCACAGGGTGGTTCATGACAGCCTCTTACCTGTTCTTGTGTAGAAGTCGCCTAATCACTGCTGTCTATAAGAGCAAAATACATAGAAATTTCTGGAAAACTTCTGAAAGGAATATATATGTGTCTGCTGCCTGTTCTGCTCCCTGTAGCTGTAGTCAAGACACAGCCCTTACACTCTGAGCCTTTCTGTGTTAACTGTTCTTCCATAAACTGCTAGAGAGCAAAACCACTGCTGTACATTAGCGATCACGCTTAGCTAGGTGTCGATATGGGTGTTCTCCAGTAACACGGCCTCTCCTTGTATCTATCCACAATGAAGAGAAGCACAACCCTCCAAGAAATTCAACACAGTTAATCTCTAAACTTCTAGTCCAAAGCATTTTTTGTACTTCTTTTTCTCCTAAAATACAGCAGGAAGAGGGGATGCAGACTGTGTCTCTCCTGTTCTGACACAGCACAGACCACCTCCCAGCTGGATCACACACCAGCTGCTCTACCCAGAATCCCGATACTGAACGATTCCCAATGTCAACTTCTCACTTCATACAAGTTTTCAGTATCATCTCCAATGATCCTGAAAGCTCTGACGAGGGAGGAAAAAAAAACCCTCTTCCTTCACTTGAGTGATTTTCTTATTCCTTAAAAATCCTTTTATCAATAATTCTTGACAGAGTAGTCATTATGAGCAGTCTTGTATCTTTTCTCAGGGTGTTTATAGCTAACAAGATTTGCTACAGCTATTTAACACTCTTACTAGCCAGCCATTATCCAGACCAACTGCCAGCTTCACAGTTAATATTATTACTGAAATATAGAACTTGGATTTTCAGTCATTTGACTTACGGAAGTGGTATATTTGATAAACTCATAATCAATAAGTTAAGATGGGACAGACAGGAAGCAGTTGCCATGTTAAGCATGAAGCAGATGTTTAAAAGCATTATGTATTTCTGGGAATGCAGTTCTGCAAAAGACCACATGGATTACCAAGTCCCCAGCAATCACAGGCAATATGGAATAACTCTTTGGACTGCCAAGAACATTCTAGGACTACAAAAAGTTTGGATCCTTCCAGGTCTGCTGATCCTGGAACATCTGGCTCACCCAGCCCTGCTCACCAGTGACAACAAAGTACTTAACGGTACTCTGCAGCAAACTAAAGACTAAAAGACCAAGGGTGCCTGAATGTGCTACAGGTAAATGTAAAGACAGATAACAGATATGAGACAAATCCAAAGTCCCAAATGAAAATCCCTAACCATCCTATGAATTTCACTGTGGTTGATCAGTAGAAGAGCGCGCAAAATTCAAGCAAGATAAAATGCTGGCTATCTCAGCCTAATTGATCTTTTTCTTTCCTGAACACCATTAATTTAATGACAACTCCACCTCACAATACTTAAAGACTTTCAGGAGTCAAATATGAGGGGATTTTCCTTTGAAGATTAGTAACACTACTAATCTTGAGGGATTTGGAAAGTCAATTCATATTAAAATTATGTGGAATTAGGCAACCTAGCCTCTGGAAGCTTTTGAAAGTCTCCCATTAAAAATCCACAGCTCTAATTTTAGTCAGTGGAGAAAGGTAGTTGCTACACCCAAGCAGAGCACCCTACCATTGCAGGCTGACCCATGTCCCTCCTCTGGTTGAGGAGGGCCTGGCAGCTCTGGCCAGCAGAGCCTGTTCCTCCTAAGGCTCCATGTTAACTGCCAAGGTCATCCTCATGTGCCATAGTTGGATGTGTGAGTACAGTTTTGTTTCTAGCTCCCGTTTCTCTTCAGAAATGTTGTGGTTTCTCCGCATTTCTGTCTGAGCCCCTCTCTCAGAACAAGCAGATAGAATTGCTGCAAGAACTTTGTTTCTTTCCTGTCCTACGTTATGCCTTCTGATTGGGATTTTTCCAAAACACCCCAGCATAATCATTCAGGCACGCTGGAAAATGACACCCTTAGTTTTGCTTTGCCAAAACCACAATTTTCTAAACAGTAAGAACATAAAAGTGAAAACTACACTTCATATTCCTTCTGAAGTTCTCCATAACTTGCTGAATTTTTTGGACTTTTTGTTTCCATCTATAGAATATTTCTAAACAGAAATATGTTGTGTTGTTGGAATAATCCTTTATTTGAAGTTACCAAACCCCAGCAGACACCTTTTCTTTCTGCAGCAATAGCAGATTCTATTTGAGCTCCACAGGTACTGGAGCCCTATCTGTGGCTTTCTCTGCCCGACTGGTGGGATAACTTGGGTCATCGTGCCTCCCATGGAGGAAGCAGAATGCTGAACTTTTATTTTCATATCTTGATTTATTTGTGCATGCTTACCCATGTGAGAATATGCTTATGTACACAGTCCCTGTTGGACCACAGGTCCTCTTGAGGAGTGCTAAGGGCTTTCATTTGTAGGTCACTAGCTGGAATTCAATCCAATCTGATAGCTACTCAAAACTGTTAGTGTATAATGGCTTTACTGTGGCCTGCTGGTACATGAAATTAGCTGATGGCTTCCTGGGCTAGATCCTGATGATGAGGCTTATGGAGCCCTAGGAACATCTTTGCCACTGGCAATCTGAGCAGACCTGCTAAAAAGCAAGAGGTTTGAAATGACCGATTGTCTCCCTTTCCAGCTCAGTCTGGAAGAAGAGGCCTACCAGCTGTCTCTTACAGGCAAATTTAATCATCTTGAAAAATCTAGCTGCTGAGTCTTCTAGGTGGGTTTGCAGAACAGTAGCAACACTTCCAAATGCAGGTGATGCTTGTAAAAACCTGACTGCATGCTAGTGGCCAAACAAAAGGGCTTGGGGCTTTAAAAGGGGATTGTAAGCTCCCAGGTTGCTTCACTGAGATACAAGTAGGCTGGCAGGGCTCCCACCGCCATCCCAGAAGCACACGCCACATCAGAGACACCAGTGTACCCCTGCATGTCCCTTGCCCTTCATTTGGCAGTTTCTGTTATCACTACCCTCCAGCTGAGCTGACAGAGCTTGGGCTGTTTGCTCTCAGCTGGATGCAAGCACTTAAGAAACCAGTGAAGCTTTCTCCAGGCATTGCAGGCAGGCTCTTACCTCTGCTCGTGCATTTTATTTGATTGTGTCACGCAGGCCCTCATAGCATTTCCAGCTCTCCCATTGCAGCAGAGAATTAGCTTCCTGGCCGCCTATGCCGAGCAGCCTGCTGGCAGACACAGGTCAGTGGGTGAGATAACTAGCTGCCCCTCGCTGAGATGGAGGAAAAGGGACAGGTCTGATGGGAGCTATACATATGCATCTCCACACCAAGCACATTATGTCACTCAGTAGGTTTCCTGCTCCTGCCTCTGAGCCTCTCTTTTTAGTTTTGCTGGCATCCCTCTCTGTCTTTTCCATACATCTTGCCTTTTGCACTCTCAGAGGCTTGCTGCATAAATGCCTCTTTTCAGAGCGGCTGTTTCTACAAATGTGTTGTTAGAAGTGCAACAAATGCTAGTCCAACACTGCAAAGGTTCAACAGGCACTTTGCTGGAAAATTTTCCTCCTCTTGTCCAGAAGGGAGATCCCTGGATTCCCACAGTGCTCAAAAACAATGCACATTCTCCTTTGGCTCATCTCCACAGGGCTCCTTTTGTAAATCTCTCCCAGTAAATGCCATTGCCACTTTTCAGAATTTGTTGTTGTTCTGAACTTTTCTTCCTTGGATTCATGCTAAACGTTGTGGTACTTCTGCCATTAGTAGTCTGAAAAAAGCTTGTGCTTTGTGACACCAGGTGTCAGTTCAGCTCCACTGGCCTCACAGGTCCAAATTTTTATTTCCTCTGAGGAATACAAATGAACTCTCTCTCTTTCCTACCACGACCCTCTTTATTTGTATTACAGAAATATTCAGCCCGTGATGCAACTGGTGTCCATCCACACAAGATCGCTGAGCATAAAGTGACCCGCTTTACTAATCACAGTTAGCTCAGTAAGTGGCTTGAAGATCCCTGGGAGTTTGTGGACAGCTTCCAAAGACTTTTAAAGAGGTGACAAAGAAAAAATGATTTTTATATGCTGCATATGTGAAATGTCTACAGAGATCCACACCTCTACTGAGTCTGCATCTCTGAAGAACTGGAAACCACTGCAAGATACAAGGGGGAAAACACAGCAGGCAAGGGAAGGGTGATTTTCAATACTTCTAGTGTTGAGGATTAATTTTCAATCATATCATAGTCCATCCAGGATTTAGTAATGAAAATTAATCACTCAGTGCCATCTCACAAACTCCCATCTAGGGTTTAAAACCTTTTTAAATAAGGGTGCAAAGAGATGAGAAGAAAATCTCCAGAGCCATCCTGCAGCCACTATCCTCAGACCTTTCTCAAACCACAAAGAAAAGATCTCATATTTTAGGCAGACAAACACCTGCATTTACAATCATGTTCCTCCTGCAGGACAAGTCCTTCATCTACCATTCATTCTACTTGCAATGTGAAATAAAACACTTGATGGATCATTGACATCTTCTGGGATCCGATAACTTTTAAGGGTCATTGCGGGTAAACATCCTTTAACATGAGTCAGTCATCTCTGCCATGACTCACTAATACACAGTTAGCTCTTTGTTTGGGCAAAGCCTGCACTAAATACTACTTTCTTAGTTACTAAGAAAACTTTTCTACTGGTGGTAAACTATCTATCTGTGAAGGCTATTATCATCAAACACTCAAGAGTTCTGTGCTTTAGCAGTCAAAAAAGAGCTGCTGACCTATTCTGCTTTTCAGAACACTCTGGATTCTGCAGTTGTTGCCATAGAGCAACTTTGGACCTTGGAAGAACACCTTTAGTATAACCAAGGTGAGCTTAATAAAAAGTTACATATTTCCACCTTTTGTTCTTGTTTTTACCATGAAAGTAACGAGTTGTTTAGAAACATCCTCAATATCAAAAATCAAAAACTGAGGAAGGAATATATAATATTACAAATAAGAACTAAAATGACATTGGCAGGAAAGCGGAATGATGTGAAAAGTTTCTCCACCTTTTCCTTCATCCTCAGACAAGGTTAACCACAAAGTACATCTAATTTTGGGGGCTTCCATATACTTCAAGTTTTCTGGATACCCAAGATCTGGATACTCATTTCAGTGATATCACATCCACTGCTGTCTGTGATTAATTGGAAAATGATATGTTTTCCCAACAGATATATGAGTAGAACTGGTGATCTGTTCATTGGCCTCATGCTTCCATATAGCACTTGATTTTAGAAATAGAACATGTAAACTGAAGATAGTTAAACTTGCTAATATCACCTACTTAACAGTTTATGTGGTAAACTCTTAGATAGTGTATGAGAGAGATTAAACACAGTAGAGATAATACAAGTCTTCAGAAAAGAAAAAGCTAAATGTCAAATGGGAAATTATTTATTAAAGAGGCAAAGATGGACATTAATGTCAGAATTCTGTACTGCATGGCTAACCAGCCAGCTAAAGAGAAGTGATGCAGTTTTTAATGAAAGATGAACTGCTGGGTCGGAGGGAATCTCATTCATGAACAAGGCACGGAAAAAACAAGGACACTGCTAAAATTTGCTGAGGCATCCTTTGTAGAAAATATTCAGAGTACAGTGCCACACTGCAGGGATTGTGTAACCTTGAAGACTTACATTAAAGGGAATTTAACAACAAACAAGAAAGGTCATGCTGTAAAGATATTCTATTACAGAAGTTTTTAATAAAAGCTGGGAGCACTCCTATTAGAAATAAGAGAGAAAAAGTATGACCTGGATACAGTAGGTAAGGGTGTGGTTACTGTGAGGTGCTGATTTATTATAGCTATAAAAAGACTAAACAGAAAAAAAAAAAAAAAAGAAAAAGAAAGGAATCTGAGGATATAGCAATATTTCCATCAGTGTCAAATTCTAGGAAGGGAAATTCATCCTGGTGAGCTCATCAGTGTGGAAAGAGCTAGAAATATGATTAAGAAACAGAAAGCCCATCTTCAATAGGTTGTGAAGAAGCCTGGCCATGGCAATCCACTACTGAAAGGCTGAGAGATTATATGATTTCTCCGTAAATCCTTCTGAAAGAAACAGGGATTATTTACATAGGCACAAGATTGACTCAGGAAAAAAAATGGGTGTTTACTGGCCAGAATAACCTTAGTACAGAAATTAAAAGGCTTCTAATTATTAGAGAAGTGAATTTCTGGTATGAGTTCTGAATAAAATAACCGCAGTAATAAACATCTCAGCTATTTTTAAGCTCCACAGTAGGATTAGTCAAAGTTTTGGAAGGTCAATGATGACAGGGTATTATGCTGAACACCAGATGCTCATCTGAATCCTCTGCCCCTTGTTCTATACATCATAGTACACGTTTATGACTGCTGCCTCCTGCTGCTTTCACTCCTGTTGTACTTGAAGCACTATGTAGAACAAATCCTTTCCTCAAATTCAAGGTTGAGATAGAATCACAGAATTGCAGGGGCTGGATGGGATCTCAGGAGATCATCGAGTCCAAACCCCTGCTAATAGCAGGTACCCTACAATAGGTCACAAAGGTAGGTATTCACACTGGTCTTGAAAATCTCCATAGAAGGAGACAACAATCTCTCTGGGCAGCCTGCTCCAGTGCTGCATCACCTTTTTCATAAAGAAGTTCTTCTGCACGTTTGTGTGGAACTTCCTATGACAGTTTCATCAGCTCTGGTTTCTCATACAAGCTCCACGCCACTCGCCACTCAAATTACGAAGGTATTGAGAGAAGAGTCAGAATTATAAAAATAAAAAAAAAATAAAACCCAAAACACTTCAGCAGGACTGGATCAGGAGCATGGAAGTCAGTAGGTGGATGTCCATCAGAACTTAGCTCATATCAGGAACATATTTTTGAAGTTAATCTCCTAGTTGTCCCTACTTAAGCATGCTTTGTGCTGACTCATCACACACAAGCATGGACAGGATTTAATTCAGATGCAACCAGAAGAACCAGAAGATGTAATTCAGAAATGCACCTAACGTTCTCCAGCTATTAATCAGTGTTCAGACCTCGAGACCAGTAGAACCTGACCCAAAATATTCTACAGGAAAACTACAAAATGTGAATAGTGTGGATGCTGAGTCTGCAGTACCAACTGATCTGTTTTCTAGATCTATTCCTATTGCGCCTCAGCACTTGCTTATGTAGATGAAGCTACTAAGTTCTTAGGAGATAAAATTGACCATGTCCTCAGAAAGCATGAAATCAATGTAAAACTTTTTCTCAGCAGTTCTTTGCAGTGCCTGCTCTGACTTTTCAGCAAGGTACTAATCAAAGCACTTACTACAAAGCCAACTGAAGATTGATCTTTTTCTTTCCTAGGAGGAATTTAGATAAGGAAGTCTGATGCAGTATGTAAACAGGAACTCCACGGGAACAGACTTTTCTCAATACTTTTCAAAATCCCCCCTCTGGAAACCTCAATGTCATTTGTGAATTTCAGGTCAGTTAACAGTCCAGCCTGTGTTCATGTTCACAGACCTACTGTTTTGATCTACAAGGCTCTTACCACGCAACATTGTCTGCATTCTGTTGTTTCCTATTTCTGCTTCTAACTATTCTGCTCTTGGAAGAGGAAACAAACAATCAAAAAAAAAAAAAATCAACAAAAGAGACCATTTTGCTTTGTACTCCATTGGCTTTGGAAATTCAGAGATTCTCTCTCCAGTGTCAGACAGTTTCTATCTGCAAGCTCTGATCCTCCAACTAATACAGTATAAAATTAAGCTGAACTCTGTAAAGCACAAAATGGGCAAATGTATTTACCCTGGGTCATTCGCTGTTTCTGCCCGATGATGTGGAATCTCCAGCAGATGACTGCACAGTATGTACTGCTGAATTATACAGATAACAGATGAATTTTAGGGAAGTGGTTGCCTTAAGCAAGCAATATCTTGCTATTGTGAGTTTAATATTACAACTATTTTGTCACCTTTCTGTGTTTCATCCTCTTATTTAAAAAACAGCAGTATTTGTTTGCAGTGGCATTGTAATGCCCTCATAATCTTAAACCATAATGCCAATAAACCACTGCTGACACTGTAATGGCTCCCATTACCATATCATTATAGATGTAAAAGTCAGTCCCATATACTTCCTACAACATCAGTATTGGTGAGGCAACCATTAAGATGTCAGTGGTAGAGCAGAGAATCACCATTATGAGCTTAGTCAAGATAATAAAACATTGCTAAAGGTAGCTACAGGGCCATGATCAGCAGCTGTTTCCAAATATAAACCTCTCAGCAGTTTAGAAGTAAATTTTAAATTAGCCAAATGCTGAAATCCACATTATGAACTGTTGTTAATGTCAGCAAAAAAAAGTCCTATTTACAACTATCAGAGCTGGAGTTTTCTTTAATGTTTATTCTGAAAAGATGTCTTTTAAAAAGGTGTTCTGGTATAATTTTAAACCTCTGGAAAATCAGGGGACAGAAATTTCACTCTTATTTTATCTGTGCAAGTCTTTGTTGACAGCAATGAAAGAGCTGTGCTTAAAATGAAAGCACACCCAGTCTGTATACATCAAGATTTCATCTACTATAGCCGAATCCGATTGTGAAATATTCTGCCCATAGGAATTTATATTCCAGAGCGTACACATTGGTTGCATTCAAGCTTTTCATTGCCATTAGTATAATTCAAAGTAATATCAGATTTATCTTTTGCATTCGATTATCTAAAGCAATACAGTATGAAAAAGATTAATGTAAAGCAGTTAACTGAAATTCTAGCAAAGGGAGAATTTACTTTAAATTGGAAAGTATATAAGACTGCGATTGGCAAGCACAAATGGGAGTAAGAGAACATAATGCACACCAACCCAAGTACAAAGAAAAAAAAGCATTCATGGCAATAGCAGCTTACATTTATTGACATAGCACTCATGAATGTGTTAAGATTATGTTATACAAGCATCATCATGCTTCTGGGTTTCTTTGTATCTCATGAATAAAATTCAAGGTGATTCTTTTGAAGTCATTTTGACCATCACTAAGCCTAGATAATACATTAAAAATAAGAAAAGAACACCCATTACTGGAGACTTTACTAACTAGACTTTGGGAAGAGGCACTGGAGCCCTCACCTCTGTTGCTAAGCCTGCACTGAAGCAGGAGACAGTCTTATCTCATTGATACCTCCCAGTTATTTGACTGGATAAGTGGGTTCTTGAAATTGTCCCTTCGTCCTACAAGATGTAATACGGCATGTTTAGAGTATGATTAATAAAAAACCCTCAGGGCTCCACTCAGGTATTTCTACCAAAGACTGCATCCTTAAACAGGGTATTTAACAAAGTGTTTGACAATCTGTGAATATTCTAAAAAACTATGAAAACACCTCATTGTGAAATGTGAGCAGCAAAAACTTGCTTTTTCAGAAGTTCTTAATGGGATGGGTCAGTTTTTCAGTGATAACGCAGATCTGGGAGGAAAAAGATAAGCACGAGGACTGCTTGAAACTAATGCCTCCTATTTTATTATGTTGGCCACGACATCAGAGGTGGACGTTGGTATGACAGCAGTGGCTGAACCTCCCCACCAATATTCCATTATATTATCAAGACCTACTGAACAAACATGAGGCTGAAGTTGACAGTTTCCTGGATCACAACATTACTGATGATGAGACTTGATGTCACCACTACGAGCAGGAGTCAAAACAGCAGTCCATGGAGTGGAAATGTGAATTCCCAACCAAAGTGAAAGTTCAAGATGCAGTCCTCAGTGGGTAAAGTGATGCACACCGTCTTTTGGGATAGGAAAGGGGTGATCCTTCTGGATTGCCTGGAACCTGGACAAACCATCAACTCTTACCACTACATCACAATGCTAAGCTAATGGTTCTGAAGTCCAAAGTCAGGACAAAAAAAGAAGACAACCTTTCTTCTACCACACAATAAGACCAGGATCCATGCTGGTTTGAAGATCATGGAGCATGTGTCTAGTCTTGGCTGGATGGTCCTACCACACTCACAATATTGTCAGATTTAATGCCTTCAGATTTCCATCTGTTCAGGCCGATGAAAGATGGACTGTATGGGCAATACTATCCTAGCAACAACACCATTATAGCAGCTGTGAAACGTGGGTCACCTCCACTGGTGGAGAATTTTACAAGTATAGTATGCAGGCTCTCATTCATCTTTGGAAGAAAATAAAATGTATAGCTAATGGTGGTGACACTGAAAAATATTTCATAGCTGAGAATTTGCTCTATCAAATAGTGCTATTCTGCTCTTTGTATCTGTTGTAGTTTCCACAGAAATAAATAGGAGGCATTACTTTCAGTTATCTAATTATTATTGACTCTTTTACTAAGTTAACGTGATATTTATGCTTTATTAAAGAATGTTACAACCACTGTTTTTACATTATTTATATTCTATTTAGATTAATATTATCCCTCTTCTGGTTGACAATAATTATGATTTTAAGTTGGGAAATAAGAGAATACGATAGTCTCCAATTATGCCTAAATTTATTTATATGCCCATATAACCTGTGCGCACACATTTGAATGGTCACGCATTCTGCTGGATGTGCATTTAGGAAGAAAGGCAGAACAGATATAACTGTTCGCCTGTAAGAGAAGCAAACTAATATGTTTACATGTCCAGACTTGTAAAACTCTTGCTTTTATTTCCAAGACTATAAATATAAGATTGTCATTAACATAAGTTACTCAAAGTAGTTTAAACATACACTATTCTATCATAACACCAAATTTTAATACTATCCAATTAACAAGGTTTTTTGGTTTTTTTCCCCAAGCAGTTCCATCTTTGGAAACATTTCCGCTCATAACATTTCTCCTTCAGACACATAGTGCTTTACACACTAAAATGTCAAGTGAAGTTAGCAAATGAGGGTCAAACAGATTGAAATACAGAGTCTGACTCTTCCATGTCTTTCCCTCAAAAGGTACAAATGTTTAGAGACTTTTCATCATTACCTGTTTTGCAAAGGGCAAAAAGATTTAATAACAGTGAGATCAGCTTTCTGAATACACCAGGCATGAAAAACTACTTACAAATTAGATTACCTGATGGATAATCTTAAGAGAGACAAGTAGACTTTAATGAACTCTACTTGAGGTGATTCCAAATATATGAAGAAGAGATTTTTTTTATGTCTCTGTAAGATGAAAGTCACGTAGATTGGAAAGCAGTTGCTTTCCAAAGAATCACTCAATTTCATGTATGAATACATGAAACTATCTGGCATCTTCTAGAAAGTTCTTGGGTGATTTTTTAAGTTACATTTCATAGAAGGCTGAATACTCAGCAGATATTCACACAAAGCTCTGATGCTTGGATTAACGATAGTTATTTCCCAAACTAGATAAAAGCAGCCAGGACTTCTCAGGAGATATACTGCCATTTGGAGAACACATTTGGTAGCTGATCCAGCTTTCCAGTTATGGAGCAGTATGAGTCTTTCTGTTGTGATATTCCAGGATGAAGGCTTCTGGGGTCAGCAGTGAGCTTATTTCAGAGGAGTTAATTGAAATGGATCTGGGAGTAAAAAATTAGTATAGCCAAGGAAGGTATATAGTAACAATGGAGAGCACCAAACTCACCTAGGTTTCTGTAGTTAGTATCCTTCTGAAAACAGTTAAGGATCCTTTCCCTTCTCACCTAGAATATCTTTACAGTTGTGTGGGGCTTTCTTAGCTGCACAGGATTTTATCATCTTTTTCACTCTTTAAACACTGTCAGCTAGTGCTAGCCCGTCTTCACAGTTAATTGTATTCTAATCTACCCAATTAGTCCCCTATTCCCACAAAGACTTACACATGTGGTTAATTTAAAGTTTAGCACAAGTGTGAAACTCTTCTGTGCCTGAGCTTCCCTCCTTCTAATGAGTGAAAAAACAAATGCTTTTCTTCCTCAAATCCCTCCTCGAGAGCCACAGCTTTCTCTCAGCCTTTCATCGTTAATCTCAGCTCTAGTGTTATGCACTATCTCACCCATGCCCAATTATTAAACATAATAAAACAAAGTGAAAAACAAATCCAAAATAACAGCCAAAGGGAATCAAATTACCTGATGTCTGTGCTTTGTAAATAATGGTCCTTTCATGAAACAAATTTGCTTTCTTTTGCTTTCTGTCATTTCCTTTCCTCTTTCACCTCCTCTCTGACCCTTCTTAGCCTGTGTCATAATTCATTGTGTTATCTGTCTTGTAAGCATCTGAGGGCAGAGACTTCGTCATCTCAGTAGTATGCACAGCACCACACACCTCCAGAGGAGCGTATAAATATTAATAAACACATATTCACATTCAATGAAATCAAAAGCTCTGTTTTTTGGAATCAATAACCTCTTCTCTTTTGGTATGAAACAGTAGTAATCCATGGCCATGGGCTTTAATCCTTTTGAGAAGTACTTTCTAATGGGACTTTCATGAGTGGTATAAAGAACACAAATGACTGTACAGCACAGCTGGTAAAGCACTGGTTTCTGCATGAGAATTGTTTATTGGCTTCCACCCACAAGGAAAAATGCTGTCCCCTGCTGCCCCTCAGCCCACTCCCAACAGTGCTAAATAAACACTATTTGGAAAAGATTTTTTTCTAACTGTCCTTCCAAAAATTTGGATCCTCTTAGACTGTCATTTCTCCTTCTCTCAGCCATCCCCTCAATTAAAACATTGTTAAAACACTACAGAAATGACAATAAAACTACTGCAAAAATTACAAAATAAAAGATTATTCTATGCAACCTTAGTCTCTCCTCCCTCCCACCTCTGCCCCATGTCACAAGCTTCAGCTGCAAGGCTGCACATAGATTTTTTACAAAAACCCTCTAACTTCTGGAAGTCGAGAGAAGGGGAATTTATGAACCAACTTCCAGTGAGTGCAGATGAGGTGCTGAAGCTGATGGTGAGGATCATGCCTGCATCACAGGATGCCTTGCATGCCCAGACTAATGAATGAACTACATTCTTTTTAGGGAAGCTCTCTATTTGTTCTTGCCTTGATTCACTATTATTCTCTGCACTGCGTGAATGCTGGGTCCTCTGGGGAAAAAAAATGCCTCAGACTGTCTCATTGTTACCCCATGCAGCCAGCCGTGTTTCAAGGGCTTGGTGGGTTATTTTTGTTTAGAAGAAGTAGAAGAAGCTGAAGAGAGAACCAGATGTTTATGTGAGGTGAGTTTCTTTAGGAGAAAAAAGAACCCCAGATTTTCCTATTTCTATGGGCACATACAGGTTCAAATGCCTATTCCAGTCTTCTTTTTCACTATGTAATAAGTCCCCAAAATATCACCTAAATTCCATACCAGGGTCACATAGTGTTTTACTTGCTGGCTCAAAATTGTCTTTTTTTTTTAATACAAAGTGTTTCTTACATTGGGTGTGGTGTCCTCGCAGCAGCCTTATATCCATTGACAAACTTCCTGTGCAGAAAGAGAGTTGAAGTGAGACAAACTCAATGCCATTTTTTGCTGAGAAGGGAGAGTCACCATCATAGCACGTGGTAGCAGAAAGTGTATGGCATCTTCACAGCCATCCTTGGTGTGTCTTCCCCCTGCCCGCAGAGTTACTTAGGCAGGCACGAGAAAACTCACGTAGAAAAAGCAGTGCATGGGAGAAAGTAATTCCCAGGGCTTTGGCTGTCCTATCCTTTTATTGACAAAGTGAGTGGTAGGAATTTATGGTGCAATTGTGTGTTTCCACTCTCCTTCACACTGACTCTGAACGATGTAGGTCTTTCACAGTGATCAAAAAGTTAAGTAAATGTGTTATAGTGCAGATGTGCACTTGCATACCCAGGCAGAAATCCCCTGAGGTATTTTACCTGCTACCTGAACTCACAGGAATGGGCACAGGTACCCACAAAGCTGCACAGGAGAAAATTGGAAGGCTCTTCCAATTTGCTATTTGCTCTGATGGTCTCATCTTCTTAGTATTATCTTCGCAATGAATAATCTATACCATTCTCATGTTGCATTATATTGTCCTTTCTATCATCCACTATAAGCACACACCCATTCACAAAAGTCTACTACAGAATTTTCTGTTGAGAAAATTGGCTACATCAACTAAAAAGTGCTAGAGTAATCACTGTTTCTATGCGTAAAGCAAACAAGTTGCTTCCTCTTCTCTCATACACCCACATCCCTGAGACATTAAACCATAAAACTGAAAATGCTTTTGAAAGCACAGCTACTATAGATCAGACAGCCTGCAGTCAGTGTGGCTATTTTCTGGAAACCTCAATAGAGAAGAATTTGTGGGAGGAGAGAGAATGTTGCACTGACTGATCTTCCAGACATGTGGCAATCTGTGGGAACACCTACTCAGTAGCTTCATCTGACTACCCAGAATCCTGGCAGCCCCAGGCTACATGTGTGATACACAGATGGCTCGTGCACACACAGTAAGTGTGATGTGAACTGGAAGTGTCAGAATAGCTGTGCACAAAGATAGTCCATGAAATCCCGCAGAAACATCACCTGAGATCACCTGGCTCAGGATCAGTGCCAGGTCTGAAGGTAGAATTGGGCACTCAGATGCAATATTGCCTCTTCTTTTCATTCCATAAAGGAACAAGATCAATTTGCTAGTTATTCTGAATTAATTAGATTTCACTCCCAGTGAACACTATGTCATACTGTTGTGGGTCTGGCCAGGATGAAGTTAACTTCGTTTGTGTGGTGCTATGTTTTGGATCTGTGCTTACAGCAGTGCTGATAACACACCACTGTTGTGCCCACTGCTGAGCAGTGCTCACACAGTGCCAAAGCTGGCTCTCTTTCCCACTCTGCCTCCCACCTCCTCTTCAGCTAGCAGGCTGGGGGTGGGAGAGAATTTGGGAGGGCACACAGCTAAGACAGCTGATCCCAAGTACCCAAAGAGATATCCCATATAACTTCATGCTCAGCCATAAAACCTGAGATAGATGAAGTAGGATGCTAAGGGGTTTGGCTTCCAAAATGGCTGTTGCTCAGAAGCACTGGCTGGGAGATGATGAGTGACTGCCTCTACATCACTTGTTTTTTCTCTTCCCTTCACTTGTTAATCTGTCCTTATCTTGACCTGTGAGTTTTCTTCTTTTGCTTCTCCTATTCTTTCTCCTGTCTTTCTGGAAGAGAGGTGTGAGTGAGTATTTTTGTCTGTGCTTGGTTGCTGTGCAAGGAAAAGCCACACCACATAACAGTGTGTGCACACAGCATGTCGACTGGAGCAATACAGCTAGTGTCAGTAATCTTATTTCTAGCCTTTCAGGTGGGTTCATACAGGCAGCCTCCAGCCCAGACTTGTACTTGCTGCTTGTTCCCCTTTTCACCCACCACCTGTGCTGGGTTTAACCACTGGGTTTGTCATCAGTGTTTGTTCTCCTGTAACATTCAGAGAAGGGTCCTGGACCCCTGGCTACTTTCAGCCCATGCTTGCCCACACAAGCATGTCACTGCCCTGCTATTGTCTACTTGTCCTAGATCATACCTGGTCACTATTTTCCTCACCCTTCCTTCCAGTCATCCCTCAGTTCCCCCATCCTACCACATAGCGCTCCACCCCAAATATCAGCACTGAGCACAGAAAGAAAATACTCCAGCCCCCTTCCTGTGCCCAGAAACATGACTGAAAGCAAGTGTTAAGTGACTTACCAGTAGGCCCATGACCTGCAAGCCATCATGATTTTGTCACTAGTTTTAAAATCTTAGTTCTTCAAGTAGCTGATCAAAAGTCAATCTCTCATGTCTGTAGTAGGATAAGCCCATCAATAGCACTCTAGGATGAGGGAGGAATTCTAAGCAGGTAACCAAGTGAATCTGAATAGTTCTTGTGCCAGAAGGTGACTTCTTCTAAAGCAGATTTTTCTTTTGTTTTATAGGTCCCAGAATTTTTAAGCTCATCTTCCCCCCCCCCCCCCCCCCCCCCCTTTTTTTTTTTGTGATTAGAGTAATGAAATTGATTTTTATTTGAGATGCTGTCCAGGATCAGTCCAAATGCAGTTTACTAGGAGATTCTTACTGAAACTCTTAGCTTCAGCAGCATTAAACATACCTGCTCATTTTGGAATGAAATTCAGCCTCTCTGAGAGCTGCAGGAGTTTTGTCATTGATTTTGATGATACAGCTTTCTGCCTTTCCATACAAAAGAATCACTTACTGTGGAGAGGAACTGAGGAGCGGAGCATTGAGTTTGGATCCTGATTGATCTCCAAATCCCCTGTGCAATCACCCAAGAAGCTGAGCTCTACTGCAAGTCCAGGAACAAGGATGGATTCCTCTCAGTCCCCAAAAGAGAACAAGGATAAAGCAAATGTTTGGAGGACTTAAAGTCTTTATGGGGCAAAATGGTTTTTTCCTCTCATTTTCTTTAGCTGCTCTTCTAAATGTTTCCCTCACAGTGAAGCTGATCTGATTGCCATTGAATGTTGCTAGCAGAACTGCCAGTGACCTGCAAGTTGAAATACACTGTAAGATTATTATTTTTCTAATTATGTGTTGTGATTTAACCCAGCAGGTGGCTCAGCACTACACAGTTGTTCACGTACTTCTCTGCTTCCCAGTGGAATGGGGGAGAGAATTGAAAAAAACAAAGTAAAACTGGTGTGTTGAGATAAAACTGTTTACTAAGACAAAGAAAATGAAAATAGTTATGACTGTATCTATACATATAAATGTATTTAACAAGTGATGCATAAGCAATTGCTCATCACCCCCCAACCGATGCCCCTTAGCCCCCCAAGCAGCAGAAGGGAGAGAGATGAACTCCTATTCCCCTTCAAAATTCCTTTCTCTCTATGTCATACAGTATGGAGTATCCCTTTGGCCAGTTTAAAGTCATCTGTTCTAATTCTGTTCCCTCCCAACTCCTTGGACCCTTTGCTGTGAATGGCCTTGACTCTGTATAGAACTGCTTAGCAGGCAACTTTAGCACTGGTATATTATCAGCATTGTTTTTCTCCTAGAACCAAAGCATAGCATTATGCCAGACACTGAAGAAAACAATTCCTTCCCAGCTGAAACAAAGACATTATACCATAAATGAATTCTGAAGAACTTCTGAAAAAAAAAAAAGGTGTTCTCTCTGTACTCTTACCCAACCTGAAATACTTTCAGCTTTCAGTACATGGTTGTCACAGAGAAACGGCTTCAGAGGTGTTTTGCCAGCTGCTATTTTAAGGGACAACGTCTTCTGCCACCAGAGTGTCTATTAATGCTCTCTGATTTCAAAAGGTTTGGAATATAACTACCGGGGATTGATGCGGTCCTACATCAATAAAATGCCACAAAGATGGCTCAATGACAGCATGTAGGAAAGGTTCTCTAGTTAAACCCACACTTCCCAGGTTAGTGTCTTGCTGCAACATCAGGTAATTCATAGGAGTGTCCAGGGGAGTAAATCACCAAACAAAATATTTGATTGGCATTTCCCCTCCCCCCCCACCCCCCGCCCCCAGAAAATTGAGATTTTTTCATGAAATTGCTTAAAATCAACACATTCTTGAAGGTTTGAAAGGCAGGTGTGCTCTTGGCCCAGGGTGCCAGCACATTGGCACTTGGTGTCTTAGGACAGCTATGTTATAACATTCTCTGCCCCACAGCAGCTCAGTGTAAATGGCAACAGAGATTTTTGAAGAAAATTTTTGCTGCTTCTCAGAGAGTCCAGAATAAGAAAGTAGGATTGCCAATAGCAGCCACACTGCTGGAGATCCTTGCATCACACATGCCAGTAAGGTGCTCCCCTATACTACACATGGAGTTCACCTTTCCTCTTTTGAGAATTTATCTGCCAGCATGAGCATCACACAAATTTCCATTACACTTTCGACATATTTGCATACAGGGATTTCTTCAGTGCTTTTTGCTGGACAGTGAAGTTCCCATAAGCTAAGTACACACACAAGCTTTTTCCCTCTGAATAAGTGGCCTCATCTATGACAAAGAGGTCAGAAATTGTATCACTCAGCCTTCTAACTTTGCACTGCGTTGATAGAAAAATCAGTAATCTTTCTGACAGCAGATTAAGAGATCAGAAGCTTAACTAGAGGGTCTCAGAGCATAACTTTGCTTTGAACTGGATCTCAATGTACATTTTCAATTATATGTTCTTTAAAAATTCAATACACTCGGAGTGGTCTGCTTGTCCTTTTCTTACACAAACATGTCTACCTTCTGCTAACGGGAGTAGCAGAGGCACGAATAACATCTGGGTTGTGGGCAATAGGAACCTTCAGAGTCCTCAGCACTCTCAGCTGTGTTGCTCACAGTCTTAGCACACTGCCAACAAAAACTAACAGAATATCTCCCCTTCATTCTGCTTCAGAGGTGTGACAAAATTTCTTTCAGCCAAAGCCAAATATTTTACTCTGTATGCAAATTTGTGTTAACGAATGAATATCAGACATACATTTTTCATTTGATAAAGACATGCACTTAACGTCGTTTAAAAAATGTATATTCATACAGCCATTTAAAAATAACTGGTACCATTGTCATAATTATCTTCTCATATGTTCAGCAGAGCCGGGAGTTAACTATAAATGTAAATGTAATCAAGCACACTACCACACTTTTAATAAACAAGGCAGTTTCCTTATCTCTATTGTGCAGGGTAAGATCTGTGTTTTTCTTTTAAAGAAGTTAAGAGGAGTCCTTTCCCAGCTCACCAGTGTGTTAGTTCATGTGGGTACCATGCTGCACTGAGTCTGCTGAAACTCTCAGGGCTGATTACCTACAGCTCCAAACATGGGAAGAAAAAAACAGTATTTGTGTGTCCTCTCTCACTGAGATGAGAAATGGAGCATAGTCTGTAGATGGTCTGCAATAATGGATTTCTTTGTGGAGGTGCTAAGCAGGTTCTCAGACTGCCCTGTCAGCATGAGTGCTCAGTATGCTCTTATCTCATGTAATGTAATTAAAGCCTTTTACATATATATCTCTTCCCTTCTTTTCCCAGCTGCAGCCTCCACCTCTCAGGTGAGGGACAGGCTTTGTGTCTTTTTTTTTAACAGTCTTTGATTTTTAAAAAAAGAAGTATGAAACTCAAAGTCTTATGCACAATAGGAAACAGGATATAATATCAGAACATGGACCACCGTGTCTTGATTATTTCACTTGATTATGGCGTCTCTCCATCTCTCCCATGGTGCCTTACGCATCTCTCAGATTCTCACCTCCTTGGAAGACCAAGAGGAGTTAGTGAACAAACTTGGCCATTTCCAAAATAAAGAGAATGCTTAAAATATATAGATAGATAGATAGATAGATAGATAGATAGATAGATAGATAGATAGATAGATAGATAGATAAAAGTTGAAATGCATAAAGGTAATCATATATTATTTTCTTAGTACTTGGAAAAATGTAAGTACTTTATTTCAGATACGTTCAGTGTTCTCATGAAAAGCCTAGTAGATAATCCTGCTATTCTTCAGTGAAGATGTTAGACCAATACATGCTATGAATGGTCTTGCTTTGGGTATAAAACAGGATTTTAATCTCTGGGTGTGTTTAAGCTCTCCATAGTTCCGCTGTGAGAAAGGTTTCATCAGTTGGTAGCCATGTGAGCCTCTTTCCAGTACAAAAGGGCTGATACAACTTACTCACAAGCCTGGGGCAGCAGACACCTGTCACTTAGTAACAGCCTTTGGAGCTGAGCAGGACTGGATGCCGTGCCAGATTTGGACCAGTGGCCTGAGGGTGAAAGCACCTGTGCGTCCCAGCTTCCAGTACGATTTCTCATTGATTTGACAGGGAGACTGTTCTGGCATACTAAAAAGCAAAAGACCACACTGTAAGTTGGTCTTGAATACATTCCACAGAAGCCTAAACAGCCAAGACTTGGGAATGGCTTGTAAGCCAGTCCAAATAATACAGATCTTTACAAGGAGAAAATTATGCAGACTAGTAAGTCCCTTATTCTGAAAATACTGATCTCTGTCAGAGTTCCAGATCATCATCACTGATTACATTATTCTGGTTTTGACAGCAGGTTTTGCTTCTTTAGGCACAGCTCACAGGGGCCATTCATGGCATTACCGGCAGGCAGTGAGGAAGGCTTCTCAGCTAGGAGGTAAGTGGCTGGGGACAGACCCCAGAGTGCCCTATAAGTCTCTTCCTCCAACTTTGGGCATTCCATATGGGATTTTTCTTTATACCCGAGGAAAACTGCACCAAGTCAGCACCACCTGTACCAAAGACTTCCACTCAGAGGTCTTATTTGTGACCAAAGCAGGCTGGCTGCTTCCATGTACCCCTGCACCTCCCACTTTCAATCAGCACTGGAAGGAGACGTGAACAGAATGGACACAACTCCTCCACAGCCGCTCCTCCATACAGGAAAGAGGAGAAAAGCTCCACATAATGACAACCAGAATGAATATGGGCAGATTTTCAAACCGAATTCCATGCTGTTGAGATTAAGGCACTGGTTGGAAAGAGCCTCTTCTAATATTCCTGTCCACATAAATGCTGCACGAATGGTACTGTCTCTTAAGAAAAAAAATGCAAGTACCCTAGAAATGCTGACAATAGAGCCTCTTTTGAAAAAACTGCCATTGAGAATGGTGAGGAGTACAATATTTTCTTTCCTTTAGACTTAGTGCTTGTGCAGTGACAAGACACAATATCATTATTATTTCCCTTTAATGGTTTTGGATCATTAGTTGTCATCATAGTTGATTATAGTAACTAGCTATGCACTTAAATGTATGTGACTAGAAGCATGATCAGTAAATTTAACTTACTGATTCCCTAATGGGTTCACTTACGCCTTTAGCTTTGTAAAATCAGTAGCAGCAGGCGGGACTCCACTGAAAGCCCATCCAAATCTGCTCAGGGTCATTTCTTTGGTCTGCAGAAATTTTCTGTCAGATCCATGTGGGATTTCCCTACACGAATGTAAAAACATTTTACTAAAATATGAAAACTCATTTCTCAGTGATGTCTTGGTGGAAATGTTTGTTTACACGTGTCTTGGTGTCTATACAGGAATCCTGTTGCCATTATTTTTCTTTTCTAAAGGTGGTATGGAGGTAAAAAGCAGTTTCAATGGATGAGCTCATATGTGTACACAAAACAAATTGGTGGCAGTGTAATAGAAATTGTGATAAGTTACGTAATGGAGTACAGTGTAAACTTTATGATTATGCTCTCTGGAACATAATACAAATTCTCTGAAGGGCTTTGCAGATATCAGATGACAGTTCTGTGTTTTTGTAGCTAGCAGACTGCTATAGGTTCTGTGGCAGTACTGTAAAAACAGAAAATACGACATGAGATGCTTTACCCTTTGGCTGCTTTGTCTTTGGTACCCAGTAGATAGCGGCAACCCAGAGTGTACACAGAAACATTCTGTGTCTTACTCTACAGAATGTACAAAATGCATTATATTTTGTCTTGTTACTTTTTTTTTCAGGGATGCCACTCTTAGGACTTTTCCTTATCCGGAAATATAACATTAAAAAATGTAGCAGTTCCTTAAATAAAAAGTTTTCCATAGATTATCACTACTGAAGAAATGCAACGCTGCTTGATATTCAGTATATATTTTCTCCTGACAGTTTTATGGTACAATTAAATTTCATACTTTCTTTTCTACCACTCTGAATATGCATTAGAAAGCCAACCATCATAATTCTAAGCCAATTGGCTTGATTTGGTTGTTTAAATTCAGATATTGCTTCTTTCTGTGCATTTCAAAGAGAGGCGATGGGCTGTAACAATGTGTTTAGAATCAACACTGCATTTGGTCACCCGAGGTCTAGCTTGCAAGAGAGCTGTCTCTCTAAACTCAAGTTATGTGCTTCACATGAAAAATGAAATAATGTAATTCTAAAATGCTTTATTGAAATAACAAGCTGAAGAGAAGCAGTAGAGCTAATGGAGGGAAGGGAGAGAGGAAGATTATGGAACTGGTAGCATATTAGTTGAAAATTATACTGATATTTAGATGGACTTAATAAAACTCATTTGAATGCAAAAGAATAAATATCAAGCTGATATTAACTTTTAATGCTTGTCATTTTATGTTAATTTATATTTTTAAATTACAGTTGATTTTTTTGTAATCAGACTGGCTAATTATACCTCAAACATGTAAATTTGACATGATGCCAACACCACATTAAAAAATAAAAATCAACTAAGTACTTGGTTATAAAGACCTATAATTCACTGAAACTAGATTCTGGCTGAGTTCCTCCAACCACACGAAGCATTATGCTTTGCCCTAGTAAAACCATTAAACTTCTCTGAGACAATTTCTTGAGTTTGCTTTACCACGGAGGCAACGTTAATGCATTCCACTGTGTAACCTTCTCTTGATCATTGATTCAATCATCCTTGGACAAATCCTTCATCTAGCCTTCACATCTTCAGAGGCAGTTTTCAAACATTTCCTCATGCTAAAAGCATTATTAATAAAGAAATATTTCTTCTAGCACCAAAATGGTCTCAAATTGGGATTGTGAGCTTTGTTCCTAAACAGTACACAATACGCTATTCTTGTAAATCCTAAAGGTCTGCAAATCTTCTAAAAACAAAATGTAAAACCAGTACCTTACATTTTGTGTGCCTGATTCCCTTCAGGGCAATTATTTCCAAACACATATTAAACAAAGGTACAAAGCCTGAATGTGCCAAACTGACAGGAGTTTGTATGTTACCAGAAGATGAGCACGTTCTTCTCTTAATTTACTCTTCTGAGTTAGATTTTATTTCATTTCTTTTACCATGTTTCCAGAATTGAAATCATAAATCCCTTCTGCCAACTCTGTACAAATAGTTTTTTAAGTGCTCATAATTCAGAAGTCTCTTAAAAAAACAAACAAATAAAACAGACCAATTTTTTTAGCTTGACTGACCTTGGTCTTCATCAAACTGGGAGATACTGTGCACAAAGCTCTATGTACAGCAGAGATGCGCTGGGCTGATAACCTTGTTGCACTAGCACTATCAGTTGAAGGGATTTGTTTGTTTAGCACATATTTTTGTAATGGAATCCAACTATCTCACTGAATGTTTCTGTTGGTTGTGGGTGAGAAGACAAGATCATTAGCACGTATCACAACTGAAAGGTCCTTACTCTTTCAATAGGCCATTCTTTCTCCTCTTTCCACCTTCCCTGAGGGTCAGTGCTTTACTCTTGTCATCTTTTAGGACCCACACTGTTATGAAATCAGTAAGTTACGTTTCAACATAGCAAATCACTTAAGTGAAATTCCGGTTTATTTAACAGGGGAAAAAAAGAAAAAGAGAGAGAGAGAGAGAGAATATGTAGCAGGAGCTTAGCATGCTTTACTTTCTCTGACTTCTTTTGTGCATTTAGGTAGCCAAGTTCACAGTTACATCTACAGTTAATTAATAATTAGTTAAT
The DNA here is from genome assembly GCF_016699485.2 of Gallus gallus. Taxonomy (NCBI): domain Eukaryota; kingdom Metazoa; phylum Chordata; class Aves; order Galliformes; family Phasianidae; genus Gallus; species Gallus gallus. The sequence continues at coordinate 29,582,115 of NC_052532.1, forward strand.
ATCTATCTGCAGCTACTGGCTGAATGTGGTTCTCTTTCCATTTGATATGTGCAGGTGCATGTTATCAAACTGTTTCTTCTTTACATTGGGGTTTTCCATCCCCATCCTCATCCTTCTTGTTACTTTACATCAAAAAAAAAAAAAGATCAATTTTTTGTCATATTGTCTCTATTTTAATGCTGAGGTCACAGCAATCTTACTTTGCTTTTTGTGGTGAGGAAGAGGAGAAAAGTTTGGAAGGAGTTTGATTTTCCTGACTGGAAGGGGTCTCATTCAAGAAATACAATCCTGTATAAATGGCTCTGCTCCAGTTTGTCACCTGCCCTCAGTGGTACCCATGAAATGCACGTTGTACCAGTTGCAGAGCACCAAGAAAAGAGTTTATTTTCTCTTGATATAGAGCAGTAAATATAGAAGAATTCTGAAATTGCCAAATTGCCAACCATCCTTACAATAACGAACACTTCTTATCAGTGGCTCAGAACTTATTTTCTTTTATTAAAACATCTTCCATAACAGCTAGTGCATACTTACAATGCTAGTTACTTTCTTGCAATTATGTTATTCAGAAATAATTGGATTTCTGGGTTTAATTGGGCTCTAAATTAGCCAGAGCTTTCATAAAAGCTATTATGGAGATTTCTAATAGCAGCTTTTCCTGCTATTTAAGCACAGAGTATTTCAATGAGAGTGATTTGCCAGTGTAAAAAGTCTTGGCTGCTGTGAACTCTAGCACAGGTTCAGATTAATTATGACAATTTAGGCACCATCCTTTTGTAATTAAACATTTGCTCAAAACATTACCCAGAGTGCTCAACTGTGTCAGACAACTGGTTGCCCCTTATTTAGAAAGATATGATTTTGTTTTCCAGCTCTCAAGAAGATCAAGAAGCTTTAGGGTGAGTGGGCTTCTGATGACTGCACTCAGAGGCAGGGTCAGCACCTGCTTGTTCCCACTACTTGTTTCACCTGCCCAAGCGGGTCCCCTCCCACCAGATGGATCCTACATGCTCTTCATTACTCGCCTCTGTGTATCCAGGCTTGCATGCAAACATCATGCTTATGGCAAAAAAGAAGAAGTAAAAATGCAATCGGGTGTTTCAGAGAATATCCTGAGACAGTTCCCCTGACTACTGCAGATGGTTCAGGCATGATGGCAAGATGGTTCAGAGTTGAGTAAGAGTAACAGATATGGAGATCACAGGTACTGCTGCACTGAAGTAGTAGTGCCAACAGAAAACCAGAAAAAGCACAGCCATCATACCCTGGATGCTAGGGTGTGCTTTGTGCATTACGTGGACTAAGAAAAGGTGTACGGTCTTATTCTACTGGACAGCATAATTTCTGGGCTATAGTAACTCCTCCCTTCCCTATCTCCTGGCCCCGTGGGAGAAACGAGTTAAGAACAACAATTAATATACCATTGATTTCTGCCTATAGTCAGCCATGTTGTATATAAGCAAAGATTTATCAATATTGGTCAATAATACATAGGTCATTCTGAAAGTAATGCCTCCAATTTATTTCCACAGAAACAACAGATATAAAGAGCACAATAACACTGTTTGATAGAGCAAATTCTCAGCTATGAAACATCATTTTTCAGTGTTGTCACCACCATTAGCTAGGCATTTTCATCAGTAATGAACAAGAGCCTGCATGCCATGCACATAAAAAGCTGCACCAGCAGAGATGACCCACTGTTTCACAGCTGCTATGATGGTGTCGTTGCTAGGATAACATGGCCCACACAGTCCATCTTTCATTGGTCCAAACAGATGGAAGACAGAACAAGCCAATCCGGACTGTATAGTGGGTGTGGTAGTGCAATCCAGACAAGATTGAACATGTGCTGGACAATCTTCAAATTGGTATGGGGCCTGGTGTTATTGTGTCGCAAGAGAAAGGTTATCTGCTCCTCTGGCCTGACTCTGCAAGTTTGAGCCTTCAGCTTACTCAGTGTTGTGATGTAGTGGTCAGAGTTAATGGTTTGTCTGGATTTCAGGAAATCCAGAAGCATCATTCCTTTCCTATCCCTAAATACAGTGCACATCACTTTACCCACTGAGGGCTGTGCCTTGAAATTTTTCTTCAGTGAGGAATTCATGTCATCACTCCGTGGATGGCTGTTTTGAATCTGGCTTGCAGTGGTGACACCATGTTTTATCATCAGTAATTATATGATCCAGGAAACTGTCACCTTCAGCCTCATATTTGTTCAGTAGGTCCTGAAATTTAAACCAGTAATCAGCTCTCTACACAGTTCTCTGGTCATAATCCACTGATTGGTGCAGATGAGCTTATTGTGGTGCTCTTCATTTCATGGTGTGATAGATATGTGTGGCCATCGAGAAGCAGGCATGGTTCATGCTACTGTCACCACTGCTGAAACTCACCACCCATCACCTCAGTACACTCGCATCTAATGTTTGTTCTCCATAAACATTCAGTAAGTATCAATGAATGTCAGTGGGTGCCATTTTTTCTGTATGGAGAAATTCAATTCCATGTCTTTGCTTCATCTACACTTCCATGTCAGATGCCATTTCATCAGACTGCCCCTCTGCTGCCATCTATCACACAGTAACAAAAAGTAATGGAATATAGATAGGATTGCTCAACTTCTACTGCCATACCACCAACATCCACCTCTGATGTCATGGGCCAACACAGTAAAATAGGGGGCATTACTTTTGGAGCAGCCCTCTTATGTTCGCCCATGATGACTGTGAATAATGTGATGTTTAATATTCCCTAAATTTTTTAGATAACCTTGGTAGAAAGTCATTAATTATAATATTTATCTGTTACTTGAAAAAGAACATGATATAAAATGACAACTCAATTTTCCTCTTTGACATTTCAAATACAACTAGGTCACATTAATCAATCAATACGGTGCTTATCATACACACTGGTCAATTATACCCCAACTGTCAGTGACAGTTTTCTGGCTTGCAGTCCGGACGTATATACTCTCATGACAACTACATTCATTTAACCCTTTTGTATTTTACAACCAGTGTATTGCTCGAGGCACATCATAAATGTAGAAAAGTGGCATCAGATACTTTCCATAATCCCAATTCCATTTCTGTGCTATTAGTTTATTTCTAGAAAACCAACATTCAGTGCACTGAAAATCCAAAAAAAGAAAAAAAAAAGAAAAAAAAAAAAAGAAATAGGATAAGCTCTCTTTCTACAAAGAGAAAGTTGCTCATAAAATAAAACCAGCAGCGCTACAAATATAGCATTTGCATTTGCTGATTGCAAGGTTACAATTATAGTTCACGGTTTTAATGAAGTCATAAACTAGTTGAGCTTTCTTTGGTTTATTGCAGTGTAAGAACCTTTTCTTGGAGTCTTAGCTACATAAACCATAATTATTAATGATATCTCTCTAAAACACATTATTAATACTGTTTGCCAGGACATTATTTGTATGCTGGGTTATCTCTAAAGATGAGTCAGTATCTCCCAAATGAACTTTGACACAGTTTTAAGTAGAACTTCTCACCTTCAGACAAATCATATAAATCTTAACCTTCCTATTGTTATTAAAATTATTCTGAATGAATGATGCGGTCATAAATCTTGTGATAAAAGCATTTCTCCACTGGAAAATGCTGTTTTGCAATGGTGAAATTGCTTTTTTTTCTTTTTTCAACAAAACCTCACTCTAATTTCCATTGAACAATATCTTGTGATAAGGAACAACAGAGCATTTCAGATACTTTTTTGGAAGGGGATATTTCATCTTTCTCTTAAAAACAAGCAACTACTTTTAAGATATTCCGAGTGAATCACTAGCACAATATGAAGGAAGATGATGGGAGAAGCAATTCCAAAACACACTTTTCAGAATTTTGATTATATTTTCATTTCATGCTAATGAAATCTTAAAATGCTTTTCGATGTGTTTGCTCAAAATGGGAATTGGTTTGGAATTGCGGTGTTTCCCATGAAATAGAGTAGGCAGTTTTTATGGGTTCAACCAGGCTTTGGACACCAGCACTGACCGATGACAATTCTCCCTCCCTCAGAGGTGGTGGCTTCCGCAGTCCTGCCCTCTGCGACTTCCCCAAAACATGAAAGCATATAAAAACATCCTCCTAATGCATGCTAGTTTTTTCATCGTTCCTGTGCAAAGTTCTCTTTGCTCCAGCCGTTTCTTGGAGGGAGCACTGCGAAGGCAATGTGTGAGTTCCCAGCCCTTCCACAGGCACGATGAGACACACTTCACATCTTCCTTCATTAGTGCCAGCAGCAGAATATGGAAACAAGATGAGAGCAAATTTGAATATCAAAAGTCATTCTCCAGTTTACCCACGCTTAAAACCTGTCACATTGCATTCCCAGCACTAATTAGCTACCCTGTTCCAATTTAGAAGTAATGGCATCTCAGAGGTGGTTGATTGACCCTATCAGTTGCAAACTGTTTATTTATTCAAGACAGAAATAAGGAAAAAAAATATCGAAAAAAGGTGTTGCATGCATCTAACGGCTCAGTAATTGCTGTTTGCATGGTCTTATTTTTTTAACATCATATTGTTGTGCTGGTATGCTCATTGGGACATTTAGAGGGTAATATAGTGATAATTTATGACATAATAGTCTGACGTGTGACAGTATTCCTAGTGGTGCATTTCGTGTCATATTAGCAATACAAAAATCGTAACAAGCTGATGGTGGCAGTGGGCTCCCACTGAGATGTACCTTATTACAGTGGTATCCGTGTCAGATTTTTTCCTCTTGAATCACAGCCTTGACATTCAGCGGCTGCAGTGTTTTTCTTTCAAAAATCATAAAGGTCTTCACTCTGGATCCCAAATCATTTAGGTGACGCTCCTTTTCCAACATTAAAGCAGTTCGTGAACACAATATCCTAAGTGCAACTACATCCCATAGGTGAAGGCTGACGTACCAACACAATTTGTGTGCAAGGTCTATAAGGGAAAAGTCCTTTCTTAATCAATCCGTAGCTTGAGCCCTGGTCGGTGCTGCAGTGGGAGATAAGAGAGAACAGCAAACATTCCTAAGGCAATTTAAAGGTACGTTTTTTACACTCTCACAAACATTACGTTTCCACTTCACAAACATGCACGACAATTGCCAGCTAATAAAATCTGTCCTTTTGGCGTTTATTTGGGTTTTTTTTTGGAACAAAGGCAGGCAAGCAGGAGAAACATTGAGCTATTCTCATTTAGGTTACATGAAAACGGTGATAAGAGGTATGCTGACATATTGGTCAGCTCAGATAAACAGACTTGGTGGGAAAATGCCTTCCAATCCACAGGAAAAGAAAATAATAAGAAATCTTAACACCTCCATGTTTTTCTCATCAACTGTAAAACTCTCCAGTTTGGTCTCCGACACTTTGCCTCTGCCAGGAGTGCAGTCAGGCTGCCAGCCCTGCTCTTGTTCCGAAGGGCACAAAGCTTCCAGTGTAAAGCCCTGCTTTGATTTTTAGCAGTGCTTTGGAAAAAAGCCATTGTAAGCCCATAGGAGCCAAGTGGGACTTTGATCGGTAGGCAGTGCACAGTGATTTTGTTGTCATGGCAGGTCTGTGGGCTGTGCCTTACGATTGCCTTCTTTTTTTTTTCCAAACGACATATTTAAAATGGAATCAACCTGGGTCTACAAACTTATTGATTGTATTGCTGTATCTTCTGGGTTTTTTTTAATGCCATTTCTAGATTTTCATTACATTATCATCCCCCATCAGAGAGATCATCTCCATTAGAGTAAACTGAAAGGCACTGGTTGTGACAAAAAGAATTCCCATTAACAAGTCATCACCTAACCATATTAGGATCTTTGTATCCTATTATCAGCTTTCTCATGTGATACCATTTCTTAATGATAAGGATTTGACTAACACTGCGTGAACTCAGCTAGCATAATCTGAAAGTTACTACCAAGTGTGTATTTATACAATGAGGTGTCACCTGTTTCATGCTTGCACATAACTCCAACTCGTGATTTGATAAGATGTAAATGCTGAAAGTTAATTTCCATCAAATCAACGAAGGAGGGAGGAATAGAGTTATCAGCACTTTGCATTGGATTGAAACCTATTCACATTGGATTTGGTGGGGCCTCAAAGGAAGTCAGATTTCTGTTCTCTATATCCACAAAAAATTCTGTAGTGGGAGGCAGAGAAGCCACTCATTTCATTCTTTGAGTGCTGCAATGGTACAGCTCATAAATGTGATATATATATAGTAACACTGTTCTGTATTTCAGCCAGTTTCAGTGAAGACAAGGCAGGGGGTAGGGCCCTTTCACTTCCAGATCAGAACACCTTTCAGTGAACCTGATGTCCAGTTCATTCCTACCATCTCCCTCCTTCTGAAATGCCTCATTTATTTCCCCATGTTCCCTATGCTACTAATCCGGATTGACCTCACCTTAAGCAGAGTTGTCCAAGTTAGCTGTCCGTCTCCACAGTCTATGGAAATTATACACAGATGTAACATTTTCGTTCATTATTAGTAGTCCACATATGAAAAAAACCGTGAAAATGGGAAAGAAAAGTCTCTCTCCCTTTTTTCTTTCTTCTTACAGTTCTGTCTCTAACTCAGGAATAAAATGCATGGCCCAATAGGTGTGTATTTAATATCTCACTTTCAGCAATCAGAAGATACATTTCATAGATAACAACCTGGGAAAAATCACTTTCCAAGCCAGAAATTCTAATTTGTTTCAGAGTCTTGAAGAGACAAAATTGAACTTCATTCAGTCTCTTACTGATGATCTTCATACCAACTTTACCCCCACCTCAAAGGAAAGACAAAAGGATACATTTATTTTTAAAAATGAAGCCTTCTATGGGAGATATTTATTGTGAATATATTTAAAAACAATGGTGTGCTGAAGAGTACATATCAAGAATTGTCACAGAACTAGAGTTTTCCTTTACCTTTTCATTGTTAACTCCATGATTCTGAATGAATAAAACTATTAATTATCTTAATAAGGGCATAGATTTTTTTTTTTCACTTTCAATTACAAATATGGAGATTCCTATCAGAAACACCATACATAAACTCACATCACATCAGAAAAGAATTGATAGCAGCAGACTGCTCATATGACAGCCTCGCACTGGCAAGATGCCAAGCACTAAGGTCAGGGACTGTCCTTTTGGTGTGCCTTTGTACAGCATCAACCATGAGCTCAGATCAGTGCCTGATGTTCTTAGATCTACTATCACATAAAGAGCAACACATTTTTATCAAGCACAGTACCCCACAGTGTAATAGGTGGTATTATAAATGACAGAAAATGAAGCTAAATTGTCAAAATAAATAAGTTACCTATTGTGATTCTGTATCCTTGGTATCTTTGTCATGGAAATTCATATAAGGGGATAATGCAAGCACAGTAACGTCAATGGAAGTTTTACTTTGATTTCTATGAGCTTTGTATCATGCTTTTACTTCCTAATTTGCAACACCCAATAATCCACAATGCAGCTCACAGAGTTATTAGTTTGTATTAGTGAAGTTCTGCTCCCTGATTGGTTTTAAGCCAATTTATATAGGCTTGTCTGTTTAAGCTGTTAATACTGTTGAAGATTACTATGGTATTACTGCAGTCTGCAGTATTTCAAAGCTTACAGCAGTGTTTCTCACCAAATCCTTGAAATGGATTTGACTTCAACAACGCCACTTCTGGTTGTCTGAGAGCTATCACTTGTGAAACAACCTGCTGAAAGCCTGGCCTAACTGTGTAAGTGTCAGAAAATAGCATTCCGTTTGCCAAAAGAGCTAACGCAGGAGTTCAACAGTTCAGCATTAAGCCAGTGAACATGTTTTTGCTTCATCCACCTTGAGGTAGCTGGGTAAACATCTTGGTTAATTAAGCTGTGAAACTCCTCGCTTTTAGAGGTTCTGCTGGTTTCACTGAGTGCATTACTTAAATTCATCCTACGTTTTCTTTCATTCACTCATTTTAGTAAAGAATCACCCATTTGAAACAGATACTGTATTTGCATACGTGGAAAGTATCCCTTAATAAGTCAGTGTTCTGCTCTAACTGCACAGGGAAAATAAATTAGTTGTATATTAGCTCACAAACAGAGTTTCTGCTTTCGTGCTCCTTAAAACAAAATCAGTTTATGGCAAAGCAAAGCATCTCTGAAAATATGCAACTCCAATTGCTCAGACAGTGCAGAGAAGATTATTAATAATCCTCTGTCTGCTTTTGAAAAGTTTAGCTAATGATGGGAGTCTGTGCAAGAAGAAAGGGAAGCAGAGCACCATCTGCTGTACAGCCGTGCAGACGTTTCAGAACACAGCAGGAATGAAAACTGCAGACCAAACCCCAAGGTTCCCAAACAGATAGGACATATGGAAGGCTGTTGTCATACAGCGCTGTGAGCTGGAGATGGACGCGGGCTAAAATTAGAGAGAGGTGTGAAGGGCCAAGCTTCAGTTAGTCATCAAAAGCCACAGGGAGGAAATAAAGCAAGGCACGTCCTTTGGAGTGGTAGGCATGGCTGTGATTCTTAGAACTACAGAATCTGACTGCTTCAACCTTACAGGCAAAATCAAGCTGCTAAGGAAATGTTGCCTCTATTTTATTTCTACTGAGAGAGCCTGTAAGTCTTTCTCCACACGGGCAATTGTACCAGAAGTTATAGGACAGGGAGTACACTATCTGTCAGTGATTGTACATTATGCCACAGTACTGATATCCCGTTTTGCAGACTCGCTAGCCCAGGCTGAAGCACTGTTGAGAAAATAATGCCTGGAAACTGTGTTTGGATGCCTACACCTCAGGGAAAAGGAAAATGATTCTGCTGAGAGTCCACCGTAGATATCTTTGCATAATTATTTCCTCATGTTTTATAAGGGACTGGTAGTCATTTGACGATGAGACTCTGCTGGGGAGGATTTTGTTTGGGAAAGCTCCTCCTCTTTGTTGGGGTCTCAAAGGCTTGGGCATGACCATCACATTCTGCAGAGGCAGAGAAAGGGAAAGGGGTGCAAGGGACTCCACAGGAGCCCAGTAAGCCTGAGGGTAACCTGCCATCTTACAAATACAGCGTGAGCTGCTGGCAAGGATGAGAGTGATGGAAAGTGATTAGTTTCTGTCCTAGAAGTAAAAAAGTAAAAATCACTTTTCAGATTAGCAGCTGTCAAAATTAAGACCATCACCCCACCTGATAGGGAAAAGCTGCTTCTGAGGACTGTAGAGTTTGAAGCCACCAACCCAGAATGCAAACAAGGATCATGGTGTCCCTTCTTCAGACCTGAAGAGCACGAGGGCAGTCCATAAGCCTAACATCCTGAGACAGCACCATCTGCCTTTACCTGTCTCTCAGAAGAGCCACTAAGGCTCAACAAATACGGACTGGGCTACCCAAACAAGCACTAGTGTTGCCCATCCACACCAGCTATGAGACCAAGAACTGATAGTGGATGTGAGGTGTGAGCCTAGTAGCTGTTGCAGCCTATTCAGTGTTTCTGCCTGCAGAGAGAGGAGGAAGGAGGCACCCTGAGTGCACAGGCAGAGCTTCCTGAGCTCTGCCACAGACCTTCAGACAGCTCTTGCTTGCAGACAGCAGCACAGGACCTTCAGGCTGCAAGAGCAGCAGCACAGCAATGGCACTCAGAGCGTGGGCTGACCCGGGCAGATGCACTTTCAAAAAATGAGCCAGAAGAGTGCTACACATTCAGAGTGTGTAAAGAGCACTAAGACCAGAAGTAGCAGATCCTTTATCAGAAGATGAATCCAGAAATAAATCATATGTGAACAGGCTATTCAGACGTGTCAGGAGTATCAGCTCTGAGCGTGCAGTAGCCCATCAATCTGAGGGAGGAGAGCAGCAGAACTACAACTACAAACCTATCTGTGAAATGTCATTTGTCCACTCACCCTGCCCAGGAAGCTGATATCCAGCACATGGGGACTGATGTCGGCACTGCTGGCCGATTGAGAAAACCCCTCAAAAACAACCTGCACTGAGGCAATTTGCTTAATTATTACCATTTTACTGTTGATATTAACAAAAATTGAATTGCCTGTGAAAAGCTGGGGAAACCCACTGCAAGCGTTCTGCAGAGCCGGAGAACATGGGGGGCTTGATGTGCATATCATATATGAGTTCATGTTGTCTCTGCTCTGCCTCTGTCACATCTCTGGCAGTCCTCCGCTCACTGTATTCCTGCAACCCATTCAGACTGGTTTCAGCAGTACTCCCAGGGAGGCTGCTTCGACCTCTCTCTGCTCTTAAGAGCAGTGGAGATGCTGGATTGCTTTCACTGAGCACTAAATTGGGTCTTTGATGGGTACGGGTAGTTTATGGCACAGGCCAGCCAAAGGGAGTACATGGCGTTTCTGACTCCAGCTCTCTGAGGAAAAAGCTGTACTTTATCACTGCCTGTGTCCCTTTACAGGCCTCTGACAAGAAATCAGAGTTCCTCACATAACTCATTTTACATCAACCATCAGCTAAACAGGTAGTGCTAATACAAGCCCAAGGAGACCCACAACTCACAGCTCAGTCCAGTTTACAAATTGTCTGAGTAAACCCTAGAATCAAAAGCAGTCCCAGCCTGGTTTGGAGAGAAGCCTGCACAGTAGGTAGCTGCTAGCACCAGCCCATTTTGGATGCAGCTGCTTTCACATCATTACCATTTCTTTTGGGCTGTGTAGGCTGCTGCTGTCTCAAGATGCTGTTTACATGCTGGTTGTTGCCATGAAGGATGGGTAGCAGCAGAAGGCACGAGGAGAGGATGGAACAACTTAAGAGTGGTAACCGTGGGTATATGGTGGGGAAGAGCTGGTAGAGAGCACTGGGTGCAGATAGCCACCTCTGAAAGTCCAGAAGGAGCCCACCCTGAGTGTGGATGTCAGCAGCCTCCCAAGGCCATCAGAGGGGACAGGAGAATGGGCAGTTGCATCTGAGAGGAGACCAAAGGGAAGAGCAGCCTAAGAGACATAGTCCATGTCATAAAACCATGACAAGGAGACTGGCAGTTGAGCTGTCAGTGGATGTAAAGACATAGTCAGGATTTAAAAAAAAAAAAAAAAAAAAAGCAGTCAGATTTCACCCTAAAACTGAGAGCCACACCACAGCACAGCAGCAGAACATTGCAGCACTCCTCTGTCTCTCCATCTTTACAGGGAGACTTCCCTGGGTTTCTTCATTCAGAGGAATGTGATTTCTTTTCCTGGCATTTAGCCTAAATTTGTACTAACTCAAAGTGAAAGACACATTATTGTTTTACTTACTGACATGTAAGCAGAGGAGCTGTTTTCTTGCTGTTGGATTTTGCATATAAATTACTTGCCACCCTTTACAATTACCCAAGAATATCCTTTCCAAAAGAAGATACGGGTAAAGTTACCATCTACTTGGTTAGGTTGTGGTTGGACTTAATGATCTTTAAGGTCTTTTCCAACCTGAGCAACACTGTGATTCTATGATTCTACTTCAAAAGACATGGTGACAAAACATTAATATCTGCATTGGTTTTTGTTCACTACTTTCTTTCAAAGCAAACTTCATTCAGAGGGCTAGAGACCTGCTATTTCTCTGACACCGAATTGTTGTTGCTTTCATTTTCCTTGGTTTGCATCACTTTACTGGAGTGGCTGATGAGCTGATATTGTACACTACTTTATTACATGTTTTCAGAAAAACAAAACAAAAACCATCACTGTGAAAACCTTTTTTAATGCAGTGAAGGCTTTAGGCAACAAAAGATTTGCTCAGGTTCCTTCTATTTCACTACAAACCACAGGAATGTGTTAAGTTCATGAAATAAAAGAAACTAATGGTATGTAAAATTAATATGTATTTTCTTAGAAAACTCAGTTTCAGGTCAAGAAATGTCTCTTAAAAAGTACAGATGAAATGGAGTTCAAAGAACACAGCTCGTAGTAGTACACTTAATATAACAAATTTAAGAAGCAAAACAAAATCCCTGGGAGAAAAATACATCTGAAGCCATTAAAGTCGCACTGTTGCGCTCTCTCTCCCCTGAGATTCTGTTGAATCTAGGACTCCTAGATTACTGTAAGCAGTAATGGTCTCTTAAAATTAAGGCTGAATGTGAAAGAAATGCAAAGCAGTTTGTGAACTCTTTCTGTCCTCAGAACCAATTACATTATTAAAGACCACCAAAACATTCTGTATTTTAATTGGTGTTCAAGATCTCACCACATCCTGAAAAATAAAATGCAGTTTCCTTTTCAATTAGTGCCCAAGAGATATTTAAGAACAAAACTGTATGAAAATGGTAATAGTTACTTGAGGTTTTATTAAGAAGAGTGCCACTTCATTTCCTTTGTGCATTTCCCAGAAGGGCATAACACGTAATCTCTGCCTATGCAACGCTGTGTAAAATACACAAATAAATCCATTGATTTCCAGTCCACAATGTGTAGGGTGAGGAGAAACAATAACTTTATATAGAGAATATTGATTTGAAGCCATTGATTCAAAGGCCCAGAGCATCCAAACATTAGTTACTTTTAAGGAAAGTACCAAAGGTGACTTTTGACTACTTTGTCATCGACAAACACAAAGCAAGCAAACGCTGTTATTAAAAGCAGCAAGACACCAAGCCAGAAGCTGTGACAAAGAGCCAGTCTGACACAACAGACCCACGGAAAGAGACCCAAATGGGCATTCCTAGCAAATGAAATGTAAGTATTGCATATTCTCAAGAAAACAAACTAACTAGTTAACACAGGGTGTTTTATGCTAATCCCCAAGTCAGACTTTGTTTTAGCCTCTATTCACATTCACACTGTGGCAAAAGTATGGCCATGCTCAAGCACCAAGGCTTTTCAGCACCTCATCCTCCTTGCACAAGGTGTAATTCTCTCGTGGTACAAATTGGTGGCAAGGACCATCGTCAGGTTGGACATTAGGAAATACTTCTCTGATTGTGTGGTCAGTCACTGGAAGGGGCTGCCCAGTGAGGCGGTGGAATCACCATCCCTGGAGGTATTCAAGATACATTTAGATGTTGTTCTAAAGGACATATTTTAGTGGGAAATATTGGTGGCAGGTGGACAGTCGGACTGGATGATCTTGGAGGTCTTTTCCAACCTTGGTGATTCTGTGATTCTAAGAAACACAGAAGGACCATTCTTCAGGACAAATGGTACTCAAACAACGACTGGTAGAATCCTGAAACCTTATCTGAGAAAAATCTAGCATAATCTCGATTAGCCACAAGTTCCCTTGTAGGTTTTTAACTCAGATCTGGAATTCAGATTTCATGGTACTGGATTTTGAACTGCAAGAGCAGATGCCTTTAAGCAAATGGACTACAGAACCATGAAAAATTAAAACAAAACATTCCTACACACAGACATAAAGACAAAAATGACTGCCAAAATAATTTTTCTAAGTTCCAATCTTTTAGATTATCCCTATATCCTAAATTGATATGGTGACTCTTTCCCTAGGGACAGCAGGTCCCAGCCCATACACTAACCTCCAAACTCAGACCACTTCTTACACACGTGCACCATACAGTGCCTTTCTTGTTGTTGACACAGCCATCTCTTACCATAAGCAAACAAAACCACTCCAGACCATCTAAAATAAATTTCCACAGATGCTTGAGTTTCAGGGACAAGCCTTCCCTCTGCTCATATTTTGAGGACATTAATACTCAAGTATTGATGCTTGATCAAGTGAATGTGTTGGGCTTTAAAGTGACTGAAGAGGGATGCCCTGGAGATGTCTATTGTGATGGGAATTGCAACCCAGCCATGTCTCTTGTGACCATACTCTGACTGAGGCACCTCTGGATGGTGTCTCTGTCTATATCCACGTCAAAACTGACATTAACACATGATACTTCCAAAGGGCGAAGAAACAGAATGAAGCCATGTCTGGATGTTATGGTTAGCATAAGTAACAAACCGTGTATATAAAGCAATGCAGTGTGCTCTTGCAGCTCAGAAAGCAAATGGTATCCTGGGCTCCATCAGAAGAGGGGTGGCCAGCAGGGACAGGGAGGTGATTGTCCCTCTCTACTCTGCCCTCGGGAGGCCCCACCTGGAGTACTGCATCCAGGTCTGGGGCCCCCAGTACAAGAAAGATAGGAAGCTGTTGGAGAGGGTCCAGAGGAGGACCACAAAGATGATCAGAGGGCTGAAGCACCTCCCCTACAAAGACAGGCTGAGGGAACTGGGCTTGTTCGGCCTGGAGAAGAGAAGGCTGTGGGGTGACCTCATTGCAGCCTTGCAGTACCTAAAGGGAGCCTATAAACAGGAGGGGAGCCAACTCTTTGATAGGGTAGATAATAGCAGGACAAGGGAAAGTGGTTGTAAGTTGAAGGAGGGAAGATTTAGGTTGCATATCAGGGGGAACTATGAGAGTGGTAAGGTGATGGAACAGGCTGCCCAGAGAGGTTGTGGATGCCCTGTCCCTGGAAGTGTTCAAGCCCAGGTTGGATGGGGCCCTCGGCAGCCTGGTCTAGTATTAAATGTGGAGGTTGGCGGCCCTGCCTGCAGCAGGGGAGTTGGAGCTTGATGATCCTTGAGGTTCTTGAGGACCCATGCCATTCTATGATGCTATGATTCCATGATACGTGAAGCTTATTTTTGCGAGCGCTGAAAAAGCCTTTGGGGAGACTGAATCTGGCCAATACCACATCCAGATTTACAGCTCTGAAGATTGAGATAGGACAAGAAGAAGACTGCAGAAGACTTCGAAAGCTACCTCAACAACAACAAAAACAAAAAGATTGTTTTTCCTGACTGGCCATCAAATGCAGAAAGAAAAGAGCCTTGACAATAGGTAACAGCGCTACCATGTCCCTGGTAAACATGCTCCATGATGAACCTGTAATGGTTTTCTGTGAGATGGCAGTAATTTATTGTGGAATTTTGACCTGATTTTGACAAGCCCTTAGATGCTCTTGTCAGTAGAGTCATCTCTAATTTTAAGGAGCTCTGTTGACCAGAAGTGCCTGATTATTAAATCGAGTAGGTACCATCTTGACTAATTTTTGTATCAATAAGAATTTTTCAGGATAAGGATGACTTGAAGTCATTCATCTCGCTGTTATCTTTTTGTTTTTCATTTAAAGTTCTTTGAGCTACTTACTCAATAAATCCCTCCAATGGCATTGACATTTACTCTCTTTCAATGAGCTGAAAAGGAGATACGATATTTATTTCTACAGCTTATCTGATATAAGCCTCTCTTCAGCGCCCAGTAGCAAGATGGTAAGTAGGTGGGAAACAGTGAATGTTGTTACTTTCAACTATGCTGAAAATGAGTGCAGATCTTGAATATGACTTTTTTTTTCCCAAGCTGCTCTCTGCCAGTATTTACGAGCACACATAGAGCACAAGCAAAAGGAAAGTAACTTAAACAGTGTAGTACAAAATTACTAACCAATTTGAAAGACAGAAGGGCTATATACCAACATCTGAAGTTCAAATTTCTACTTTTAATCACACAAGAGCTACATAAAGGCCTTCTTTCCTAATAAAAATTACATTTGCAAACAGAAACGGACAGCCAGAATAGGAAATGATGATGAGCAGCAGTAGTTGAAGTAATCATCACTCACATATCAACAGAAAACTTCAAACTGATGACACCCTCCTAAGTGCAGTGTGTAGATACTGTAACAGTCACTTGGCTGAAGTTAATTTGTTTTGATTGTTCTCGGGTCAGCTTAGAGTTTGTTAACAAGAATGTTCACAAGAACACAGAGTAGACTTTTAAGACACGTTAGCGGGGGGGGCGTGGAATGAAATTACATTTGCACTTATATCAGACACCCTATTATATTTATGCCTGGTCTGCTAAGGAAATAGAAACATACACTGTCTGGTGGTTTTTCTTAGACTAACAACAGACCAATATTACTAATTAAATTATTCCAGCAATTATTTCAAAGAAACGTGTTTCATTCCTGGACATATTCAAAACAGTTGGAATAACAAGTAATAAACCTTAAATGGATCCAACTTTGGCTGGGATTCACCTCAGTTCACTTTACAAGTCTGCAGCATGGCACTTGTTTCTGAGTGAGCTCCCTAGCCTCTTGGCATTCATAGGGAAATAGAAGCATTTTTAGAGTATAATTTATTTGATTTAGCTCAAATGTCTATCTTAGGATGAGATTAATTATGTTTCAGAAATGTGGAAATCCCTGTTTTCCACAGTTAGATGGTGTATCTATCCCATTTCAGAGAAGCATGATGATATGAATCCAATTTATATCTTCAGTAGAGGATCAATAACATTCATGCATGCATGGACTCCATTACACGGCACCAAGGAATATTTGAACAGCAGTACCTGGCATATTGTAGAAAGAGCAGCCAAAAAAAGGTCCTGTTCCACTACAAAATGTTGAGTGTCAGATTAATATAACTGAAATGAGAGAAAAAAAAAGAATTGAGCGGTAGCTTAGTTTTACATGGTAAGAACAGAGATTATACATAACTGCAGAGCATGTCATGCAATGTAACTACACATGGACCATCAGCAGTAATCACATACCTCTGTACTAATGCGAAGTTGCAACTTAGGAGATTGCTCAGTGAGAAATAGTCTTCTACCAGACCATAATGGCAATGCAGACAAAAACAGGAGCATGCCAAAATTCAGACTGTACTGTTATGAGGATATGATGCTTCACAAGTTCTAAAAGCTACTGTATTAATATACTGTTTGATACCTTGCATTTAGTTTCTGCTGCTTAGGCTCTAGGATATATTTCTTCCTATTCAGCTTAACAGCTATCTCATACCTTGCAGCATTTGGTAAGGTCAGGCATTTCAGTTTCAGGAGTTAGTTTTTCCACTCCACCCAAAGGAGTGGGGTATGCCCTGTTGTTTTCAACAATACATCATTGCAGTACATTTGCAAGTGGTTAGCTCTATGGTGATACTATATATATACTATGATACTTCAAGTCCAAAGAAGGGCAACAAGGCTTGTGAAGGGCTTGGAGAACGTGCACTATGAGAGGCTGAGGGAACTGGGACTGTTCAGTCTGGGGAAAAGGAAGCTGAGGGGAGACCTTATTGCTCTCTTCCAATACCTGAAAGGTGCTTACAGCGAGAGCGGGGTTGGTCTCTTCTCATTGGTGACAGGATGAGGGGAAATGTCCTGAAGTTGTGCCAGGATAAGTTTAGGCTGGATGTCAGGAAACACTTCTTTACAGAAAGGGTTGTTAAGCACTGGAATGGGCTGCCCAGGGAGGTGGTTGAGTCACCATCCCTGGATGTGTTTAAAAACTGTTTGGATGTGGCGCTCAGGGACACGGTTTAGTGGAGGGTTGTTAGTTAGGGTAGGATGGTTAGGTCATGGTTGGACTTGATGACCTCTAAGGTCTTTTCCAACCTGAGTGATTCCACGATTCTATAGCATTCGTGCTTACCAATATAAACTGACCAGAAATGACCATTTTTCAAGGCAACACTTCTACCCTCTCTCACATCTCCCTCCTTTCTGTGCATTGACTATAGCAGATACAAAATCTGTTGATTCTCTTGAAGGAAATCTCCTATGCCAATTTGGTTAGTCTGCTTCTTATTCTCTGCGTGAACACACAAAGATTGGAAGCTAAGGAAGGGCTAATGAGAGTTTCACCAGACTTGGAGGTGAAAACACTGCAGATGATTCAGATTTGCCCAGTACTCCATTTGACAGACAAGCCTCTTACAGAGGGGTACAGAGAAGATGCTTCCAAGTGAAGTTTCATCTAGAAGTAACAAAAGGAAAAAGTAGAACTGACTAAATGATATAGGAGTTACCTCAGCCTATAGACGACCGTATTAAGGACAAAGTACAAATTAAGGATACAATGTTGGGTTTTGTTTGGAATGCATGAGAACAGAAGAAATAAAAATGGTTTTATTTATGCTGATAATGTTGCTGATAATGCAAAAGCACTCAATTATATCTTCTGTATTCAGAGATAAAATATACTTGCATCACATGAGAATGTTGGAATTACTTTCTAGTCCCTTTGCAAGCCAAGAGAAAGTTAAGCAAACACTGACCAGCTACAAATACTTTGAAATGAGCAGATCCGGGCCTTTTACAGTAAGAAAATACAAAAGAAAACCCTGAGTAATGCTGTTGTTAACAGTTTCAATAAATCTTTACATTCCCAGAAAAGACTGGAAGATAAACTAAGTAATTTTATTTCTATACAAGATGGGTAGTGACCGCATTACTTGTAGTCAGACCATGAGACCATTCCAACACAGAAATTATTATAAAAGTTGCAAAATAATTAACAGTAAATTGAACAGAAACTGAAAATAAGAAGTAATCAATGTGGTTCTCAGGAAAATAAATGACTTTTATTCCTGGATATTCTTTTACTCCCTAGAGTGGAAGTTCTGCCATGCAGAGAAAAGACAGAAGCATCAAAATCTCTCAAGATGAACTGACCACTCCTGACAAATAAGCTTTGACAGGAAAGCATTATCAGACAGTTGTGGTCAGTGATGTTACAAAGGGCGTAATGCTATTAAAAGCTTTTGCTGTTGGTTTGGAATTAAATATTAACTCACGGCTGACCAAGTTTGTAGAAGCCAACATCTTGCAAGATGATAAACTGTGATAACATCATCAGCCACACAAACAAATCTGTGTTACTGGTGAAACGGCACCATAGCATAATTCAACATAGACAAATGCCATCATATTTAGAGACGTAGATCACATCCCAGGAATGAGAAGTTAGCTAACACAAGCACTCAGTATACAGAGTCAGGAAGATTTTACCTCTGTTTACCTTCACTATTGACATCCCATGTCCCATTCTATTGCCCACATTTTAAGTAGGAGTCTGGAAAACTGACAAAGGTAGAAAAAAGCAGCACAGAATTTGAATGATACACGCTTTAGTGAGAGTTCATGCTCTCAATTTGTTTGACTCATCCAATAGGAAACGGGGAAGTGATTTGATTACAATGTCTTAAGTACCTTCAGGAGGGGGAACTGCAGGATATCAAGGAGCTCTTTAACCCAGGAGAGAGAAACATAAAAAGAATCAATGGCTGGAAGCCACTGTCAGAGAAATTCAAATGAGAAGCGAGCCACATTCATGACCCTGAGAGGGATGAAACCCTGCAACAAACTGGCAAAGGAGAGCAGCTTGACTATTTGTGCCTTGAAATTAAGACTGGGTGTTTTACTGAAAGGCAAGATATAGCTGAGCACAAGTTACGTTTCAGTCAAATAAATTACTGGGTTCACTGCAGAGGTAACGGTGAAATTTAATGGCTTGTGATATGAGAGATCAGACTCAATGAATTAATATACACCCCCAAGCTAAGCTCTATTAATCGATGTATCAGTGGTTTATGCTGCCATCCACCGCTACAGTATCTGAGCACTTTCATATTAAATCAGTAGTGATAGTGAAATCCCTGGTGGACTTCAGGACTGTATGGCAAACAGGTATACAGATTGTAAGGTAAATAGGTATAGGACCAGAGAGATTATCGCGTTACAAAGAAGTAATGAAATAAAGAGCTTACCCATGTCCTGGGCTCGCAGAAGGGCTTCAAGAGGGCTTCAGAGTCTTGATTTGCTGATACTAATAAAAAAGAAGTTCTGATGGCCCAGTTTTACCCGCTGTCTACATGGATCAGTGAAGGAAGTACTTCCCAAAAGCCATTACATTTCAGTGGGCTATTTGTAGCTGTTGCATTTTCAGCTACAAGAGTTCTAAATAATGTGCACTCTCTATTCCGCTCTGTAACCTCTCTAAAATGTTGTGTGGGATTTCTGGAATCAGAATTCCATTTTCTTTCTCTGTATATGCACAGAAAAGAGAAATATGACTGTTTTCCTCTGCAGTGGAACTGCCAGGTTACAGCCTGAACCAAAGGTTGAGCTCCAGCTGAGAAGGCGTGGCTAAACCAGGGAGCTCAGCTGCAAGCAACGCACCTGTGTGACTGGAAGGAATGGACCCAGGGTCTACCCCTCCTCACCCTCATTTAAGGGTTAGCAGCCAAGGCAGTTGCACCTCTCTCTCTGGATAGAAATTACCCTCCTCTTGAACCCTCATTGGAAGAGGTGAAGCTAATTTTTCTTCTTTGTCATCTCCTATTGCTCCATAGCACTTGTATCCCAGTAGAAGTCACTGCTGTTGCCTTCTTTTGCCCCACGCCCTCAGCACTCACAAGAGTAGGACCATCACCCCGATGCAGGCTCGCTCTCCAGCGCTTCTCTTCAGGCAGTGCTTCAGAGCCCCACAGGGCCCATCCACCTCAGGCAAGCAGAACAGCTCAGATCAATTCACTTCAATTGTACCAGCAGCACTGGCCACACCTTCTTCCTGAGACATGTCTCCAGTGAAGAGCCTCACTATCCATAGAGAAAAACAATGACAAAACAAATTTGGTAGTAGCTGATGTAACATTGAAGGGAAAACTAAGCTTATTCTCATAGATACAGCCAGAAAATATACAACACTATTTAAAACCTGCACTGAGTCATTAACGCAACCTCATGCTCAGTTCCCAAAATTCAGAAAGATAATTATGATAATGCACAGGGTGACACCAAGTCACCAAACAGGCAGTGGAGGCAGGAGGCGGGCCAAGAGCAGCAAACAGGAAAGCCGATTGCTTGTAACAGGCAATAAACTCTGCAAAATGTCAGATTTCCTTACTAGAGTAGCAAACCAGAGGACAAATAAAGATCATAGCACTAGGTAGCAAAAATAGGTTTTATTTCGTAAGTTTACATTTGCGATCCTGGCTCACCTTGGGCAACATTAACCATGGTATAATAATAATAATAATAACCAGTAAAATAAAACATAAGGGAACACTTGTAAATGACCAAATATGAGTACTAGTTCTCATAGACTACTAGGCTACTCAGAAACTTCACTGCCTCATGCTTAAACTTTACGGTATCCAACAGGAGAGCGGAGCATCCCCTACACACCAGCTGCCCAATGAGATACAGTAGGTTAGCATTAGTAGGTTAAGACATCAGCTTTAAATTGTCCAGTTTCAAACCAGGAGTTAAAACTGATTATATTGCTTCCATTTACTCAGAAGCCTGAAAAAACACGCCCTAAATACTCATTAACTCAGCCACAAAGCTTTGCACTTCAGGATAAGTTCTACAGCTATTTTTGCATTTAAAGCAATTTGGATGAACATTGGAAATTGATTTAATGTGAACTGCGCTAGTAAAATATGTCCACACAACTGGCAGAACATTAAGATTCATAAGATATGGTCATTAAAAAGAATTGAACCTGTTGTACGCCCAGATTATAATTCTATGATATTAAAAGACCTAAAATAAAAATGGGGAGAGAAAGTGACCTTCCATCACATGAAAGGAATAGAAAATGCATTAGACCATTCTAATAAATTGCCCATCTCAGATGGTTTAACATTTTTATTAATACAAAGTAGTTTTTTAGAAATTAGTGTTTGATGACAGAAGAGGTGAGGGAGACGTGGGCACGTTCTGTGTTTGTATTCCATGACCTTACAAAAGCCTACAGCACAAAATGATCACAAGTAAAATGACAAACAAATCAATAAATAATCTGTGGAAAATAGCACAGAGGGAAGAAGGCGGATTTGAGATCATTGGCGCAACAGGCAGCCATGAGTCACAGAGACTTCCAACATGCTGGAAAAAAACATGCCTGTATCTTACAAGTCTGCACTCTTAAAACAGCACCTAGAAAAATAAAATGATATCCGAAGAGATGAGAAACATACATAAAGTTCCTTCTGAAAATGAGTTATGACATAACATCTACATTTTTCTGTGCACAGGAAGAAGTGTTAAAGTTGATAGTGACAGAAAGTCCAAACATCTCAGATCTGTTCCAAGATGCGTGGTTAAAAAATATCTTCCCTTTCCTTCATACTTGTACTATGCCACAAAAGAACGTACTTCATAATACTAAAGAAAAAGCCATACCCTCACGTTATAGTTCTCGGCAACTTATTTTAATACAGGAAATAACTGGACCTGTTCCAAGTTCCATCCTTTTAGAAAGCAGCGAAGTGGGCAGGAAGCCCACTGTGATCATCACATCAGATAGCGCAGCAGAGGTAGTGAACATACTATTTCTTTTAAATAAATTACCCATTTGGAATAAATAACTGGAGACAACATATAGTGACCTATAAATAATCTACAATATACAACAGTATTACCGCCTGTGTAAAAAAATATTTCATGTAGTTAATATTGTTAGAACTGCTTGATAGTTGAAAATCTCTTAATTGGAAGCAGAAACTAGACAATGAAAAAGAATTTAAGACTACCATGTAATGGAGGTTGTAGATATGCCTGTGTGTTCGGAGATCACCTTCTAAGCCTAATGTTTTCCTACAAGTAAGACAGAAAATGGAAGATTGATTTTATTCCTTGATTTCACACCATGACAAATTCCATGACAAATACCATCACGTCTGTAAATGGCAGCGTATAACCAGCCTTAGTTCCATCCTGTTTTCATTGCAAACAAAGGAGCCCAATCACATACAGGTATTTCATTACACTATCTTTGCCTCACATGCTCTATTTCTAAACAATCCAAGTAGATCCTTCCTTTCTCCGTGCAGTTATTTCTCCTTCTATGCTATCTAGGTAGAAGTTTAATTTGGGTGGAGGAAGAGAATGAAGACTGATTTCTCAGTCATCTGTTATGGAAATATCACAGACAGAAGTGTGGAAAGTTTGTGTGGTTGGAGCACAGTTAGTACAGACAAATCTGTTACAAGTTTTAAAATGCTGATGCTTCTGTTTTCCAAATAGCAGTTTGGTAGAAGTTTATATATTGAACAAATTTGGGCAAAAACCAGCAAAAGGTAATTTCATATTGCTTAAAAATCTATTTAAAATCAGAAAATGAAAAAAAATACAAATTTTCCTGTATGCCTCTTTTATTACCCTTCCTAAATCTAAAGCAAAACCTTAACAACAACAATATACAACGGCTGGGTACTGAAGTCACCTTCTGTCTGAGTTTTGGCAAAACTACAAGCAACTGGAAAGATTTCTGTAAGGCTCATACAGCCTCATTAACAGGCACAGGTACAAGGCTCCATCTATAAGGAAGTCTTAGTGCCATCCATACTACCATATGGCTTTCATAGTACCTACAAAAAGAGAGAGGGTTTCATACAAATGGGAACATATCTTCAAATAAAATTATCCTTCCATGAGTCTGTGATCCCTTTAAAAAGAAATAATGGTACCATAATAAAAAGAGAAATCAAGTATGATCAAGTTATCTCAATTTAACCTGAACATGCATGCTTACATTTTTTCTATGAAACCTATTAGTTTTAAATACTTTCTCTAGCAAAACAAGAACGGCATTTCCAAAGTCCTATAATGTAACTGGTCCTATTTCACTGATTATTTACTATGTTTGAGAAAAAGCAATGTTTCCAAAACTAGACAGCAGTAAAGACCTACAGGCTAGATACAGGTTTCTACACTTACATGTATATAACCTTACAAAGCAAGTACTGAAATGCTTCAGAGTACAACTGGTTTCTGCCATAGTAATTCATTTTCCAGTCCTTTTAACTGTCTCCAAAGGTTTTACAATGCAGGTCATCTTCTGAACCTTAAGAAATAGTTGTGATAGAATTGAAATAAAATTCAAAAGCAGCAAATACTCTGGACAGTTACTTAATGTAAGCTATTCAGCACTTCTGGTCGTTTTTGATGTTTTCTGGAGTGTTCACATGTTATTTGGAAACAGAGAGTTGAGGGTGAGAGGCCTGAAAATTTATATTCTGAACATATAAAGAAGACTATAGCATAACACAGTATATTCTGGTGTTTATAATATGCTAGATAAATGTCTCTTGAAATAAGCAAATAAGAATTCTTATTCTACAATTAGTTCCATTATTAACCTTTTTGCTCTAATCCCACAAACTGAAATGTAACTGGAAAGGTTGCTGCTAATGTTCATCTTATGTTTATTTTCCAGAACGGTTCATTGGGTTTCAAGTAGTGCCCTCGCATGCTTACGCCATGCTAAAACCAATTCCAAATGGTAAGTTTCTCAAGACAAGCAGAAAAGAAAGAAGCCAAGTGAAAGATTTCATAAACATAGACGGTATAAGTAAAAAAAAAAAACACCCTGACGACAAATTAATATAAAATTTGTATTTATGTAAAAAAATAACACATTGCATACTGTTAAATCAGTCAACAACAGTATTCACCTTCACAGAGATTTCTGGATTCTCAGACTTCAGAAGGTTACACATAACAAGGAAAACAAACAAATTACATGTGAGGCAGACTCTGTATTTAGCATTCCACAGATTTACACCCTGAGCCAGCAGGGAGATGAGGTGCAGAACACAAACTCTGCTTACAGTGGAGTGCATTTCTGTACTGCTAAAGCTTACGTGGATCTGAGATTCCAAACCAGTCTGCCTTTGTCAAAAAAAAGAGCCACA